>NC_064864.1:73638816-73938816 GCF_024139225.1 Suncus etruscus
AAAAGTACAAAGTGGAACAATGAAATCCTCTTTGACAAGTGGTGCTAAGAAAATTTGTCAGCTACGTGCAAGAAAATGAACTCAGAACTCTTCCTAACACCATGCATAAAAGTCTAATCAAAGTGAGTTAAAAACCTTGATATCGGGGCCGGGCGGTGGCGCTAAAGGTAAGGTGCCTGCCTTGCCTGCGCTAGCCTCGGACGGACCGCGGTTCGATCCCCCGGCGTCCCATATGGTCCCCCAAGCCAGGAGCGACTTCTGAGCGCATAGCCAGGAGTAACCCCTGAGCGTCACAGGGTGTGGCCCAAAAACCAAAAAAAAAAAAAAAAAACAAAAAACCTTGATATCAGACCTGAAACCATAAGGTACATAAAGGAATATGTAGGCAGAACTCTCCATGACATTGAAGCTAAAGGCATCTTCAAGGATGAAACACAACTGGCCAAGCAAGAGGAAGCAAAGCTATGGTGTTACAGTAAACTAAGAGCTTCTGCACCTCAAAGGAATGGTGACTAGAATACAGACTGCCCATGGAATGGGGGAAACTGTTCACCTATCTGATAAGAGATTGATATCTATGGTAGAACTTAACAAGAAAAAAAAATCCAGCCCTATCAAAAAATATTGTGGAAAAGAAATGAACAGAAACTTCCTCAAAGATGAAATTCAGATGGCCAAAAGGCACAAGAAAAAAAATGCTCCACATCATTAATCATCAGGGAAATGCAAATCAAAACAACAATGAGATACCATCTCAGACCACAGACTGGCACACATCAAGAAAAGCAAGAATAACTAGTGCTGGTACTGATGCAGGGAGAAAGGGACTTTCATTCACTGCTGGGGGCAATGTCAACTGGTTGTCTTTTTGGAAAACAATGTGAACATTCTTCGAAAAACTAGAAATAGAGTTTTCAATTTTACCCAGCAATTCCTCTCCTGAGAACCTAAAACACATGCAGGGGCTGGAGCAATAGCACAGAGAGTAGGATGTTAGCCTTGCATGTGGCTGACCCAGGTTCGATCCCCAGCATCTCTTGGGTTCCCCTAAACCTGTCAGTAGTGCTTTCTGAGCTCAGATCTAGGAGTAACTCCTGAGTGCCACTGAATGTGGCCCTGTATAGGCCAAGGGAATTTCCTTTCTAATTTCCCCAATACTTACTATGCCTATGCAAAAAACCAAAAAACCAAAACAAGGGGCTGGGCGGTGGCGCTAGAGGTAAGGTGCCTGCTTTGCTTGCGCTAGCCTTGGACAGACCTCAGTTCGATCCCCCGGCGTCCCATATGGTCCCCCAAGCCAGGAGCGACTTCTGAGCGCATAGCCAGGAGTAACCCCTGAGCGTCACCGGGTGTGGCCCAAAAACAAAACAAAACAAAAATAAAACCGAAAACAAACAAACAAAAAAAAACTTGCCACACCAGCCTTCCCTTTTCTTTTTCTTTCATTTTCTTTTTTTAAATTTGTATTTATAGCTTCTAGACAGGGACTCCTACCCGCTTTATTTCTTTTTCCTTTTCTTTTCTTTTCTTTTCTCTTTCTTTCTTTCTTTCTTTCTTTCTTTCTTTTCTTCTTTCTTTCTTTCTTTCTTTCTTTCTTTCTTTCTTTCTTTCTTTCTTTCTTTCTTTCTTTCTTTCTTTCTTTCTTTCTTTCTTTCTTTCTTTCTTTCTTTCTTTCTTTCTTTCTTTCTTTGTTTCTTTGTTTGTTTCTTTCTTTGTTTCTTTCTTTCTTTTTTTTTTTTTTTTTGGATTTTGGGCCACACCAGGTGACACTCAGGGGTTCCTCCTGGCTATTTGCTCAGAAACCACTCCTGCTTGGGGGGACAATATGAGATGCTGGGGGATCAAACCGTGTCCATCCTAGGTTAGCATATGCATGGCAGGGGCCAGAGAGATAGCATGGAGGTAGGGCGTTTGTCTTTCATGCAGAAGGACAGTGGTTCGAATCCTGGCATCCCATATCCCTGTGCCTGCCAGGGGCGATTTTTGAGTGTAGAACCAGGAGTAACCTCTGAGCATTGCTGGGTGTGACCCCCCCAAAAAAAACCCAAAACAAACAAACAAAAAAAACCAAGCATAGGCATGGCAGATGCCTTACTGCTTGTGCCACTGCTCCAGCCCCCCCCCTCTCTTTTTTAACAGAACCATAGAACACGAATCATCTTGTTCTGCCTTATATTTCTGTGACTTCCTACAAATTAAAAAAAAAGTGGCTAGGGCCCGGAGAAATAGCACAGCGGTGTTTGCCTTGCAAGCAGCCGATCCAGAACCAAAGGTGGTTGGTTCGAATCCCGGTGTCCCATATGGTCCCCTGTACCTGCCAGGAGCTATTTCTGAGCAGACAGCCAGGAGTAACCCCTGAGTACTGCCGGGTGTGGCCCAAAAACCAAAAAGAAAAAAGAAAAAAAAGTGGATAGTACTGGGGCAAAGCAGTCTCATATAGGATCAAGAAACCCAAACTACAACAAGCTATACACAAAAAGGACCTGTTACACTAGCAGTCCAGGAGGCTAAGGGTGGGGGTATAGGATGCATTCTGGGAAGAGTGGTGGAGGGAGGTCAACACTGGTGGTGGGAATGGCCCTAATTCACTGTCACTATGTACCTTAAATGTAACTGTGAAAGACTTGTAATTCACATTGGTCTCAATAAAAATATATATGTATATATATACATATATATATATATATATATACACTGTGGTGCATCTACACAATGGAATACTATGCAGTTGTTAGGAAAAATAAAATCATGAAAATTATTTATACATGGATATACATGGGGAGTGTTATGCTGAGTGAAATGAGTGAAGGGAGGGGGATAGACAGAATGATTGCAATCATCTGCGGGTTATTGAAAATAAAAAACACACACACAAAAAAAACAAAAACAAAAACAAAAAAGAAAATAAAAATCACTATGAGAATAACACACAGAGACAATAAAAATGATGGCGGCCAGAGTGATAGCAAGGAAGAAGGGCATTTGCCTTGCATGCAGAAGGACAGCGGTTCGAATCCTGGCATCCCATAGGGTCCCCCGAGCCTGGCAGGAGCGATTTCTGAGTGTAGAGCCAGGAGTAAACCCTGAGCACTACCGGTGTGACTCAAAAACCAAAAAAAGAAAAAGATGGAATAAGGAGTGCAGTAAGGGCAGAGAAGGGACCGTGATGACAATGATAGTTGGAAATGATGATTCTGGAAAAGAATGATCACTCTGGGTGCAGAAAGGTGGTAAAGTGAGAGAGAGAGAGAGAGAGAGAGAGAGAGAGAGAGAGAGAGAGAGAGAGAGAGAGAGAGAAGGAGGGAGGGAGGGAGAAGGAGGGAGGGAGGGAGGGAGGGAGAGTGTCATAAAGGCAGGTTTGGGACAGGGAAGGAACTGGAGGGACATTTGAGATCTTTTCTCATTTATCCTTGTCTTTGACATCTATAGACAAATGCATGCTGTAAGATAATCTTAAGTTATTTTTCAAAAAAGAAAAACTGGGAGACAATAGGATTTATTGCAGCCACTGCAACACAGAAGTATTCTTTAAAAAGACTAGATATTCGAAAATTACCACCTACGCTCATAGTGCATCTGAAACACTTCTCTTATGTGGCAAGCAGTTAAAAGAATTACAGACCTATGTGGACTTTCCTTTAGAAAACCTTGACTTGGGGCTGGAGAGATAGCATGGAGGTAAGGCATTTGCCTTTCATGCAGAAGATCATTGGTTCGAATCCCGGCATCCTATATGGTCCCCTGAGCCTGCCAAGAGCAATTTCTGAGCCTGGAGCCAGGAGTAACCCCTGAGCACTGCCGGGTGTGACCCAAAAAAGACCCCCACCAAAAAAAAAAAAAAAGAAAGAAAACCTTGACTTGTCACAGTACATTAAGGACTCTAAGGACAATTCTGAAGAATACAATGATTTATTCTATTTATTCTGTTAATGGTTATCTCTGAACCATTATGGTGAAATGGAAAAGTGTCATTGCACAGCCTATTGTAAAAATGTGGCAAGACAACGTGGTTTAAATTTGATGATCAAGGGGCCGGAGAGATAGCACAGTGGTGGGGCGTTTGCCTTGCATGCAGCAGATTCAAACAGCAATAGTTTGAATCCCGGCATCTGGGCCTGCCAGGAGCAACATCTGAGCGCAGACCCAGGAGTAACCCCTTGAGTGCCACCAGGTTTTACCCCCGCAAAAAAAAACCAAAAAACCAAACCAAACAAAATTTGATGATCAAGAAGTTTCAGAAATCTCCAACTCGTTTGTGAAATCTTCAGCAGCTTATATTCATTTTTTATATTTCAAAGAAAACTGAAGCAATGGAAACAGCTGTTTCTGTTAAGCAGGTGTTCAACTAACACTTTTTTTTTGGGGGGGGGGGCACACCCGGCAGTGCTCAGGGGTTACTCCTGGCTGTCTGCTCAGAAATAGCTCCTGGCAGGCACGGGGGACCATATGGGACACTGGGATTCGAACCAACCACCTTTGGTCCTGGATCGGCTGCTTGCAAGGCAAACGCCGCTGTGCTATCTCTCCGGGCCCTCAACTAACACTTTTTATAGATGTTTATAATAATGTTCTAATGATGGACTGGAGCGATAATCCAGTGGTCGGGCCTTGCACTTGGCTGATCCAGGACAGACCTTGGTTCAATCCCAGGCATCCCATATGGTCCCCCAAGCCAGGAGCGATTTCTCAGCGCATCGCCAGGAGTAACCCCTGAGCATCATTGGGTATGTCCCAAAAATCAAAATAAAAAAAACAATGTTCTAATGATTTAACCCACAGAAACAGCTGTACAATGCATTTAATGCATTGAGGAAACATGGACTCCCACTGTAATGCTCATTATTAAAATGTTTTAGCATCTTAATTTCTATTCTGTTTATAATAACTTTTTTATATTTTTGTTCACAGTGATCCTTGGAGATATAATTTGGGCACCCTAGTTTTACATTACAGTGATATATTCTGTTGGACTCCTAACACAGTGCTCATTACAATGTCTTTTTTTTTTTTTTTTTGGTTTTTGGGCCACACCCGGCGGTGCTCAGGGATTACTCCTGGCTATCTGCTCAGAAATAGCTCTCCTGACAGGCATGGGGGACCATAGGGGACGCCGGGATTTGAACCAACCACCTTAGGTCCTGGGTTGTCTGCTTGCAAGGCAAATGCCGCTGTGCTATCTCTCTGGCCCCTATGATAATGTCAACAAAATTTTTTTTTTTTGGTTTTTGGGCCACACCTCGTAACGCTCAGGGGTTACTCCTGGCTATGTGCTCAGAAGTTGCTCCTGGCTTGGGGGACCATATGGGACACGGGGGATTGAACCGCGGTCCGTCCAAGGCTAGCGCAGGCAAGGCAGGCACCTTACCTTTAGCGCCACCGCCCGGCCCAACAAATATTTTAAACTATTCATTTTCCACTTTATTATGCCAGTTTGTATGATCTATTGTCTCCCTCCTCATATATCCTTGGATAAAGCATCTAAATGCCATGAACTTTTGCTACAGTATTCAGTGGTTGAATATGTTTTGCAATTTTGTTTTGTTTTGTTTTTTTGGGCCACACCTGGTGATGCTCAGGGGTTACTCCTGGCTATGCAATTAAAAATTGCTCCTAGCTCGGGGAATTATATGGGACGCTGGGGGAATCTAACCGAGGTCTGTCCTAGGTCAGCCACATGCAAGGCAAACAACCTAATGTTGCGCCACCACTCCAGCCCCATGTTTTGCCATTTATTTTTAATTCATGATAGTTTTCTAATATATCATATGCCTTTGTTCTCAGTTTGCCTTCAGGAAAGAAACTTGGATGCTTGAGACATGTGATACAATACTCCAAGGTGTAGACTCTTTTTACAGTGCTCATCACCATATTACTTAGTATTCTAGCCTTGAATATTATTTTCTTAATTTTTAATTTAATGTATTTAAAGAAAATGCATTGACATAACTTATAATAATACACTTTTATAATAATACATTTTTAGGAAGACCAAAAGCAACATGTTTTTCTTAAAAAAAAATAGAAAGTTGAAAGAAAAACTAAAGAGATGAAAGAGAAAGGAGTGTTTTTGAAAACTATTGACCACATTGAATTCAATGAAGCACCAGCAGAAAGTTTAGTAAGTTCTTTTTTTATATATAAAAAAAAAAAAAAAAAAAGGATAAGAGGGACCGGAGATATAGTATGGTGGTAAGGCGTTTGCCTTCATGCAGAAGGTCATTAGTTCAAATCCCGGTGTCCCATATGGTCCCCCGAGCCTGCCAGGAGCGATTTCTGAGCGTGGAGCCAGGAGTAATCCCTGAACACTGCCAGGTGTGACCCAAAAACCAAAAAAAAAAAAAAAAAAAAAAAAGAAAGAATAAGAGGGGAGATAGCATGGAGGTAAGGCCCAAATACAAAAAAAAAAAAAAAAAAAAAAAGGATAAGAGTTAAAAAAAAATGCAGCAATAACAGTATAAGAGTGGCAAGTGTTGTTTTTTGCATAGGCCCAGCAAAATATGGGTAAAATGAAAAAAAATAAAAGCCTTGTCCTAAATACAAAGAGACCTTATCCCTGAAGTTCTCTGGCATAAGACCGACTCTGAGCTCCAGGCATACTAGGTTGTCCAACCCCTTAGTCATTTTCTGTGGTGAGATTTTTTTTCACATATTAGCTGTTGTTGTTGTCTGGTTTCTGTAGTTAAAGATTCTGGTTCTGTGCCAGAGGATTCTGGTTTCTGTGTTTCATCAAAGTCAGGATGAGGAGCGTCCTCCAGTTTCACCTCACCGTCGGATGCGAATGCGAAGCATCCTGCCCTGCAAGTAGGTTGCTGCTGTCGCTGAGTCATCTGGGTGTCAAGGGAACACTCCTTGGAGTAAAGTCAATGCGAGGGTAGCGGTAGGGTCTCCCCTGGTTGGGGTTTGCCTCCGGTGATGTAGAAAATTGTGATTGTTTCTGTAGATGGTCAATGCTTCACGGGTGTATGGGCAATGCCCATTCTTTGAAGGCCTGAGCCAAGTCATTATGCCACAGTGTTCAGGGTATAAGGCCTAAGCCTAACTGCATTCCAAAATCTGTGTTCCTATCTTTTTTTTGTTTTTGTATCACACCCGGCAGTGCTCTGGAGTCACTCCTGGCTCCAAGCTCAGAAATCGTTCCTGACAGGCTCGGGAGAACCATCTGGGATGCCTGGATTGGAACCACCGTCCTTCTGCATGAAAGGCAAACGCTTTACCTCCATACTATCTCTCTGGCCCCCTGTGTTCCTATCTCTGTTAGAGAATAACTTGTTTGCATATGTAGTATTTTCCCATTTTAATGCACCTATGCAAAAGAGAAACTATGCTACAATGTATTATTGGTGCCTCTGGGGAGCCGAAGGAACAAGTCCAACAATCCCTTAACTTGGTTCTAACATGAATTCTAAAGCAAAAGACGCTTCTCCCATAATTCCTTGTTAAACGTATTTCTTTGTGTTAAATACAAAGAAAGAAAGAAAAACAAACTAACAAACAAGCAAACAGAAAACAGTGGGCACAATTGTCATTGTGTAAGGGGATATTATTCAATAAGAGTTATAGCAGTTAAGGAAATACATCTAGGATTTTTATATATATGCATGTCTCTTTTATGTCATTAAAAATAGTCAGGAGGGAAGTTCTGGATCCTGGATGCCACTTTGGTCTATGATTTGGCCTGCTGGAGTCTGCAAAATGACCATAGCTTTTCCATATCAGAAAATGCCTTTGAGGGGCTGGAGAGATAGCATGGAGGTAAGGCGTTTGCCTTTCATGCAGGAGGTCATCAGTTCGAATCCCAGTGTCCCATATGGTCCCCCGTGCCTGCCAGGAGCAATTTCTGAGCATGGAGCCAGGAGTAACCCCTGAGCACTGCCGGGTGTGACCCAAAAAACACAAAAAAAAAAAAAAAGAAAGAAAGAAAGAAAGAAAGAGAGAGAGAGAGAGAGAGAGAGAGAAAGAAAGAAAGAAAGAAAGAAAGAAAGAAAGAAAGAAAGAAAGAAAGAAAGAAAGAAAGAAAGAAAGAAAGAAAGAAAGAAAGAAAGAAAGAAAGAAAGAAAGAAAGAAAGAAAGAAAGAAAGAAAGAAAGAAAGAAAGGGCCGGGCGGTGGCGCTCGAGGTAAGGTGCCTGCCTTACCTGCGCTAGCCTAGGAGACGGACCGCGGTTCGATCCCCCGGCGCCCCATATGGTCCCCCAAGCCAGGAGCGACTTCTGAGCGCATAGCCAGGAGTAACCCCTGAGCGTCACCGGGTGTGGCCCAAAAACCAAAAAAAAAAAAAGAAAGAAAGAAAGAAAGAAAGAAAGAAAGAAAGAAAGAAAGAAAGAAAGAAAGAAAGAAAGAAAGAAAGAAAGAAAGAAAGAAAGAAAGAAAGAAAGAAAGAAAGAAAGAAAGAAAGAAAGAAAGAAAGAAAGAAAGAAAGAAAGAAAGAAAGAAAGAAAGAAAGAAAGAAAGAAAGAAAGAAAGAAAGAAAGAAAGAAAGAAAGAAAGAAAGAAAGAAAGAAAGAAAGAAAGAAAGAAAGAAAGAAAGAAAGAAAGAAAGAAAGAAAGAAAGAAAGAAAGAAAATGCCTTTGAGTGGGAACTAATCAGAAACCTAGTATGGTAGCAACCACAGTTACACAGTGAAGGAAGGTGGAGGACAGGCGGCTGCTGAGAGTAGATAGGTAGGTACAGAGTACTGGTTTCTTTGTAGCCTGAGAGTCTATTTTTTTCACTTTGGTAGCTGGTTGGCATCTGGCTTGGGTGAGGATAATAATGGTTTCATGGGTAGCCAAGAACTGAGGGTAAAAATGGTTAAATGTGAGGTAATAGCCGTGGGAGTGAGGGGAGTAAAGGACTATAAAAATGAGCTTTGGTGGGGCCAGCGAGGTGGCGCTAGAGGTAAGGTGTCTGCCTTGCAAGAACTAGCCAAGGAAGGACCCCGGTTCGATCCCCCCGTGTCCCATATGGTCCCCCCAAGCCAGGGGCAATTTCTGAGCACTTAGCCAAAAGTAACCCCTGAGCATCAAATGGATGTGGTCGAAAAACAAAAAACAAAAAACAAAACAAAACAAAAAAAGAGCTTTGGGTGGTGAGCCAAGGTGAGAAGGAAATTATACAACATACACATTTTGTATATATGACAGAGTAAACCCAATGATATCCAAAAAATTGTCTATACATTCCGCACGGGGTCGGTTTCAGAATAGACAGGGGTAGGAAGGAAAGTTGCCTGTGACTTCCTGAAGCCAGCACCTCTTGTGCTGCCATTCCCCCTGGTGGCAAACACTCCGGGCTTCCAGGAAGGAAAGAGATCCTTCAAGAGCTGGAACCCCTGAAGATCACCACCCCCACCCAAACGCTCCCTCCGGAGCTGGATGGGGAATGGGGAGAGCCTGGGGTACCCTTTAAACTCCTCGGGGGGACTGCCTCGCTGACCCCTGAGCATGTGGCCCAGGCGTAGCCCTGGAGCTCTGGAGGAAGGAGGTGGAAAGGTGCTGGGGTGACCCAAGGCCCGAACCCTTCCCAGGCCTGGTTAAAAAGGCTTTTGGCATGGCAGTGGTAGCCTTGAATATTATGATTGTTTTAAGAATGTTCTATGCAGATTCTAAACCATGAATTCTTTTCAGTAAAGTTCTCCTTCATCAATGATGATTATTCCAAGAAACTGAAAACTGTTCACTTGACATGCCAGCTTTATGTTTTGAACACTTTGACCTGTTCCACCTGGGTCAGTTTTCCAAATGCAACCTATGGATTAATATTTTTTGTCCATCTGTGTGTGTGTGTGTTGGCTACCTCTATCTGTTCAATGCCCATCTGTATTGTATGTAATGTATGTCTATGTTGTATGTATGTATGCATGCATGCATGTATGTATATATGTTATTCCTTTTTTTTGTTGTTGTTCCTTCTTTATATAGCCATTTATTTCTCCCAGGAGATGATGCTATTGCTGCTGCTGTGTTCTTGGTGGCCCCTTTTCTTCCACTTCCCCTCACTGTGGACTGTTGTATGCAACTGGTTTCAGCTTGAAAGACCCTCAGCTCTAGGACATTTCCTGATCCTGTGTGTGATCCTGCTGTGAGCCTTTTTTCAGACTCCACAAGACCACGTTGCCTGCTTAAGATGGATCTGGTATTTATTCTCCCCTCAGACTACTTTGAAAGACTTAAAGGGCATATCTATACTTCCTTTGTATATTTCTTTGGTGTATTTCCTCAATATGTATAATTCTTTATTGCATATTTCATGATATAGATGTAGTTCCCCCCTTCTCTTTGGATTTAATAGTAGGAAGTCATAGTAGATATTCTAGATCAGGGGTCTCAAACTCGCAGCCCATGGGCCGTTTGCGGCCCTCCGTACTACATTTTGTGGCCTGTGGCCGGCCTTCAAATATCACAGTATTAGTGAATATTCGCTTAACGAATAATCGCAATAAAAATCTCATTCATGAGAAAAAAATCGCATTAAACATTCACATACCTCGAGCAGTTCCGTTCATGGTATGCAAATGTTTAATGTGATTTTTTGTGATTTTTTTTCTTACTAATGCGATTTTTTTATTGCGAATATTCAGTAAGCGAATAATTGCAAATACTTTGCGCCTAGCACAGACGTCATTTTCGCTGCTCCTGCCCACTGTCCCTTGCATTATCGGAGGTGTAAGGAAGAGAAGGGAGAGAAGTTTATTACAGAATTAGATTTTGTGGGCCCGGAGAGATAGCACAGCAGCGTTTGCCTTGCAAGCAGCCGATCCAGGACCAAAGGTGGTTGGTTCGAATCCCGGTGTCCCATATGGTCCCCCGTGCCTGCCAGGAGCTATTTCTGAGCAGACAGCCAGGAGTCACCCCTGAGCATTGCCGGGTGTGGCCCAAAAACCAAAAAAAAAAAAAAAAGAATTAGATTTTGTCATACCTTCATCATGACTTCATCAAAGCCTGCAGTGAAGAGAAAGATTGATGACGAGCACAGACAATTTCAGGAAAAGTGGGAGACGCAGTATTTCTTTGTTGAGCACAGGGGCATCCCCACATCTTATTTGCTCAGAGAAAGTTGCAGTGCACAAGGAATACAACTTGAAACGCCATTATTCAACTAAACATGCTGAGGAATGTGCAAAATATCAAGGAAATGAGAGAGCCAAGCAGGTTGCCAGTCTTAAAGCATGTCTAATGAGGCAACAAAATTTTTTCAAGAAAGCAACCAAAGAGGGGCCGGGCGGTGGCGCTAATGGTAAGGTGTCTGCCTTGCCTGCGCTAGCCTTGGACGGACCGCGGTTCGATCCCCCGGCATCCCATATGGTCCCCCAAGCCAGGAGCGACTTCTGAGCGCATAGCCAGGAGTAACCCCTGAGCATCACCGGGTGTGGCCCAAAAACCAAAAAAAAGAAAGCAACCAAAGAGAATGTTGCATCAGTCGAAGCTTGTTACATGCTTAGTGAGATGATTGCTAAGGCAGGGAAACCATTCACAGAAGGAGAGTTTGTTAAAAAAAAAAAAATGCATGTTACAGGCTGCAAGTATTATCTGTCTGGAAAAGAAAGGTCAGTTTAGCAAAATCAGCCTTTCTGCCAACACTGTGGCAGAGCGCATTTCTGACATGTTAAGTGACATTTATCATCAACTGTGTGAGAAAGCCAAATGTTTTGATGCATACTCAGTTGCTCTTGACGAGGGCACAGATATAACAGACACTGCGCAGCTCACAATTTATGTCTGTGGTGTTGATTGCAATTTTGAATTGACAGAGGAGCTGCTCACAATAATTCCAATGCATGGCCAGACCACTGCTAATGAGATATTTCAGCATCTTTGTGATGCCATTGAGAATGCAGGTTTGCCATGGAAGGGGTTTGTTAAAATAATAACTGATGGAGCACCATCGATGACAGGGAGGAAAAATGGACTGGTGGCACTTGTTCAAAAAAAAACTTGAAGAGGAGGGTGTAGAGAAGGCCATTGCTCTTCACTGCATTATCCATCAGCAGGCCCTTTGCAGTAAATTCCTGCCATGTGACAATGTGATGTCTGTTGTGAAATGCATCAACCAAATCAGATCCAGGGGCTTAAAGCACAGGAGGTTCCGTGCTTTTTAGAGGAAATGGAGTCAGGATATGGAGATGTGCTCTATTTCTCTGAGGTATGTTGGCTCAGCAGGGGAAATGTCCTGAAAAGATTTTTTGAGTTGAGAGAAGAAGTGAGCCTTCATGGAGAAGGATGGGAATGCTGTTTCTGAGTTGAGTGATCACAAATGGCTCATGGACTTAGCTTTTCTTGTTGACATCACACATAAGCTGAATGTACTAAACAAGATGTTACAAGGCCCGGGGCAGCTTATCAGTGCTGCCTATGACAACATGAGAGCATTCTCCACAAAACTTGTGTTATGGAAATCCCAGCTCTCTCAGATAAACCTTTGCCATTTCCCAGTATGCAAGGAACTTGTGGATGCAGGCATACCATTCAGTGGTGAGAAATATGTTGATGCTATTTTTAAGCTAGGGAAGGAATTTGATCCCAGATTTACAGACTTCAAAAAGCACAGAGCCACTTTCCAAATTTTTGTGGACCCCTTTTCCTTTGATGTGCAAGATGCCCCTCCTGTGCTTCAAATGGAGCTCATTGATCTGCAATGTAACTCTGATCTCAAAGCCAAGTTCAGGGAGATTAGTGGAAAAGCAGACATGCATGGCAATTTTTGAGAGAATTGCCCCCTAGCTTCCCTAAGCTTTCCTGAATGTTCAAGTGCACCATGTGCCTTTTTGGGAGCACATTATTTTTTTTTGTGGTTTTTGGGCCACACCTGGCGGTGCTCAGGGGTTACTCCTGGCTGTCTGCTCAGAAATAGCTCCTGGCAGGCACGGGAGACCATATGGGACACCGGGATTTGAACCAACCACCTTTGGTCCTGGAATGGCTGCTTGCAAGGCAAACGCCACTGGGGAGCACATTTTTGTGTGAAAAGTTATTTTCCACATTGAACTTCAATAAGTCAAAGTACAGGTCTAGACTTAATGATGATCATCTTCAAGCCATACTGAGGGTCTCAACTGCTTCCTCTCTAAAGCCAAATGTGGTTCAGATTTGTGAGAAGCGCTGTCAAGTCTCTGGCAGCAAGGAATAGGCAAAAGATGCCATGTTCAGAAGAACTGTTCATGATCTCACTCAATGTTCTATTCATGTTCAGAAGAAATAATTAAAACTGTTAATAATGACGTTTGAGGACTTTTTTTTTTTGGTGAAATCCCTTATGCGGCCCTGCCTCACCCTGACTTTGCCTCCTGCGGCCCCCAGATAAATTGAGTTTGAAACCCCTGTTCTAGATGCTATCCTTTGAGTTTTGTGGTTTTAATAGAACTAGTTTATAGGGGTTCTTTGGTTTATTGTTTCCCCTTAGGCTCCAATAGTAGCCTATGGCACTGTTCTTTTTGCATGGGCACATTAAATAGGGGAAATTTTAGATATAGAGAGCAGTTACTATCCATTAGTGATGAGAATCCAAACTTTTTTGTTACAGGGGGGCCCCTTTACCCTGAACACTTGCCAAAGTGCTTCACCTAGGCTTCAGTCACTTGGACATCAGCTGATCATCCCTGAACCTTGGGTTCCATATTTGGATTCAGCATAGTTTTCTGCACCTACACTTGGAATCAACCTTCTACCAGGACAGGCCCTAGAACTGCCTTGTCACCTACTTGCCCTCCTTGGGCTCATATGCCACCCTAAGGACTCCTTGGATATCAGCAATGACTCGTTTTCAAGGCAGATAATTTCCCTGCCTTGCCACTTAATGGCGAGATGATACCAGGAGATACTTCAAGACACACTGACTTCAACATGGGCTCTGTGCATACACCAAAATCTCTAATTACTGAAGCTTGACAGCAACAGACATGATTGAGGAGAACTTTTCCTGGGACCATGATGAAAGACTTTGGGGGTTAGACAAATTTAGTATGCCCGGAGCCTGAGTTTGTCTATAGCAGGATGCTTTGTGGGTAGGGATACCCTGTTTTTAGGCCAAAAGTTTTTTTTGTTTTTTTTTTACACTTTCAAAATACAGGACATAAATATATTTAAAAAAACATATATATACATATATACATATATGTATATACATATATGTGTGTGTATATATATATATATACACAGGCCCCACCCTGTGGCACTCAGGGATTACTCCTGGCTTTGCACTCAGAAATTGCTCCTGCAGGTTTAGATGGGATGCAGGGAAATTGAATCCTGGTATGTTCTGTGTTGGCTGCATGCAAGGCAAACACCGTCCCCGCTATGCTATCGCTCAGGCCCCACAGGGATATTTTTTAGTGCTAATGCAAATATCCTGCTGCACTTTCCTTTGCTCTCTGTGAGTTGATAAGCTTCATCTTCTGGTATTTTGCCCAAGTATATTGCATAGAAACAGTCTGACTTTAACTGGGGCTGCCCAAAACAAAAAATAATGCAATAGCTAGGATTTTGCTAAAGCAAGTGTTTGCTCTAACTCTTTGAGCTGCAGATTGCCTTGAGTTATCATCCGGATCGTATCCTCCTCAGTGGCATTTTTGTTTCTTTTGAATTCTTCCTTTGCCCAATCCCTTAAGTATCTGCGATCAGAATCATTTGGAACTTTCCGAATTGCTTGCAAAATTCTTCTATAGAGGAGAAGAACTTGTTGCCTTCTCATGAACTGCTTCAGCGTTAGCGTCGCTGGGGGTAATCGGGAAGCAGCCATAGCCGGGGCCGCGTCCTCCCGGACCTGCAGTGCGCAGAAGCGGAAGTGGAGCTGCAGTGCCAGTTTTTCTTTCTATTTTCCCCTGCTGTTGCAGAACAACCCTTGATGGGATTGACTGATGGAGGGATGGAAGATGAGTTCTTTCTTCTCCAGCTCAGATCACCATCTGTCACCCTGTTCAGCCAGCGGTTCTGAGGTGAATGCGGTGGGTTTAAAGCTAACAGGCAGTCAGGCTTCAGAAGATATCAGCTTTATTCTGTCAATAAGGCTGAAGCCAAAAGCCCCAGAATAAGCTCCAGAGAAAAAGCCCCAGCCTTCCATAGACCCTTGCTTTTACACATCATAATCAGGTACCCTAGGGTGGGAGCAGAATCAGGTACCACCCTGTGGTGGGAGCAGAATGCCAGGTCACACTCTAGGGTAGGGCACAATCACGAATCAAGGTAGGATCAGTAACATAATAATCCCATGGAAATGTTTACATACACAACACCCTACTTTTGCTGTGCCTATGCAAAAAACTGCCAACCCTATTGTCTTTTAGATAGAGACATCTGCCTTTTTCTTAGAACCTTGGGGCAAGAATTACTTTGTTTTATTTCATATTTCTGCATTTTTCTATAAAGTTAAGAAGGGGAAGGTGTAGCAAATCACCTTAAGCACGCTTTCTGTTTTAACATCCAGAGCACACATCTTGTTTTCCCTAATCTCTTACCCTTTTTTTTTTGGGGGGGGGGCCACACCCGGTAATGCTCAGGGGTTACTCCTGGCTATGTGCTCAGAAGTTGCTCCTGGCTTGGGGGACCATATGGGACACCGGGGGATCGAACCGCGGTCCGTCCAAGGCTAGCGCAGGCAAGGCAGACACCTTACCTTTAGCGCCACCGCCCGGCCCATCTCTTACCCTTTTTTCCTTAAACACAGAAGCACATACCCTGTTGTAAACCCCTCTCACGTCCTACCTGATTGGTTGAGAGAATCCACACCTTACACTCCCTTAATATAAATATCCATCTCCCAATAAATTAAGTCACTCTCCCAAAGTGGCTGGTGGATGCTCCTTTGTGAGTGCTCTATTCACCTGAGATCTGACCTCACCAGGGACTTCTACAGCCTGAGACTTAGACTTCACCAGCGACTCTGAACTCATCAGTGATTTTTACATCTTGGGATCTGACCTTACCAGCTTCATTTACAGTTGGCAGTAAATGCGCACTGGTGAAAGGACAGGTGTTGGAACATTGTATGACTGGAAATCAATCATTATCATCAACAACTTTTTTTTCTTTTGGCTTTTGGGCCACACCTGGCAGCGCTCAAGAATCACTTCTGGCTCTGTGCTCAGAAATCACTCCTGGGAGGCTCGGGGGACCATATGGGATGCCAGGGATTGAACCTGGGTTGGCTGCTTGCAAAGTAAATGTCCTACCTGCTGTGCTATTGCTCCAGCCCCAACAACTTTTTAACTCTTACTATGCTTTAATTTTTAATTTCTTTTTTTCTTTTTTTTGTTTTTTGTTTTTGGGTCACACCCAGCAGCGCTCAGGGGTTACTCCTGGCTCTATGCTCAGAAATTGCTCCTGGCAGGCTCGGGGGACCATATGGGACGCCGGGATTCGAACCGCGGACCTTCTGCATGATAGGCAAACGCCTTACCTCCATGCTATCTTTCCGACCCCTAATTTTTAAAAATGTATTTCAGCATTCAAAAAACACCAAGGAAGAAGTAAAGAGACCACTGTAATGTGTAACAGTAGAGATGTACTTCAATAAGGTTTTCTAAGAATTCACCAACTATTCTCTGTGATTGAAAAAAGGGAAAAAAATGTAGGATGTTCATCCCTGAGGGGAATTTTCAGTGGTGAGAACTGAGTGAGGCTGGGTGAGCAAAGACTAGATTCTGAAGGTCTGGGAAGTGGGATTTAATTCTAAGGATAGTATCTGACACTTACCTGCAATGCTCTGGTTGTTCTTTTCATTTGTGAAAATAAGAGGCATTCAAATTTAGGGTCTAGAGCTACTACGACAGTTCAAAGACTTTTTCTCTGGGACCAGAGAATAGCATAGTGGGGAGGGCTTTTGCCTTACATGCAGCTCATTCTGGCATCACATACCGTCCCCTGAGCCTGCCAGGAGTGATTTCTGAGCACAGAGCAGAGAGTAACCCTGGGTGTGACCCAAAACAAACAATAAATCAAATAAAAAAATAAGGGCCCGGAGAGATAGCACAGCGGTGTTTGCCTCGCAAGCAGCCGATCCAGGACCAAAGGTGGTTGGTTCGAATCCCGGTGTCCCATATGGTCCCCCGTGCCTGCCAGGAGCTATTTCTTTTTTTTTTTTTTTTTTTTTTTGGGCCACACCTGGTAACGCTCAGGGGTTACTCCTGGCTATGCGCTCAGAAGTCGCTCCTGGCTTGGGGGACCATATGGGACGCCGGGGGATCGAACCGCGGTCCGTCTCCTAGGCTAGCGCAGGTAAGGCAGGCACCTTACCTCCAGCGCCACCGCCCGGCCCCCCAGGAGCTATTTCTGAGCAGACAGCCAGGAGTAACCCCTGAGCACCGCCAGGTGTGGCCCAAAAACCAAAAAAAAAATCAAATAAAAAATAAAACCCAAATTGAAATTATAGCTACAAATTTATCAGTAACAATGAAAGACAGTACTTCTCTTTTTCTCTTCTTTTTCTGAGGAGGCCACACCTAGCAGTGCTCAGGGGTCACTCCTGGCTCTGCATCAGAAATTAGTCTCGGGGACCATATGGGAAGCCGGTGATTAATTCATGTAGAAATAAAATAGATGTCAGAGATTTAAAATTAAACAGTATATGGTGAATGGAGGTTCCCACATGAACAGACCAGGAGCAAACGCTTTATCCTGAATGCTGAATGCAGAGTCTATTCTCATCTCTCTTGAGGGGGTTTTGTTTGCAGAAAAAGCATGGTACTGGGGCATAAGTGATAGCACAGCAGGGAGGACATTTGCCTTGCATTTGGCAGCCCCGGGTTCAATCCCCAGCATCCATAGTCTGCTATGCATCACCCCAAGTCTGCTAGGAGTGATTTCTGAGCACAGAGCTAGAAGTAAGTCCTGAGTGGCTGCATTTTTTTTTTTTGAAAAAAAAATTTTTTTTTTTTGAATTTTGGGATCATATCTGGCTGTGCTCAGGGCTTACTTTGGCTCTGTGTTCAGGGATCATTCCTGTGTTTGGAGTCTATGTGGGATGCCAGGAATGGAACTTGGGTCAGCCATGTACCAGGAAAATGCCCTCCCCACTGTGCTATGGTTCTCACCCAATTTTCCCATTTTCAAATCTACTGGTTGCTATTGTTGAGTTATCTCCATAATCTGATATGAATCCCTTCCCAGATATAATATGCAAATATTTCCTCCCATTCTCTGAGCTGCCTTTCTCCAGTTAGTTCCTTTTTTGTTTAACTGAATTTTTTTTATCTGTTATAAGTAGAGTCCCAGGCTCCAAAATGAGGATATGGTGAGACGTGGATCTGGAAGCAAACGCTGACGAAGAAAATAATCCACACAGTGAAAAGGTACAAGAAATAGATTCAGAAAATCTAGCACTCAAGGCAGGAATCCCACCACCCAAGCCTTCTGTTCCTAAGAAGGGAGGCAGTTTAGTGGAGGAAGACTGAAGAATGAATGCCTGCCTTCCTCAGATCCCTGCTTTTATTAACAAGAACCAGGCCACACCCTAGGGTGGACAGAACTACCAAATACTGAATAATCCAATAATCCCATCATCACTTCACACCCTAGGGTGGAGTGAATACTGATTAGGAAGGGACCAGTAATTCAACAGTCTGTTGGTTTGTTTTTGGCTCTGTGGTCAGGAATCACTCCTGGCAGACTTGGGAACCATATAGGTTGCCAGAAATGGAACCCAAATCGGCCACATGTGAGACAAACACACTCCCTGCTGTGCTATAGCTTCGCCCCTAAATGGAATTTTTATAATTTGCCATGTTATTTTAAAAGCAATCTTTTCTCATGGCCCTGCACTTCAAACACACAGGTAACATTGTGTCTATCTCTGGCCAGGGATGGGAAGCATCTTGCTAGCCCAGTTGAGCTCAGGCTCTCCAGCACGAAGTCACTGTCCCCAGCTTGTCACTGACTTCCCCAGGCAGCCTATTTTCTATTTTCTGTTCATGAACAGGAAAAGCAGCCACTTCCCCAAAATAGCCCTGAGGTAAACCATGTTCGCCTTTTCTGCCTTATAAATCTTCAGTGACAATGTGACTCAATGAGAGGTCAACAAAGCTGGAAGTGGGAAAGCACTTTGAAGGCTGGTTCCTATGGCAACCTCAACGTGGAGACAGAGGGTGGGGGAGTGGGGGGTGAGGCCAGGCAATGACATCCCTGACAGAAATTCTGGGCCACACAGGGACCAGTGCAACGCTGCATGGCCCACCAGGCCTAGCTCTGTGAGGCTGTGCTCAACGATTCGGTCCTGTCTGCCCACCCTGTCCCTGTGTCCCTGTAGCTTTGGCTTGGAGGGACAAGAGTGACTCTGTCTGTCCAGTAACAGTGTAGACCCAAGATACCCTGAGTCAGAGATGACTTTTTGGTTTTGTTTTTGTTTTGAGGGTCACAAAACACTTGAGTGTTCAATGGTTACTCCTTGACTTCTGGAGATGCTGGGGGGACACAGTGGGATGCCTGGGTGTTGTGTATGTAAATATTTTAGGGGATTACTATGTTACTCACCCTAACCTGATCGGTGATTGTGCCCTACCCTAGGGTGTGACCTGGCATTCTGCCCCCACCCTAGGGTAGTACCTGATTCTGCTTCCACCATTGGTTGGTATCTGATCCCACATTGGGTGGTACCTGATTCTGGGGGATAAAAACAAGGGTCTGTGGAAGGCCGGGGCTTTTTGACTGGAACTGAGGCTGAGTCTTTGGACTTCAGTCTTGTCCACTGAATAAAGCTGATATTTCCACAAGCCTGACTGTCTGCAAGCTGTTTACCTGCCGTTTCACCTCAGAACCGTTGGCTAGACAGGTTGGCAGACACATGCTCCGAGCTGGAAGAGAAAGGCCTTATCCTCCATCCCTCTATCAGTCAACCTCTTCAGGGACTGACTTGCAACACCTGGGGATAGAACCTAGGTCGGTTACATGTAAGACAGACACCCTCCCCACTGTGCCATGACTCTGGCCCTGTGATATCCATGTCTTTCAAATTATCTTGGCTATTTTAGCTTCATCATAAGCTCTGAAATCTGGCAGCATGAGACTCTGGAGAAGATTCTTTTTTTTTTTTTTTTTTTTTTTTGTGGTTTTTGGGTCACACCCAGCAGTGCTCAGGGGTTATTCCTGGCTCCAGGCTCAGAAATTGCTCCTGGCAGGCACGGGGGACCATATGGGGCGCCGGAATTCGAACTGATGACCTCCTGCATGAAAGGCAAATGCCTTACCTCCATGCTATCTCTCCGACCCCTGGAGAAGATTCTTTTGTTTTGTTTTGTTTTGTTTTGTTTTGTTTTTGGGTCACACCCAGCAGCGCTCCTGGCTCTACACTCAGAAATTGCTCCTAGCAGGTTCGGGGGAACCATATGGCATGCCTGGATTCAAATCACCATCCTTCTGCATGCAAGGCAAATGCCTTACTTCCATGCTATCTCTCCGGCCCCAAGGAGAAGATTCTTGTGAAGGTCCTTGTGACAAGAAAGATGCGGTAGTCTGACCAGGCTGGGATTTGGCTTGCACAGTTTCTCTTCTCCTTTCACCTTCATGCTGCTGGTCTCTCAGGAACCAGAATGGGATCTGATGGTTTTAGCCACTTCACCAAACTTGCCTTTTGATTAAACAGTTTAATCCTTTTTATTTAAAGTAAAGAATTACATAAGGAGAGTTTGCTACTGTGTTGTTTTCTAGGTGCCCTATACCTTTATGGTGCCTTATTTTATTCCCTAACGTTTTCTTTTATGATTAGGTAAATTTCTTTTGGGGAAGAGGCCACACCCAGCAGTACTTAAGGGTTATTCCTACTTCTATGCTAAAAAAAAAAACCACAAAAGAAAACAAACAAACAAACAAAATCTCTCCTGAAGGGCTGGGCAAGCTTTGCAGACAGGAACCTGGGTTTGCCCACACTGCCTCCAGATGGACCCTTGAACACTGAGCTGGGGCTAACCACTGGGCACTGCCAGATGTGACCCCAAACCAAAAACTGCACCTTTCACTAAGTATGAGAAAACTAAGATTTGGGGTTACAAAGTTACATGTAAATTTTCACTGGGGTCGTTCTTTTCTGTAAGTGTATTTGAAAGTATTTTCGAAAGTGAACAAAACTGGGGCCGGGCGGTGGCGCTAAAGGTAAGGTGCCTGCCTTACCTGCGCTAGCCTAGGACGGACTGCGGTTCGATCCCCCGGCGTCCCATATGGTCCCCCAAGCCAGGAGCGACTTCTGAGCGCATAGCCAGGAGTAACCCCTGAGCATCACCGGGTGTGGCCCAAAAACCAAAAAAAAAAAAAAAAAAAAGAAAGTGAACAAAACTGGGGCTAAAGCGACAGTACAGAGTGGAGGGCGTTTGCCATGCATGAGGCCAACACTGGTTCAATCCTCAGCATCCCAGATGATCCCCTGAGCCTGCCAGGAGTGATTTCTGAGCACAGAGCAAGGTGTAACCTCTGAGTGTAACCTCAGAGATTGTGGCCCTAAAACAGAAACAAACAAAAAAATAAGGAACATTATTGTAGTTTCACAATTACGGGTTTTCTTCTTACAGAGACCTCCCCCAGCTAGTCTCCAGTGAACACCATCAGCCCATACTGTGCAATCTCAGATTAATGCCCTGCTCACTAATTGAAGATATTGGCTCTGTCAAGGCTGCCTTGCTTATGGCAGAAACTCCCTGAAACACCTGCTTGGGTTTTTGCCTCTACAGACCCTAAATAGTGGGAAGGGGTTGCACTTTACCTCCCGTGTGAAGCGTAGTTGCCCTGCAGCCTAAAAAGGATTCTGAACTCAAGCTTGGCCCAGTGCGTCCATCTTCATCAAGATGAAACACAGCAAAAAGACTTGTGCAAACTATCATGCTGGTGTGGCCTTGAGAGAGTGAGTGAGTAAGTGAGTGAGAGAGTGAGTAAATAAGAGTCAGTAAGAGAAGAGAGCAAGTGTAAAGACCAAAAATCTGCTCCCCCCCAGTTCATGATAAGGAACTCTAGACTAAGATGAGCCCAACCCTAGTAAAATGTACTTTTCTACTCCTAGCTGAAAACAGAAAAAGAGTTAACTCAGAAATAAAACCAAAGTTGGTGCTCTCCAAGAATAAGAAACTAGGGGTTGGGTGAGCTTGAAATGTTCTATCTGAAAAGGCTTTCTTAACCAAAGTTTGAATCAGAGTAACCCTAGACAACCAAAATTTGAATCAGGGTATCCTTAGATAACCAAAGTTGAGCTAGAAAAAAACAGTGATTAGGGCCAGAGCGATAGCACAGCAGTAAGGCATTTGCCTTGCGTGTGTCCAACAAAGGATGGACCCACGTTAGAATTCCGGCATCCCATATGGTCCCCCAAGCCTGCCAGGAGCAATTTCTGAGTGCAGAGCCAGGAGTAACCTCTGAGAGCCGCCGAGTGTGTGACGAAAGAAAGAAAAAGAAAGAAAGAAGAAAGAAAGAAAGAAGAAAGAAAGAAAGAAAGAAAGAAAGAAAGAAAGAAAGAAAGAAAGAAAGAAAGAAAGAAAGAAAGAAAGAAAGAAAGAGAGAGAGAAAGAGAGAGAAAGAAAGAAAGAGAGAGAGAAAGAAAGAGAAAGAAAGAAAGAGAAAGAAAGAAAGAAAGAAGAAAGAGAAAGAGAAAGAAAGAAAGAAAGAAAGAAAAAGAAAGAAAGAAAGAAAGAAAGAAAGAAAGAAAGAAAGAAAGAAAGAAAGAGAAAGAAAGAAAAAGAAAAATCAGTGATTAATTAAGACATCTATGCAATGATTGTACTGATACTGCTTGTGATTTTTATAGAAACTGCTTGAAGATTTGACTCAGGGCCCTTGCAAAAACTCCCTTAGTTGGATGAGGCATGGACTTCGGTTAACCGAATAAACTCCTTTTTGCAACTTGCATTATTGGAGGTGGCCTTTGACTTTCAGTGCTGACATGGGTGTCAACTTGAACCCTAACATGAGTTAGTGGGTGAGAGAGTGAGTGAGCGAATTGAGAGCTTTATATCTTCACAGGCTCTGAGGTCCCAGCAAGTGTCCTTCATTTCATCTTGAAGGTTCCAGAGAGCAGTTCTCACAGGAGCACTAGTGTCCACTTCCTCAAATAGCTTTTATTTTGAAATACTTTTTGTTTGTTTGTTTTGTTTTTGAGCCACACCCGGCAGTGCTCAGGGGTTACTCCTGGCTGTCTGCTCAGAAATAGCTCCTGGCAGGCACGGGGGACCATATGGGACACCGGGATTTGAACCAACCAACCCTTGGTGAAATACTTTTATTTCTCCTTCACCGTTTTTTTTTTTTGGGGGGGGGCACACCCGCTGATGCTCAGGGTTGCTCCTGGCTTGGGAGACTATAGGGGATGCCAAGGGATTGAACCGCAGTCTGTCCTAGGTCAGACACCTTCACTTTTGAAGAAAAGTTCTTCTACATGTCAGACTATCACTGAGGGTCTTTCCTTTTCACTCCTGTCATGTATCCACCCTTGTTTGACCTCCACAGTTTTTTGGAGGGTCCGAAGCCATAGTATAGCTGGGAAGCTGCTTCCTTTGCACATAGCTATATGTTTTTCTGAGTACAGAGCCAGGAGTCAGCTCTGAGCACTGCAGTGGAGAGGCCCCTACCCAAACCAACCAAATAACCCATTGTCTCGGATACCAAAGTTTCTGACTTGAGGCTCCAGCGAGTCTGTGGTCCTCATTTGTCTCTACCCTCTGACTGCCTGGTTGTGCTGTGCCTCTGTCACCTGACAGTCTGATTGTGCCTATCTCTGACATCTGACTGCTGCATCTCGATCCTCAGGCTGTCTGATGGTGCATCTCAGCCTGAGATCAAGGCCTCCAAGTGCCTATATATTGAGTCTCTTGACTACTCCCAGTCAGGTGGTTGATGATTTGGGAGGAGTCACCACAGCCTTACAGACCACTGTCACTTCAGGTGCCAGATGTGACACAGGATCTCTGCTCCTCCTGCCCCACTTCTCTACCCTCAGATCTGATTGTCCCATCATTCTATTTTTTTTTTTTTTTTTTTGGTTTTTGGGCCACACCCGGTAATGCTCAGGGGTTACTCCTGGCTATGCACTCAGAAGTCGCTCCTGGCTTGGGGGACCATATGGGACGCCGGGGGATCGAACCGCGGTCCGTCTCCTAGGCTAGCGCAGGTAAGGCAGGCACCTTACCTCGAGCGCCACCGCCCGGCTCATTCTATATTTTTGTTTTCTTTGGTTTGGTTTCAGGCCATACACGGTGGTGCTCAGGCTTGACTCCTGACTGCGCTCAGGAATCACTCCTGGCAGAGGGAGTGCTCGGGGGACCATATATGAACCTGCGTCGACTGCGTGCATGGCAAATGCCCTCACATTTGTATTAGTTCTCCAACATCGTGTTGATGTTTCTATTATTATTATTTTACATATACTTTTCTCTTTTTCCCCTTTCCCCTACACATCATTTTCTTGCAAGGTAAACACTTTCCTAGTTATACTATCTCTCCAGTCTCTTGTCTTTTCTTCTATTGTTTAATGTTTCTACTATTATTATTTTATACATTATTTTTTTGACTTTGCCATGTTCTCCTTTAGAATTGTGAACATTTTTGTTTCGTTTTGTTTTGGGGCCACTTCTAGCGGTGCTCTAAGGGTTCCTCCTGGCTCTGTACTCAGACTGAAACCCAAATACAATCATATCTATAATAAATGTGCTTAAATAAAGATATTAAAAAGGGCCGGAGCAGTGACACAAACAGTAGAACTTTTTTTATATAAATTATCTTTATTTAAACACCGTGATTAAAAATATAAATGTAGTTGTATGAACTTTTTTTATATAAATTATCTTTATTTAAACACCGTGATTAAAAATATAATTGTAGTTGTATGATTTACATGATTACAGTCATGTAAAGAACACCCCCCCTTCACCAGTGCAACATTCCGCCACCAATTTCCCAGATCTACCTACACCTCTCCCCACCCACACCTGTACTCGAGACAGGCTTTCTTTTTCCCTCATTCATTCACATTGTTATGATAGTTTTCAGTGTAGTTATTTCTTTAACTGCACTTATCACTCTATGTGGTGAGCTTCATGTCATGAGCTGCACCTACATGGGAAGATGGGGGGAAATAAGGGTTGGGACTGAGGCAGTAAAATATTAGAAATGAGCTTTGTAGGGCAGTATCAAGGTCACAATACAAGATGGATGTTATGGATATATAAAATATATGCATAAAATACTATCAATAGGAAAACAAGGAGAAAAAAATTCCAGTGACTGTCCCAACATAAGCCAGTGCTGCAACAGCCTGCCCTCCTCCCAAAGCGCATTCCCATTAGTGTAGGGAGAGGTAGAAGGAAAGCCTGTTGACCCCTATAAAGTCCACCTAGACCGGCATCCAGGGAAGGCCTGAAGTCCAAGGGAGAAAAAATGGGACAGCTGGGGGACTGCTAAGCCTCCCAGCACTCCCCAGGTGAGGGAGAAGGGCTCCGGTATGGGGCCTCCCCAAACCCCATACCTGGCAAGAGCTAGTTTCCAGAATCAAGGAGGAAACCGAAAGCCAGATGTCTGCCTGCCCTCCTCCCCATGCACCTTCCCCCTGGAGTACGGAGGGAGGGGGGAAGCCTGAGGACCACTAAGAGTCCACCTGAACCCACTTCTGGCTATCTGAGCTGGCACCCAGGGAATGCCTGGAGTCAGGGGAAAAAAACAAGGAGGAGCCTCCCAGCACGCCCCAGGCTAGGGAGAAGGGCTCCGGTATGGGGCCGCCCCAAACCCCATACCTGGCAAGAGCTGGTCTCCAGAATCAAAGAGGAAACCGGAAGCCAGATGTCAAACAGTAGAGCTTTTGCCTTGCATGCACTAACTGAGGATGGACTGCGGTTCAACCCCCTGGCATCTCATATAGTCCCCAAACCAGGAGCAATTTCTGAGCACATAGCCAGGAGTAACCCCTGAGCGTCACCATGTGTGCCCCCCCCAAAAAAAAGAGGGGCTGGAGAGATCGCATGGAGGCAGGGTGTTTGCCTTGCACGCAGAAGGACAGTGGTTTGAATCCCAGCATCCCATATGGTCTGCCGAGCCTGCCAGGAGCAATTTCTGAGCATAGAGCCAGGAGTAACCCCTGAGCGCTGCCAGGTGTGACCCAAAAACAAACAAACAAACAAACAAACAAACAAAAAAAGAACTCACTCTTAGAGGCTTGAGAGACAATATGGGATGGGATGCTGGGGATTGTACCCAGTTCGGCTGCATGCTATCACTCCCGCCCCTTAGAATTGTGAACTTTTTTGAGATGTTACATTTTTATATTTAAGATGTTACATTTAAAATGTCTATATTACAGTTTTGCTCTAGTAAATCTACCACTAGTTTTAATCATTCATTTTTGTCCTTGGAGTTTTGGGGAGCTACACACAGTGGTGTTCAGAGTTAACTCCTGGCTGTGTTTAAGAATTATTCCTGGGGCCGGGCAGTGGCGCTAAAGGTAAGGTGCCTGCCTTGCCTGCGCTAGCCTTGGACGGACCGCGGTTCGATCCCCTGGTGTCCCATATGGTCCCCCAAGCCAGGAGCAACTCCTGAGCGCATAGCCAGGAGTAACCCCTGAGCGTTACTGGGTGTGGCCCAAAAACCAAAAAAAAAAGAATTATTCCTGGAGGGGATCACGTGTTGGGACTCAGAGCCCAGACAGCCCACTGTGAGCAAACCCTGGGCCTTCCCTGCTCTTCTAGTTCTTCAGCCCCTCAATTTTGCTTGTTGGGCCATTTTTGGGGGGGGGGGTCACACCCGGCAGGGCTCAGGGGTTACTCCTGGCTTTGTGCTCAGAAATCACTCCTGGCAGGCTCAGGAGACCATATGGGATGTCGGGATTCGAACCACCGTCCTTCTGCATGCAAGGCAAATGCCTTACCACTTACTTACTTACTTACTTACTTACTTACTTACTTACTTACTATCTCTCTGGCCCCGGGCCTTTTTTTTTTTTAGCTATGTTGAAGGTTCCTGTTTTGGTGCTCAGAGGTCCTTTCCGGTGGTTTTTTTTTTTTTTTTTTTTTTTTTTGGTTTTTGGGCCACACCCGGTAACGCTCAGGGGTTACTCCTGGCTATGCGCTCAGAAGTTGCTCCTGGCTTGGGGGACCATATGGGACACCGGGGGATCGAACCGCGGTCCGTCCAAGGCTAGCGCAAGCAAGGCAGGCACCTTACCTTTAGTGCCACCGCCCGGCCCCCTTTCCGGTGGTTTTAATGGGATTCAGTGCCAGGGGTCAAGCCCACATCTCCCTCATGCGAAACATATGCTTCTGTCCTTGCAGCCTGGCCTCCTCAGCGTCTTTTTCCAATGGTTGTAGCTGATTTCTTTCTTTGGCTTTTTCCTGTGGCTCTCAATGAGAAACAGCTTTGATCTCATTAATGTGGTGCATCTGGAATTGCTTTTCCCCACCCTGGGCCCAGTGTTGTGGGTTATTGGTTTTGCTTCTATGGTTCTGCTTTGTGGAGCATATTTTGGGGTTTGCTATTGGGCACCTCCATGCCAAGGGTCAGTGGGAGAGGCTTGACCCTAATGTTTTCTTGTTCATTCACTGAGTTTTTCTTTCTTCTTTCTTTCTTTTTTTCTTTTTTTCTTTCTTTCTTTCTTTCTTTCTTTCTTTCTTTCTTTCTTTCTTTCTTTCTTTCTTTCTTTCTTTCTTTCTTTCTTTCTTTCTTTCTTTCTTTCTTTCTTTCTTTCTTTCTTTCTTTCTTTCCCTCCCTCCCTCCCTCCCTCCCTCCCTCCCTCCCTCCCTCCCTCCCTCTCTCTCTCTCTCTCTTTCTTTCTTTCTTTCTTTCTTTCTTTCTTTCTTTCTTTCTTTCTTTCTTTCTTTCTTTCTTTCTTTCTTTCTTTTGGTTTTTCGGGCCACACCCGTTTGATGCTCAGGGGTTACTCCTAGCTACGCACTCAGAAATTGCCCCTGGCTTGGGGGGACCATATGGAACGCCGGGGGATTGAACCGTGGTCCTTTCCTTGGCTAGCGCTTGCAAGGCAGACACCTTATCTCTAGCTTCTAGTGCCACCTCGCCGGCCCCTTTTTATTTTTTTGGTTACACCCGGCAGCGCTCAGGGGTTACTCTTGGCTCTGTGCTCAGAAATTGCTCCTAGCAGGCACAGGGGACCATATGGGATGCTGAGAATCGAACCCAGGTCCATCCTGGGTCAATCACATGCAAGGCAAATGCCCTGACACTCTGCCATCACTCCAGCCCTTGGGTTTTTTTTTTTTTTAACTGGAACCACCATGAATTAGTTATTTATAATTCACTTTCAGGCATCTGATGCTCAGATGTGGCTGCCTTAGCGTTTGCCTGTTTCCAGGCATTTCTGATCCTGTTCCTGGCCTCCAGCATCTCTGACTAATCTCTCTGCAGGGTCAGGATTTCCAAACACTCTGTCTTTGCTGTTGTTTCCCTCTCAAGAAAGTGTGGTATTTTAGTCCCCTGGGAGTCCACTGGTTACGGCATCAAAAGCAGCAACTGGGGGTTGGAGCACAGAGCTCTGGATCACGGAGGTCACAGTCACTGTGCCTGAGTCCCCTGTGCAGCTGCCTTGCCAGGCTGGAGGACTGTGAGAAGATGGTGTAGCACAGGTGAGGGCGAACCCGGGACCTGGGTGACTCCAAGTGACCCCAGGGACCCAAAGGACTTCAGAGACCCATGTGACCCCAGGGGACTCAAGTGACTCCAAGGGACCCAAGTGACCTTAGGGACCCGAGAGACCCCAAGGCCTTGGGTGACTCCGGGATCAATTGACCTCAGGACTCAACTGACTGACTTCAGGGGCATCACCAACACCAGGTCATCATCCAGAAACTGCAGACCCACATGCACTCCTACACACACACACACACACACACACACACACACACACACACACACACACACACACACACACACACACACACACCACACACACACACCACACATACATACATACACACCACACACACACACACACACACACTTGAATTTGCTGGGCATTCTTGGGGCCTTCAGTTTCCCCACAGGGCTGCCCCACCTGTTCACCTGGCCCTCCCTTCTCTAAGTATCTGTGACTTGATTCTTTCTGGGGTATTCCTTCCCAGGATGAATTTTTCCTAGGAAATTTCTGTTTTAGCTGCTGTGGCAGCTGGGACCCAGAGAGAACCTCGAGACCACCCCAGGGCCCACTCTGGTTCACTCAGGCTCCCCTGCCTGAATGCTGTGGGCTTGCCCTTGGCTCCTCAGCCTGCCTGGGAGGCTCTGTGCCCACTGGAGGGGCTGAGAGGCCCTACACCTTGTGGCCTCTGAAGGCCAGGAGGCCCTCAGGAGTAATGGGTGCTGAAGACAGAGCACTGGGGTGTAACTCAGGGAGAGGGTTCCATGGCTCTGGGATGGAACTCTCCAGAAAAAGCCTGTCCAGCCCTTAGCCCCTCTTTCCTGGGGTCTGGACTCTGCCCCCACATTCTGGGCCAGGGATTGGGCACAGCTGTGAGGGGCCCTGTCAGGAAAAGGCATTGGGGAGCTAGATGGTAATGGCCTGGCTCCTGACAATGAGGAGCTGAGCACACAAAGGGGTGACAGAGGGTATGATGGGGTGAGCTGGGCAGTCAAGTTGTGAGCTAGGAGGGGCCAGCGGTGTTGGCTTAGATTTGTTCACATAGAAAGTGTCCCCTGTTCCCTGGCTGACCACAGTCATGTGGAAGTCAGTTACCCTGCACACGGAAACAGTTTGGTTTCGAATTTTATGTCTGTTCACTTTATTTCAGACACTAGTATCCAGCTGTAGAAACTCTCCACAGGGGGGCCACTGGCCCAGTCCTGGTGCTCAGCCAAGGGAACCCCTTTTTGGGCCAGGAAGTGACAGCCAGATCATCCTGGGGGGGGGGGTGACAGGTCCCTTCAGTAGAGGCTGCTCCTGATGTCCCCAGGTGGGGGTTCACTTGAACCCTGAGACTGTGCTGACTTCCCTGGCCGAGGGGTTCAGTGGTGCCCTGAGGTTGGGGGTCAGCAGGGTCAGCATCCTTCCAAGGGGACCTTTCCCTGCTAAGTGGACGGTGCAGGCAAGGTGTACCTTCATACAGAAGGACCGAACCCCATGATCTCATGGCCCCTGACACAAACAAAGCCTGGCAGCTGGGAGCTGTCATTGAGGGCTCCCCCTCATCAGTGGGGGCTTCCTCAGGGAGGCAGACTCGGGAATGTGGATTACCCTCTACCTCCTGCAAGGCTGCGACTGACCCGCCAAGGCCAAGCTCATCCAGAGTCTTTCCTGGAAGGACTCAGTGGTGATGCCTCAGTTTCTACCAGTAACTGTCCCTACACTGGTTTGAAGCTCCAGCAGTGGAAACTGGTCCCATCAGTGGCACCCAGATATGGGGGTCGGGAGACAAGGGTCAAGTGTCACCCCACAGAGCTCCATGTCCAGGTGGGGGAGCAGCGGGATCAGGGTGTGACCTGCATTGGCCATGGGCAACTGGGGCTCTTTAGGCTGGTGCTGACCCCTTGCTCCTTTCTTTTCCTCAGCTCTGTCTTGGGCGCGGAAGACAAGCTCCAGTGGGGACACTCGGCACCGGGCAGAACAGGAAAGGCAGGAAAGAGGGGGCCCTCCATGCTCCTCAGTGCAGTGTCTTTTCCAAAGAATCTTTCAGGGGGCCTTGCTGACCCCCCAGAGGGGTTTGCTCATAAAGCATCAACTGTTGGCCCATCCAAGTCCACCCCGTTTTGTGCTGCCAAGCAGAATCAGAGGCCAGAAGTGGGAAGCGGCCATCAGTACTGGCCTGGGCAGGTCCCAGGTGCTGCCATGATGCTCACAGGAGGTGGCCCAAAAGCTAACCAAGCTTTATGAGTGAGAACAGAGGTTTGGAAGGTTCCTGCGTGTCTGAGCTCACATCTAGGATACTCCGGATGCTCTTGACCTCGCTGCCTTGCAGGTTTCCCTTGATGGCCAAGATGGCATTCAGGTGGCCCTTGCTGTAAGGGGGAAGGTGCCATCAGAACAGAGCCTCCTCTTTGGGCTTCTCTCCGACCCACAGCTCCCCTGCCCCACCCTTGGGCACCTCGAATTTTCCCCCTCCTGCCTTGCATGGCTGCTCCCCTGAAATATTCTCCCTGCACTGCTGGGACCTGCTCCTTCTGCCCACTCTTGCCTCAGCTAAAATGTTGGTCAGCAGGCAGAATGTGACTCTCTAAAGCCCTCCAGAGGCCCTAAGGTTTGTGAGGAAGGATGGGGACCTGGTGGCCCTCATTCTGTGCTTGTTCACCGAGAACAGAGCTTGGCTTCTATCAGGAAACCACTGAATAACAGTGAAATGGCTGGAGGGAGGGAGGAGGGAGTGATAGAAGAAGGGTGGATTGATGAGTGGGAGATGGATGGATGAGGGAGGCAGATGGATGGCAGGCTGATATGAGGAATGCCTCTCCCAGTGAGTGGACAGTAGGTGGGTGCTGAGATGGGTGTGCTCACCCATAGGTGAATGTTGGTGCCTGGGTGTTTCCGGAGATGGACAGAAGGGCTCAGAGGGGTCTGGATGAAGTATATGGGCAACCAGTTCCAGGTTGCACCCACTTCCCTCTGCCAAAAGTCACATTCAGAGCAACGGTTCTTTTACCCTTAGATCCCGGGAGCCCAGGGATAGAACCACCCTCCAGAACCAGGTCTGAGCTCAGAGTCCCTTGGGACACTCTTCCGCCCCTGACCTCCGGTGTCCACTTTCCCTCTCAAGGATGGTACCATGTCAGTGGGGGGGGGCAGCCCAGCTCTATGTCTGTCACTTGCCCTCAAGCTGTGCGACAGGGATAGAAACTGTCTGCCTCCCGGGGATCAGGGGTGAAGTGAAGAAACAGCAGGCAGGAAGCATGGAGCCCCTCAGAGGTGCACCTCAGGAATTTTTTTTTTTTTGGTTTTTCAGGCCACACCCATTTGATGCTCAGGGGTTACTCCTGGTTAAGCACTCAGAAATTGCCCCTGGCTTGGGGGGACCATATGGGACGCCGCGTGATCGAACCGCGGTCGTGATCTTTCCTTGGCAAGCGCTTGCAAGGCAGACACCTTACCTCTAGCCCTCTAGTGCCACCTCGCCGGCCCCCTCACCCCAGGAATTTGCTGAGATGACGCTGCTCCAACCTCTGCCTGCCCAAAGGGTGAGGGTCCCCTCATACCTGCTGCACTCCGGAGAAACAGTATTCTCACCTGAAGTCGGGGTAATAGGTAGCGTACGTGGCCACTGAGATCTTGATGGCATTGAGATCTTGCAAGCGAATGATCTCGGCAAGTGAGGGCAGGGCCTGCTGCAGCCACTCGGCGTGGGAGCCCTGCGGACACAGGCAGGGTTGGGGTGGTGGTGGAAGGGCAGGGTGCCAGGAGATGGGCAGGGTCGTAGGGACGGGCAGTGCCAGGCTCACATTCTGTGTGCAAAAGTTCTGGATGAGGTTGGAGCTGGCCAAGATCTGTGCAGCCAGTTCCAGCTGTTGCTCCACCATCTTGAGCACCAGGCGACGCTTGGTGAGGCGTAGGATGAACTCAGTCACCAGGTGCCTGTGCACCAGCTCCAGGAGCTCCTGCGGGCAGCCATGTGAGCCCGGGCAGGGGCACAGGGGCAGGGGACTCCAACGCCCCCGCAGCGAGACCTTCTTACCTCCCGGAGACTGGCGCGTAGCCCAGAGAACTCGGGCAACACCTTATCCACGGCAGCTATGATTTCCTCCAGGGTCTCTGAGGACACGAACTTGTGGCTTTGAAAGAGTCTCTTGAATAGAGGCTGGAATGGGAGAGCCTGGATGTCAGGCCAGCCACAGACATACACGGGCCATGTGCATGGTGCCCAGCAAGGGAAGGAAGTGATTTCTGGGAGCATGACTCAGGCCCTGCCCATGGACAGGAAGTAGAGGCAAGGGCTAGAGCAGATTTCCGGGCACCTACTCCCCTGAACTCCACGTAAACACGGGTGTTGCCAGGCTCCTGGTTGCCACCCATCAGGGCCCAAGGACTCTTCTCACAAACGCTGGAGGCAAAGGGCAGGGTACCCTAGGAACTGGGGGGGAGGGGGACTCTACTTGGTGCCAGACTGAGCAGAAGTATGGAACAGGGAGTGTGCCCCGACTATCCAGGGGCCCATCACTGCTCTGCCAGGTATGCCCCAGTGCCCTCTGCTCCTCCCTCCTCCCCCACCTACATGCAGGTCCCGGAACAGGCCCTGGAGCAGCGCATCAAAGCCGTGGTTCTTGAGCTCATTCAGGGGCCGCAGCTGGAAGCTCTGGAGGTCATGTGGGACCTGCCACTGCTGCTCCAAGGCCCTACTGCGGGAAGGCACGGGGCGTCATCCCCAGGCCAGGTCGCATCTTCCTGACGCCCCCTTTTGGCCTTCTAGCCCTCAGGGCTCTGAACTGGCTCTCCGCCAGCCTCCACCCTTGGTTCTGGGCCACAGTGCCCACTTCTGGGGCCCCTGCAGGAGCGAACCGGGAGCCCTTGGCTGGGCCACCCAGCTCTGTGATGCCTCATGTCTTCATTCCGTCTGCCCCTCCCTTTCTTGGCACATGCTGCACCCCTTCCCGTTCGCTGCCCCTTGGCCCCTCACCAGAACAGCTGGCAGTTGTTGATGTTGGCAATGACATTGACCTTGTAATTTCTCAGCTGTCTTCCGCTTTCCAGAAACTCATCGAATGTGCGCTGGTAGCTGCAGGGCAGCGGGTGGGACCACAGAGGCAGGGGTGTCAGGGTCCCTCAACACCACTTGACGGACTGCCTCTGTTGTCCCTCCCAAATCCCATATCGGGAACCCTGGCTAGATGAAGTGGTCTCCAAGAGTGGGGAGGAGGCTGGGGGGTCCCCAGAAAGGAAGCAGGGTCTGTGGCTTATGTTTGGTGCTGTCTTGTTGGGAAGTTGGGGATTTGGGATCACACCTGGTGGTGCCCAGGGCACCCTATGCGGAGCCGATGATTGAACTGAGCGGCTGCGGGGGCCGGCACCCTCCTTCTGCCGCACCCCCCAAGGCGCTGCTTTCCCTGTAGAGGGGCCTGGCGGGTCCCTTAAATGTGCCCGGCTGCGCCCTCCCTACCTCTGCAGGAACAAAGCCAGCTCTGCCAGCAGCAATGACTTGATCTGCAGGCTCAGGTCCACGCTGATGCTCTTGGCCTTGGCCTGGCTCTGGGTGAGGATCTGCAGGGTGAGGAGTGAGCTGAAGTGGGGGTGATGCGGGGAGCAGTCCTATACCAGGGCTGGAGGGGGGACTGCACAAAGGACGGGATCAGCAGGGTGGGCGGGGCTTGTCTGTGGAGGGCAGGGCTCAGCGGGAGTGGACGGGACTCAATGGGAACTGGGCAGCCTTTGGCTGATGGGGCGGGGCTTGGCTGACTGGGGCGGGGCTCAGCAGAAACGAGGTGTGCCACACGTGCGCAGACAGTACCTGCATGATGTCAATGGCCAGCTCACTATGGCAGTGGCCGTCCAGCCGCGGGGGATCCACATCCTGGGTCCAGCGAGGGGCCTCCACATCCAGGGCTCGGGCCATCAACATCCTCACGTTGGCCTGAGGGCAGAGGACAAGTTAGGCGACCCAGAGTCATCTCCCTGTCCCAACCCCCAGTCTGACTCCAGTGCCCCCATCACTCCTCGCCTGCGTGCAACTCACCACTTCATTGGCCAGGAACGTGGCCTCCAGCATCTGGACCTGCTTGGGGGGCAGGAGGCTCCCCAGCTTTGCTCCCTGCAGCTCACCGGCCAGCTTGGGGCTGTTGATGACGTCACTGCAGGAGAGGGGTGGCCTCAGGCAATGCACCCACTGAGCACCATAGTCCCCAGGGAGGCCAGAGCGAAACCCCTAGCCACCTGGGGTCAGGCGACGCCCCGTTGGCTCTGTGGACACCCCAAACATGCCCCTTCTTTTAAACCCTATGAGCACGTTCGTCTACCCCTGCTTCAAAATATCTCTAGATGGACTGTTGTGTATGTAAATATTTTGGGGGATTACTATGTTGCTCACCCTAAACTGATTAGGTGATTGTGCCCTACCCTAGGGTGTGACCTGGCATTCTGCCCCCACCCTAGGGTAGGACCTGATTCTGCTTTCACCATTGGTTGGTATCTGATCCCACCATTGGGTGGGATCTGATTCTGGAGTATAAAAACAGGAGTCTGTGGAAGGCCGGGGGCTTTTGGCTGGCTGGAACTGAATCTGAGTCTTTGGACTTCAGTTTTGTCCATCCGAATAAAGCAAATATTTCCACGAGCCTGATTGTCTGCGAGCTGTTTACCCGCCGTTTCACCTCAGAACCGGGGGCTAGACAGGGTGGCAGACGCGTGCTCCGAGCTGGAAGAAAAGGGCCTCATTCTCCATCCCACCATCAGTCAACCTCTTCAGGGGCTGACTTGCTACAATGGACTACGTCCCTGAGTTCAGACTCATATTCCTCTCTTCCACTGGGGTAAGTCCCCTGCTACTGGTGTTTGCCCTTCTTTTGGGCTCCAATCACCCTGCAGGGCCCAGCTCCCTTCTGAGAGGCCTCCCTCATCCACAGAACAACTGACACATCAGGTATCTCGGCCGCACTCCTCCACCCAGCTCTTCCGTTCTGCTGGCCTCCAGGGCACACCCCGGCTGCCCTACTGTCTACAGAGAGTGACCTATTAAGCAGGAAGAGCTATATCTCCACCTCACTCTCCTGGTGCCTCTGCAGTCTCCGGAGCCCTCAATGGACCTAGATCTGGCACTTCTGGAGAGGCCTTTGTCCCTTCCCTGATTTCTTTTGCTCCCTGTGCATTTGATCACACAGGCCTGTGTGGGCTGAGAGATCCCAATACCCAGTGGATCCCAGGCACAGCTCAAGGGTCACTGGGATAGGAAAAATGAGGAGCAGAGGTAAAGTGGGGTTTTCTTATGAGTCAGAACAAGCAAAAAGGAGCTGGTTCGAGCTGCCCGGCTTTCCCCAGCCACGGCCCTGTGCCAGTTTCCTGGATGACCTTGGGTTCCTCACCCCCACAGCCTTCCTCCAGCCCTGCCTCAGCAGTGTCCCCAAGATTCAGGCACTGTCCCCGGTCTCAAGCTCTAAGCTTCCATCTCCACACCACTGTCCCTGTCCCGGGCCTGCCCCACCCACTGAGACTGGGTATCCTCTGCAGGCACAGCCTGTCCCAGCTGACAGTGGCTGGCCCAGAGCCCATATTTCGAGTGGCCCACTACTCATTCAGCCTTCCGTGATTGCACCCTACCCCCAGTGTCGCTCTTTCCCGCCGAGTTCCAGGTGGTAGCCATCTACACGGAGAGCTACCACAAGCACATGCGAGTTCCACATGTCCATACCAAAACCCATGGGTGTTGGGGCATCAGCCAGGTGCTGACACCCTGTACCATCCCCAGAGTGCCTTGGGGTGCTGCCTTTGGTCCTGGAAGATGCCCCCTCCTCAGACTCCCTCACTTGTCTGTCCACTGTGAGCACCAGCTGAACCAGGGACTTGGGCTCCTCATGTATCTTTTGCTTCAGTGTTCCTACTCTGCTTGTCATCGAAGTCTCGCCTGTCCCTGCCCAGCTGAGGTTCTGGTGAGGGGTGGGGCCCCAGAAAATGAAAATGCATGCGGGGCAGGAGCAGAGAGTTCTAGGATGTGCCTGCGGACAGGATCTTGGTAGGAAAGAGGCCCAGGGCTGGATCTCAGCCTCACTAGCAGTGAGTGGCCTTGTGGCAGCCCCTGCTCCTGGGCTACAGCAGACTCCTTGCCCACTGGCACCTATTGTGAGAACCCCCATGGACTTGTCTTTCCTGGGCCTGCCCCATGGGCATGCCCCTCGGGGCCCTGTCCCCCCACTTGGCCACGCCCATCTCGACCCAGCCCACTGCTCCACCCACTGGGCCATGCCCTTCAAAGGCCACGCCACCTCGACCCCCCTCTGCCCATCCGCCGAGACCTGCCCCACCCCAGCCCGCCCTTCGCTCCACGGTCGCCGAGCTGCCCGCCGCTCACTTGGGGTAGAGGTTCTGCACCCAGACCAGCAGCGTGTAGGTGTCGCGCTCGCACAGCTCGAACTGGGCCATGGCGGCCACGTGGGCCGCGAAGTGCTCGTGGTAGCTCTCGGCGTAGACGGCCACCACCTGGAACTCGGCGGGGAAGAGCGACTTGAGGCGGGCCACCACGGCCTCCAGGTCGTCCTTGGTGGTGCGGCCCATGTGCAGGAAGACGCGCTCGGCCTCCGAGCTGCCCACGCCGGCCGCCTGCGCGTCGGCCGCCGGGCCCCGGCCCAGCCGCTCCTCGGCCTCCTGCGCCACGCCGCGCCGCCACAGCTGCCGCCAGCCCCGGGGCCGCGTGGCTTCGAGCGCCGGCGGCTCCGGCTCGGCCGCCGCCCGCTGGTCCTCGCGCTCCTGCTCGGCCAGCACGGCCAGGGCCTGGCGCAGCCTGGAGGGCGCCACGTCCAGGGGCCTCCGCAGCAGGCCCAGCACCTGCTCCCGCAGCAGCACGTACAGCGCCTCCACCTTGCTCTGGCGCCGCACCAGCTCCTCCTCGCTCTCGCTGCCCGCCAGCGCCGCGGCCCGCAGCTCCCGCTCCAGGGACAGCAGCGGCCCCGCCGCCGCCTCCAGCTGGCCTCGCTCCAGGGCGGCCTTCAGCTCCTCCACTGCGCAGAGCAGCGCGTCAGGGCCGAGCCCACCACCGCGGACCCCAGCCCGGAGCCCGCCCCACGCGCGCCTACCTGTGGGCAGCGGGGCCTTGGGCGGCGGGGCGTCCTCCGCCTGGCCCTCGGGCTCTGCCAGGCTGGGCTGCCCCTTCTTCTTCTTCTTCCCTATGCCGAGCACCCCGAAGAAGTTGGACAGCCCTTTGGGCTTCTTGTCCTTCTTCGAAGCCCCGTCCTTGTCCTGCCCCAAGGCCACCTCAGCCTCCGTGAAGGCTTCTGGGGGCGTCCGTAGCTGGGAGGACCCGTGCAAGGCATCCAGGGGGCCGCCGGGGACGCTGAGATTGCTGGGCGTCAACTGGTGTGGGGGGTTTTGGAAGGTCATCATCTTTAGCATCCTCAGACCTACAGGCGAGCGGGTCACGCGTCACCCCGAGTGACGGCCTCTCCCTGTCTCCTGGCAGCACCAGGAAGGAAGGAGCCCGACAGGGGCAGCGGGTGGAAAGGGCTGACCTCCCTGTAACCAGGGAAACGGTCACCACCACAGCACCTGCCCCTGTCCCAGAGAATGAAGGTTCCGGGGTGACTCATGTGGCAGGCAGGATGGCATCCATCAGCCACAGCCTATTAAGCCCGACATGGGCGCTGGGCGTCGGGGGGCTGGTTCCTTACCCACCGTCTGCCCTGCCCCACGCCAGACGCTGATGCCCTGAGCCCCCTACAGCAGAACCACTTGGGGGCTCCCAGCCTGATTCTGTCCCCTCCCTGATCACCAAGTGCACTGGGGGTGGGGAGGACCGGAGGCTCTCCTGGTGTTGTCTGGATCCAGAGGCCACTCTGGGGCCAACCAGGAGTGCTCAGGGGAGCGCCTTTTCCCGCCCCCAGCACCCTAATTCCCCTCCTGATCCATCCTGAGCCCCGGGGTTTGAGTCCTGCCCTCTCCTTCCAGTCCTAATCTGTGGTCCCCCAGTACCAGTAGCGGGTCTGACGCAGGCTAAACGGTGGGAACGGGAAGCAGCCCAGGCGGCTACCGCCCGTCATTCCCCGGCCTTGGCAGCCTCAGTTTCCCTCGTGGTAAAGGGGACTGGACGCCCTCCCAGTGCTGCTGAGGGGTGTGGCCAAACCACGCAGCGGGGCCCTAGCACTGAGCCGGCTCCTCTGTCCTGTGACCCCGGCCCCCGGCCGGCCTGCCAGACTCGGCCACGACCCAAGCTGGGCCCCGGTCGCGCGCCGGCCTTGATTCCGCTTACCGTGTCCGCCGCTGTGTTCTGGCCGCCCGCAGTCGCGCGCACTAATAGACTTGGACCTGACCCCGCCCCTGCCCGGCCGCAGCCGCCCCCGCGGAAAACCCGCGGCCGCCTGCCCGGCCCAGCCCAGGGGGCAACCCGGCTGGCTGCCCCGCAAGTTGGGTTCACCTCCCCGCGCAGCGGGGCGCGGGGCTGTGGCGGGAAGGCAGCAGGGCGCCCCTTCAGTCTCGCCGCCCCTTTGTGCCAGCGCCCAGAGCTGCTTGGCCGTCACAGAGACCCCCACCCAGTCGTCTCTTCCCAGGGCGCAGTGACCCCAGGGGCGCCCCCGGTGGGATTCAGGATGGGAGTTGGGCCCCGGCACTCGCTCCCAAACTCGGCTGGCCTGAGAAATGGCTGGGAAAGTTGTTGTCCGGAGCAGGATCCCCAATCCGCTGAGGTCCCAGCATCCCTGGACCATCCAGCGTACCCCAAATTCAGCCCCTCTGTGTGACATGCCTCAGTTTCCCCACCTTCCATTTCAGGCAGTGGCCCCATTCTGGTCATGGTCACACACAGGGTAGCCTTGCCCTCCTGGAACTGTCACCGAGGAATTTCCAGGCCCCCTGCTCCCTCTCTCAGGTACTGGCTGGGTGCCAATGGATACCACATTTAGGGCAAGACATTGGCGAGGGCCCCCCCTTTCTCCCAGAGGGGGATGATTTCCAGGTGAGCCATACCTTGGGGGGACATAGGTTGGCGACTGAGGCCAGGTCCCCCAGTGCAGACATCTGGACGAGTGGGGAGGAGCTGGGTGGCAGGTCTTGGTCCATTGCGGGACCTTGAGCAACCCCAAACATTTGGAAATGGCTGCAAGGGAACGGTTGGACACAAGGACAGACACATGGAAGGGCCACTGGCCCTTGCTAGTAGGGGCAGGCGCAAGACTTCTCTGTGGAAAGGCCCCCTGTTCCTTCAGTCCAAGATACCTGAACCCTGTGAACTGGAGGAGACTATCCCTGGACAGGACAGCCCTCAGGGAAGGGGGAAATTCTTGAACCCCTAATGTCACAGGGGATGGAGCAGGGGGAAGCAAAGGTCAGTTTCTCCTTCCCCCTCTTCCAAGAAGTACTGTCTAGCTAGGTTGGCCCAGAGCAGGGGAAACCCACACCCCAACCAGGTTAGGCCACCCTACTCTGACTCCCACCAGCAGAAACCCTCCTCCCTGTGGTGAAAGACTTGGGGGAACTCTGTCCCAGAGAAAAGGGAGAGAAAAGCCCAGCTGTCCTCATTGCAAGGAACAGACAAACAAATGGATAGACAGACAGCTGGACAATCAAACCCTAATGTATTGCAGGGAGCAGCTGGGGGCACCATAACCACTGCCTGTGCCTGAGTCTTAGAGCAAGGTAGTTTAGGGGTTCCCACTGGAGTCCACCCCAAGGATTGCATTACATCTGCAAGTCCTGGAGCCAGAGGGATAGCACAGCCAGCACAACCACCACAACTGGGAGAGCATTTGCCTTGCACAAGGCTGGCCCGGTTCGAGCCCTGGCATCCCATAAGGTCCCAGATCCTGCCAAGAGTAATTTCTGTGCACAGAGCTAGGAAAACACCCTGAGCACAGCCAGCTGGGTGTGGCCCCCAAACCAAGAAAACAAACATATGTGGATCCAGAAGTGTAAGGGAGTGGTTGGCAGGGATAGGGGATGGGGAGGAGCAGGTTGGAAAGTGGGGCCCCTCCCCTGCCACCCCACTACTTCCCTCTGCTGAATGACTTGCACTTCCCTTGCCTGGCTCCCCTTCCTGTGTCTCCCCATTTCCCAGGGCCCCTTGGCATGAGATCCTTCCTGAGTGGCGCCTCTTGTTCTCTACAACTGCACTCCACTCATTCACTGCACCAGGCAGGACACTGAATGTGGACAGATGGGGAAACTGAGTCACAGAGGGATCAGAGGACTTGAAGCTGGAGGCTTCCCCGCAGGGGCTGAGGGAGAGCCTACCTGGTGGACTCCTGGGGATCAGGAACTACTTCACAAGGCAGCTGCTCCCACATACACTAGCCCAGACACCCATCACCTCAGTGCTCATAGGAGGTAGGACCCCGTGAAACTGGTCCCTTTCCTCCGAGGGAAGCTGAACTACATACTCCTGGGTGGCAGATGGAAACAGCCAGGCTTCCTGGGTGCTCACTGCCCTACTCACTTCCTGAGGGAAAAAGTAGGGAGTTTCCTGGAAGAGGAGTTGCTCCATTCAGCCCAGCTCAGTGAGGCCCAGCTTCTCACAGACTTTCTGAGATAAAGATGATGGCCACACTTACTCCTGACTTTTCAGGCCTGGGCCTGCACTCAGAACCTGACACCGCAGCCCACAAAACCTTCTTAGTAGCCACCTGACTTCCAGGAAAGCAATTCTAGAGTTTGGATCCCACACCATGGTTATTGTCACTTACAGCACAGTGGGTGGAGGATTTTTCATGGGAGATCAAGGATGATGAAAGAAGGGAAGGGATCGTGTATGAGGGAATCCCCAGCACTGCTCTGTGCTTGCTCCTCCCAGTCCAGCGAGATGGGCCCTGCCCATAGTCAACTGTTGAACTCAACTGTCCCAGTTTAAAGGAGTCTCCATTTTTAAGAGAAAAGCAAAGAATTTCACAGAGCCCTGCAAAACAGCAGGGCTTGTCATGGCCTTCCTCCTTCCTGAAACTTAAGACTGCATTTGGGAGGTTGGGGAGGTTTCTACCTGCCTTCTTTCCTTATAGCCCGCACCTCTGAGCAGCATGTCCTGGGAGGGGGAGTGCCCACGGGTCAACACAGTGACAGATGGAATTGCAGGGACTAGGAGATCTGGGCCCTGAGGACAGTGTGGGGAAGCAAACCCCAGATGGTAACATCTCAACTTCGGCTGTAGCTTCCTGGTGGCCTGATCCCAGCCTGGTCCCAGCTGCAGTGCCAAACAACCAGGGAGGCAGTGTTGGGGTGGTGCTGCCTGGTGGGGGCCTCAGAAAGTGCTGGTGATAGAGTGAGGAAGTGAGACAGAATAGAGGTGGCCATGAGAAGCAAGGTGCTCTGGGCATAGGGCTGTAGGCTGAGGGCGACATGTGGGCTTTGCGGAGGACCTTTTCACTCCTGTGGGGGGGCCTCGTGGACTTCCCTGGGTGCCCCTTATGCCCCAGCAGTCTGGTCCTGCATGCTGCCTCTTGGCACCCCAGCTCTTCCTAGGAGGAGCCCAGAGACAGAGATTGGAGCAACCCCTAGTCCATAAAGACGCCTCTGAACCCTACTAGAGAAGAATATGGGGTCCCCCAGGCTAAGGGGACCATGTGATGAGGCCTGGTTATGGGCAGTTCAGCTCAGCTAACAAAAGATAGCGGAAACCCACTTGCCACCTACACACAACCCATACATGCAGCTGGGTATACTCACAAGTTCATTGGGACACTCATACTGAAATACTCACACATGCACATGGATACACTCATACACACATATACTCATACAGGTATAGTTACTCATGTACTGTGTACTCATGTACACTCATGTGAGTGTATATAACATACATGCTCACATTTCACAATCACATGCACACGCATACACTCATGCATACACAGACCCTCCTTCATACATGCATGCATATATACTCACTAATACACAGGAACACTCACATACACATATAAGCCCTCCCTCATACATACATGTACACACATGCACTTCCTCATGCACACACATATACTCACACATGAACACACAAACCTCCACAGGTCCCAGCCCATGTGTCTCTGTGCTTTCAGAAAACCCCTACTTCCTTGTCTTCAGGCCTGAGACCATTGGGGAAGATGCCCTGGAGCGCAGCCTGACCCTCCCCCAGATGTATACTTCCTGTTTGGTGCCCCTTCGCTCTCTACTGCTCTCCCACTTTGAACCCCAGCCTGGTTAGGTCCAGGATCTGTGGGAACCAGGGATGCTTGCTGGCCGTTGGGGAAACATGGACACCCCTATTTTCCAGTTGGAGAAACAGGGACTCCCACAATGCCTGTTTCACGCCCGTGACTCGCTGGAGGGTGAGGCATGGCCAGGCCTGTAGGAGTGGAGGGTGCAGAGGGGCCTGGTTGTGCCTAGGTCTGAGGGGGCAGGGCTGAGGAGACCACAGTGGTCTCAAATCACCTCACTCTACACCATCCATGGGAGGGGGCCACCAGCCACCCCCGTCCCTGGGATCGCAGCTGGCCAACTCTTCTCTTTCTCCTTCCCTCTCCCCTCTGAATGGGTCCTAGCCTGGGTTTCCCAGGCAGCAGCTGCTCTCACCACCCCACCCCCCATGCCAATAAGACTCAGGTGTGGGGCTGTGGAGGGAGGGAGGTGCCCTGCCTGGCACTGCCCTGGCTGCCAGAAAGTGGGGGGTGGGGAAAGGGGTTCATGTCCCTCACCCAGGTCCTCAGGAGACTCCTGCTTAGTTTTCAGCAATCTATCTCCAAGCACTGCCGGGGTGGGGTGGGGTGGGGGTTGAGGGAAGAAGACGGAGGTCTGCCTCACACCACTAAAGAGCTAAGTTTGGTTTTTTCGGGTCAGCTTTGTGGGGGAAAAGAAGTGTGGGTGTGGCACCAGCACTGTCTCTGGGCCACTGTCTGCCTCAGTTTCTCCTCCCAGACAGGGAACAGTTTCTTTTCAGACCATCTTTTTTTATTTTGGACCATACTTAGCAGTGCTCAGGGGTCACTCCCGGCTCTGCACTTGGATCATTCCTGACAGTGCTTGGGGGACAATATGTGATACCTGAGATCAAACACAGGTCCGCCGTGCAAGGCAAACCTCCTAGCCACTTTCTAGCCCTAGACTGTCAGTCTTCCTTACTTTTGATCCAGAACCTTCCTGGCCGGCCCTGGGGCCCCAGACCTGCCCTCTTAGACCGGACTCCTTCCTAAGGGAGGCACCATTTTAATTTACTTTTATTTACAAAATAAATACTCTCTTCCTCTCCATCAGTGGGGCGATGTGGCGCTGGACAGCTGAGTGCGGGTGGTGGTGAAGTGCAGGCCTGGCATGTGCAGCCTCAGAGTTCCATGTCCCCTCCTCCTCACTCCTAGGCCCCCATCCAGCTGTGTCTCATACTGAGAGGCTTGGGAAGAACCCCCCAATCCTGAAACAGGGAGCGTCCCCCGCACATGCCGCAGATGCTCAGCGGGCTGGGCGGAAACGCAAGCCCCGCGGGCCCCTGTGGGGCGGGACCACTAGATGCAGGTGATGAGCACGTCCACGGTGGTGGGGACTTCGATCTCTGAGAACAGCGCGCGCCCCGGGGGGGCCTCGCCATCCTCAGCGCGCAACAGGTCGCGTGCGCGCTGCAGCAGGCGCTGGTTCCGCCGGCGGCCGAGTCTGCGCAGGGCCAGGATGGCCAGAACGTGGTCGCGCCTGCGGAGACCGGGCCTCAGGCACCTGCAGGTCGCCCTGCTGGGACCCCAGGCCCCGCCCCACCCACCCCAGACTATTGCGTGGTGGGCGGAGCCCGCGCGCCTGGAAGTCAGTGGAGGGGCGCAGACACCCCCCATCAGGTTCTATCTAGACAATCCAGAGAGCGCAGGCGATACCGTGACTTCTGGGTCCAAGCTAGTACCTCAGGGGGCTACGGACTGGGGCACGCCAAACAGCCGGAGGGACACCCCACGGTGCCACCACCAATAAGGGGAGGCAGCGGGGCAGGGTGGACAACATGCCGCGGGGGGCCGGGGGAGCAAGAGGAGGTGGGATGGTGAAAGGGGAGGACCAGGAAGGGACTGCGCCAGGCATTTTCCCAGAATTTCCTGGAATCCGAAACAAGGCTGGGATTTCCAGAGTGACTCATCGCCCCCCCCCCCACCTCCCCTTCATCGAAGTCTTCCCTTCCCGCCCGGTCTCTTATTTCCCCTCACTCTGCAACCCCCAGAACACTGCCCTCCGGATCCCCTTCCCTGTGGGGCGAAGCAGCGATGTGTGCACCTGATGTCGGGGTATCCCCGGATCAGTGTCTCCAGGTGGCCCTGAATATGGTCCTTGTAAGTCTCCCGCAGGATGTCAGCCACGCTGAGGATGGCCTGGCGCAGCCACGTGGCCTCAGAGCCCTGCGAGAGGGGAACAGGGTGGGGGTCTGCAGCTGGAGGAGGCCAGGGGTCAGCTCCGGCCACCCCAGATGACGCAGAGCTCTGGGGGTCACCGCTGGAAAGAGACCCAGAGTCCACCCTCCCCAGGAAGGGTCCGAACCCCCAGGCTCCGCGCATACTATCCCCAGGAATCGAACGCAATTTGCAGGCGGCCCTCTCTGGGGCTCCGGCCCAAGGAGCCAGCCGACCCACCAAGTCCTCGAAGGTGTTGTTGATGGTGGCGGCGTCCCGGCTCATCTTCTGGGCGCAGGTCACCCGGTCCACACCCCGGAAGCGCTCGGGTGGCCGCATGGTCTGCCTGAGGTAGTCGCGGACCACGCACCGGTGTGCCTCCTGCAGGGTCTCCTGGGGACGAGCAAGGCCAGGGCATCCGGTCAGGCCTGGGCCAGGGCTCAACCCCGCCTGCCCTCCCCGTCGCCCCCAAATACCTGCGCCAGTGGCGGGACCACGTGCCGGAGGTGGTGCCCGAAGGCCTCCACCCGGTCCAGGAGTGGCTGCAGCGCGTCCTGGTCCAGCCAGTCCTTAGTGCACAGAACCTTGAAGAGGGGCTGGGCACAGGGCGGTGGGTCTCTTAGCTGCTTCCTAACCCCTCAGGCCCCTTAAGCGGGGACTGGGGGGAGAACATCCTGGGTACAAAGCCTCTCGGAGGGGCTTGGGGAAACGAACAGATCGGGGGTGCAGAGTCCCTGGGGGAGGGAACTGGCAGATTGTGGCCGCAAAGCCCACCAGCCGGGTCGGGAACTCGCAGGCACCCTGTACACTCCCGTCTTCCAGCACCAACTTGCCACCAGCCTCTCCTGGGAATGTCCCCCCTGCAGGGTGGGGTGTATCCGGGAGTCTCCTTCGGGGGTACCACGGAGAGGTCTTGGGGACTGTGAGTGGGCTGGGGCTGGTTCTTGCTGGAGCGCTGGGTCTCCCCCCAGAGACATAACGGGCGAATCTTCCCATTGTTCTGCTCAGCTGGGAGATCGTCTGGGCGTCTGCCCGCCCCACCCCACCCACACTCCCAGAACTGAATGCTCATGATGTCAGGACTTGGGTGCAGTTCCGGGGGCAACGGGTGGGGAGCCCGGCCGCAGGGCTCCCCGCTTTACCTGCGTGCTCCGCTGCAGGCTCTGCAGCAGGCGATTCTGGAAGCTGCGGGCGGCCGCCTCCAGGGGCTTCTCTAGCCCTTCAAAGGTGCCTGGGAACCTGGTCAGAAGACTGGTCCTGGGAGGCAGAGGACACGCGAAGGAGTGGGCAGGGGCAGGCTGGGTGCAGAGCCCAGACTTGCAGCCACCTCTGCCTGGTTTCCCTCCGCAGAGCGCCCGCCTGGGTGTCCCATTCCCGGGGCTCGCGCGCCCTCTACTGACCGCGCTCCCGCCCGCCCCGGGCCCAGCGGCGGGAGACCCACCGCAGCTCTTCCAGCGAGTTGATGTTGGCGCCCAGGTGCGCCTCGTTCACCGCCTCGGACTCCAGGAAAGAACGCTCGAGCCTGAGGGAGGAGCCGGCGTCTAGGAGCCCTTCCAGGCGCAATGGGCCTCAGTCCCGGGGTGGGGCACCCTCTCAGCGCCCACCGCCGTCCCTCCCCAGGACTGCCCTCCACCCTGCACCGGGACACGAAGACTCCGAGAGCGCGCGCGCAGATCTGCAGGGTGGTGGCCTTCAGCTCGGTCGAGATGGCGCCGGCCGCCTTCACGTGCTCTGCCACCAGCTGCGAGGACACAGCGGCTCAAGGTCCAGCCTTGACTCCTCGGGCCAGCCTCGAGTGCACCCCACCCACCCACCCTGTCTCAGTCTCACACCCATCCCGGTTCCCAAGCTGCTCCTCCAGGCTCCTCTGGTGCAACCTGTGCGGCTCATTCCTCCCTCTGGGGCCCCAAACAGAGGTTCTGATGGAGGTGACAGCTCCGAGAGCCACCTTCAAGGCGAGGACCTCGCCTTCGAGGCCCGAACCCGGTCACTCTTAGCCCAGCACAGGATCTCACCATGTGGACATCGATGGACAAAGGCGTGTGGTAGCGGCCCTGTAGCACTTCGGGGGTCTCAGTGTCTGCCCAGCGATTCTTTTCAAAGTCGAGGATGTTGTCAAAGCAGCTGGAGATCTTGGTCTGGGGGGTGTAGTGAGATTCCCCAAGAGAAACAGGTTGTCGAGGCTGCCTGAGCCCTTGCTACGTGCCCTTAGGGATGGGGAGACCCAGTCCAAGAACGGGCCACAGGGCCGGCTCGCGGGTGAGACGTGGGCACCGTGAGGAGCTTGGGTGGGGGAAGGTTGTGCTGAGCCAGGATCTGAGACCGGCACCTGCTGCGAACACGCCCCACTTGGCCCCGGCCCCGTGGGAGCACCCCCAGGAAGGCAGGGTCCCCATGTGAGCAGATGGCCTGTGGCCTGCGCCCCGCGGAAGCACACCCCTGCTAGGGTCTCCGCGTGAGCCGGAGTGGCCAAGCCCTGCCACGCCCGTGACTCGTGGCCACACCCCGCCGCGGCCGCAGACCTCCAGGAAGCTGGTGTAGTCGCTCTCCAGCTGCGCCCACACTTCTGGCCTCAGGAGCGGGGGCAGCGGCTCCGCCGGCAGCGCTAGGTCGGGGGCGCCCAGGAAGTCAGGACTGAAAAGCAGAGTGGGGCTCTGAGGACCCCGGCTTGCGGGGCTGGGATCCGGCAGCAGCCGCCTTACAGCGCCCGAACCGGGACTCGAGTTCGCACACTTCTCCCAGCGCCGCGCCCTCGGGGCTCCCCACCCAACCCGACTTCCCAGGCCGCGCTCCGGACCAGCAATCAGCTGTGCACGCACAAAAGGCGCACGAAGGCGGCGTGGACCTCGGGTTGCCCTCTGGCCTCCAGGTCGGGGTACACCTGTGCAGCGCCGGGGCTGGACACTCGCCAACCCCTAGCGGGGCCGGCAGGGCACCCTCACCTGCCGTAGACGTTGGCGGCCCAGTCCAGCAAGAGGTAGAGCTGCTCGCAGCCTCGGGCGTCGCGCACCAGGGCCTGGAGGCGCTGCGCCACGGCGGCGTGGAAGGCGCTCAGGTACAGCTCCCAGGCCGGGAAGCCGGCGGCCGCGTACACGGGCTGCGCCTCCCGCCGCACCTTCTGCAGGTCGGAGCGCACCGTGTTGCCCAGCTCTCGCAGCTGCAGGGCCAAGTCCGAGCCCCCCTCGGGGGCAGCCCCGGGGTCCGCCCGGGAGGCGCCCGCGCGCTGCACTCGCTCCTGGGCGCTGAGCTTCACCGCCTGCTCCCACTGCTGCCGCCAGCGGCGCGGGGTGCGCAGGAAGTCGCCGTCGGCGGGGGGCGCCGGGTGCGCCGCCTCCTCGGCCAGCACCACGCGGGTCAGCGTGGTCAGCGCGACCGTATCCACGTGGTCACCGTCCAGCGTCTCGCGTACGATGGCGCCCAGCTCAGCCCCCAGACCGTCGTAGTGCAGACACAGATCCACGGCACGGCGCGCAAAGCCCGTGGGGTCCAGCTCCAAGGTGTGCGTCGCCTTCTCGGCCACCAGCTCGTCTTCCAGGCGCCGCAGCTGCTCCAGGGCAGCCAGCAGCTCCCGCTCGCTGATGAGATCGGCCAAAGACTTGCCTTCTGTGAGAAGTGCGTGGGGGTGGCTGGTGGGGACGGCCCCTGGGAAAGGGCACAAGCCCAGGCCCATGGCGGCTCAGACCAGCGCCTGCCTCCCTGCCACATCCACAGCTACAGGCCTACCTACCGGACGGAATGTGTCTGCCTTACTTGTGGCCCACCCTGGTTCCATCTCCTGCACCCCATCTGATCCCCTGAGCCTAATGCTTGAGTGATCTTGAGCATCCCGGGTGTGACTTAGAAACCAAAACAAAACACAGCTGCTGCAGGCCTGGCTCTGATTCCTATCTCAGCAGCACTGGGAGTTCCCTTGGGGCCTGATTCCAGAACACTCTCCCCAGAGCACGCCTACGCACCCTTTCTGCATCCGGTGGTCTGGGGGTCTGTCCACCCACCTTGCCGTGCCCTCCACTCACCCAAGCTCGCCCCCCTCATCCCAGTGTGGTCTGAGACTAGTCCCTTCCCTGCTCTGAGCTTCGCCCCTGGTCTGCCTGCTGCAGTTGACAGGCACAGACTCAAGGGACAGCACCCATGGGTGGGCTGGTCCTCGTCCACCACCTGCCTCAGTCTCTCCCACCTCTCTGCTGTAGTTCTTCTCCTTACCTGCCTCGGCCTCTGGTTCCTCTGGCCATCTGCCTACAGATTCCTGCCGACTGATGCCAACCACAGCCTTTGCTGGCACCTTGGAGTCATGGGCCTCCTGAGGCGGGTCAGCGGCAGAGCTGTGTTCAGGGGCTCCTCTTCGAAGAGACTGGAACAGCTTCTGGGAGCTTCGCAGGAGCCGACCTGCCTCTTCCCGGGAGGCCTTGCCAAGGGTCCCTCGGGGTACCCGCTGGCTGGCGCGAATGAAAGCTCGCCGAAGGCTGCCCAGGCCCAGGCCAGGCCCCACATCCTTGTGGTGAGAGCTGGGCATGTCTTCACTGCTGGCCTTTCTCTGTGCCTGCTTCAGGGTCTGAGGCTGGCTGGGTTTCTTGGGGCTCTGCGGTTCCATAGGGGGGGAGGGCATTTCCGTGTTGGATCTGGGGGAGAGAAGGCTAGGCAGGCTGGGCCCTGGGGCGCTCTTCAGAGCTGGACAGTGGGAAGCTTACTTCTAGAGGTGCCCCCAGGTCTGCCCACACCCCTTCACTGGTGTGACTAAGCCAGACCCTCCTCCCCTCAGCATCCGAGAGATCACAGGGACACACCCAAGTAAAACAGATACCTGCCTTGCACAGGCAAGGCCCCAGCTCTTCGCCTCACCCCCCCCAGACCCCTAGGAGTGGCCCCAATGAGCCCCGCATGACCACTGGGTCTGAACACCAACTGGGCTTAGTCCCCACATTAATAAAACCAGGAGGAGTTTGGGGTGGACATGCAGGATCCAAGCTCCATCCATCACTTCCTGGATCTTAGCAGGAAGTGGCCTGGCCCCCATAACCCACCCTGACCTGCCCCCTGCTCACCCCCATTCAGCCCATCCAGTCTAACTGCTTCTACTCAAGGCAGGGCTTGAGGACCTCCAGGGAGGCCATGTTGGTCCCTGAACTGCTGAGACAGAGCTTGAGCAGTGGGCGGGCCAGGTTTTATCAGGGCCAGCAGCCATGAGGGGAGGGATCTGGGTCTATATTTAACCAGGGTCGGGAGAAGTTTCCCAACAGTTTCCCAGGATGTTTCTCCTTCCACTCCGATATCATGTCCTCGGGTGTCCCCCCCCCAGAGGGTGTATGAACCTGGGGGTGCTGCTTGTCGGGGTGGGCGATGCCCCTCCACCAGGACTCCGCTGCTTGCTTTTCTGCATGTAGGTTCAGCCAGGAGCCCTGCAGCAGCCTTACTGTGGTGCAGAGGGGCCTTCGCAGGATACAGGGCACTCATGTTAGCCTCAATATGAAAGAAATGGGCGCCAGAGCAGTAGAACAGCAGGGAGGGTATTGCCTTTAACGCGGCCAACCCAGGTTCGATCCCCAACATCCCATAGAGACCCCGAAGCCTGTCAGAAGTGATTCCTGAGTGAAGAGCCAGGAGTAACCCCTGGGCGCCACAGGGTGTGGCCCCCTAAAAATAAGATCAAAAGAAGTGGGGGCGCAGGGTGCAGCCGGCCCTACAAACCAAAGCCCCTTTCTAGGCTCCACAGACGGGACCAAGGCCAGGCAAGTGGTGAGCACCAATCACAGACCCTCACGTCCAGGGCCAGAGGAGAGGCCCCGCGCCCAGGGAGCCGAGGGCGGGCCGGCGTTGATTGACAGGAGCGTCTCAGCCCCGCCCCAGCCACAGGGCAGCAGTTTCCTGGCGGCAGGGATCCTGCCCCTGAGGACCTGTCCAGGGCAGGGAGCACTGCCCCAGCGGCGCCTGGCCCCACCTCGTGCCCCTTGGCCCCCAAGAGACGCAGAGGACGGAAAGGGCCTTGATCCAGGAAAAAATGCCACTTAGTGAGCGGGGGAGAAGCCCCACGTCCAGTCTGGCTCCTGCTGGGTCCCCAGAGCACGCCCTTTCTGAGAGAACAGGAGCTCCCAGCAGGTCAAGGCTAGGCTTAGGATCCCATCCCGGGAGCCAAGAGATGCTTTGCAGCCCTGTGGGCGGGACACAGACATGGACTCACGCAGATGTTAGCCTAAGTCACTGTCCCCCGTACTGACACCCCACACACTCCCGACCCTCCACAGGACCTACATGCCCCCAGGGACCCCTCCCCGTGCTCCCGACATACCTCCACTCCCCTAAGGCCCTGCATCCCTATTCCTGGATTCCCTACCCAGGTCCCTGCTCTTCCCCCTTCCTGAGACCCCCAATTCCTCCCCTTAAAGGCCCCAAGCTGATTTGGGCCTTCCCCTGAGCACGACCCCGGCCCCCCCCGCACACTGCACACCTCCCCCATCACCCTCAGTCCTCTTTGCCTGACCCCGCAACCTGTGGGATCCATCACCTCGCCTGCCTCCCAGCTTCAGGCTCCCCACTCTTCCGGAGCTTGAACCTGAGTCTAGGCGCTGGAGTCCTGCGTGCCCAAGGAGTCTGTTGTGTCTGGGCACCGGACAGGAGCGTGTATGCCTGGGGTGCCCATGGCAGTGGGCCCTTTTCCTAGTACCCCTTGGTGCCCACTGCCCCCTGTATCACAGAGGCCCAGACTGAGTGCCCAATGCCCCCTGGCTCCGGGCTAATGTTGGGGCTTCTCTGGGAGCTGTGTGGGCTCATGCAGGGCACCCAAACTGTTGGAGCCCCTGTCCTTGCCCTCCTATGCCCTCTTCTGCCCCTGCCCCAGACACCCATCGCTCTGCCACATCACCCGGTCTTCCCACTTCCCTGTGCTCACATTCCTGGGCAGGTGCTGGTCGAACCCTGGGCCCCACCCTGCAAGTCCAAATCCCTCTCGTGTCCCACCTGCCATCTTATCACTGACATCAGGTGCACTTCCTCCAGGAAGCCCTCCAAACTCTCCCACTGCCCCAGCTCTGCCTTGTACACCTGGCAGCAGCCGGTCACAGCTTCATGGAAGGGCAGGACCGGAGTGAAGACGGGACTGAGGCTGTGGATTCTGAGCCGTGGGGAGAAGTCCAGGGACACATGCCCGGCTCACAAGACTCCGGGTCCCAGCCCTGCTGTATGTGTTCCCCTAAGCACTGCATAGAAGCCCTGGTGAGCCCTGGCTATCCTGAACCCAAACAACAGCAGAAAATCTTAAAGTCTGCTTGAGGGACCCCCCAGGGGACATACAGGGCCCAGACATGCAGGGGACTAGGACCAGGCACTCAGGGTGACTTTCTGGACTTTATGTAGAGCCACGAGCCCTGGGGGCCCAGCTCCTGCCTGGCGGTCCCCTCCCCATCCTCAGTCCTCACCTGAGAAGCGGCAGCTTCCTCGCCCTCAGTCCGCAGTGCTCTCTGCCCGCAGCGCCCTTCCCCTTTCTCCAAGGTGCCAGTACAGTAACTCCTCCTCCAGGAAGCCTTCCCTGACCTCCTGAGTCCAGGCTCCTGTTAGCTCCTATTCTCTGGGCAGGTGAGCTGACAGCCTGGACACACCTCTGGGACTAAAAGCAATTACAGTTCCCAGCCCTTAGGCCAGGACGTCTCAGGGAGAAGGTGCTCCTGAGAAGCCACAAGAGGTAGACGACATCAGAGGCAGCAAGTGGTGGCCTGTGCTATGCCCTCCCATGGACATGCACTCTCAGGGTGAGCCTGAGGGGAGTGGAGGCCCCTCCCTGATGTGTGTCTTTGTGTGTACTTCCAATTATGTGTGTAATTGTGTGTGCATGTCTATGTGTGCCTGGCAGCCTCCGCCTCCATTCCAGGCATGTACATGCATGGAGCCTGTGTGTGTGCTTGTTTTGCACTGATCCCCTCTTTGGCCAGTCCCCGTAGGCCTCTCAGCAGGGCCCAGCTGTCTCGCCGTGGTGGCCGCTGTCTCAGCCCACCTGCAGGCACTTACCTGCTCCTCGCAAGCTGACTTGAACAGCCGCCCACCTGTATCGGACTAGACCGGACCGGACCAGAGAGTAGCTGGGGCTCAGTGTCGTGAGCAGTGGGCCCAGAGCCGCCCAGCCGAGGACCAACAGCTGGGACTTCCCAGCACAGCACGGCTAGTGCTTGCCACCCCTCACCCCTGCCTCCTCTCAGGCCCAGCTTACAGCTTTCACTTTCGCAAACGCCCCTCTGTCCCGCCCCCCCCCCCCCCGCGGGTCCCCAGCCAACCTTTGACTCCTGGCAGCTGGGTTCAGCCTGGAGCTGGGGGGCCCCTCCTGTGGTCAGGCTGAGGTCTTAGGAACAAGGCCAGCCCAGAGCCCGGAAGGGGGTGAGGGGGAGCAGCAAGAGACATGGCACCAGGCTTGTCTGTGGCCCTGAGTCAGAGGGTGCAGAAATGGGGTGCAGTGGGGCCAGACATGGGAGCTGGGTGAGGTAGATGCAGGAGAAAGAAGCTCAGATGATGGAAGGGCCTGATGAGGGGCAGACTTGGGCAAGGGCTCCAGAGCTAACTGGGGACATCTTCATGGAACTGGGGGGGACCCAGGGGCTTTCAAGTAGAGGTGGACCCACCTTCACAGGGATCTTACCATTTGTCCCTCGGAAGAAACTTAGGGGAAATCCTGGAGGCCAGACCAGACGTGACATCTTCCCCGAGTGAGGCCAGCGGAGGGTCTGGGCACAGCAAAGGGTGTGCCTAGGGGAGGAGGAGGGCTGGGTGCAGAGTTGGGGTTTCCTGTTCCGGGAGCCTGTGGCCATACCAGGATTCCTGAGCCCCTCTGGAATCTCTAGTCCTTGCTGTCATCTTTGTCTCTGCTGCCAGATCATAGTCACCAAGGACCTCCCCACCAGTTAAGTGCTCCTGCAGATAGTCATGTTCCCAGAATAGGGAGAAGGGCCCAAACCAGGCCAGCCAGCACAGCCGCAGAAGGGCCAGCTCAGACCCACAGCACCGGGTAGTCCAGGCAGTTCTCAGCTTACCCCTGTTTTGTTCTCCTCTCAGAGTCCTTGCTCAGGTTGGAGGGATGGCACAAAGGGTAGGGCACTGGCCTTACAGCTGCCGACCCAGGTTTCATCCCTGGTACCACAAAGGATCCTCTGATCATTCCCCAAGTGATCCCTGAGCACAGTCAGGAGTCAGCCCTGAGCACTGCCGGGTGTGGCCCAAACATGTTCACACACACATAGGAGCAAAGCCCCAGCTCAAGCCCAGGAGTCATGAGGCTGCTGGCTTGGCCTTTGACCTGGCTCAGCCCAGCTGCCACTGGCCTCTCATCCCTGAATGCCACAGCCAGACGGAGCCTGGAGATGGCCACAAGGCTACAGGGAGTCTCAGAGACATGCAGACAGGACCAATGACACTGGCTGGCTAAGCCCATGGGCGATCCTGCTCATCTGCTCTTGGGGCATGTTGGGCTCTGGGACATGCATTAAGGACATGGACTGCTGAGAAGCTGAGGAGCCCAGATAAGAGGCTGCAGGCCAGGTATCCCTAGAGGAGGGCAGACTAGAACCTGGCAGGGCTCTGGGTAGCAGGCAGGGAGAGCCCAGACTCTGGGGCATGGGAAGGATGATTCCCCAGAGTCCAACAAGAGAAATGAGCCTCCGACACCACTGTCAGCTATTCCACTCAGGATATGAGATCCCGAGATCCAGGGTACGCTGGTGACAGCCACCAACCGCCCCTAACTCCCCAACCTGTGCATTCTGCCCCCAGATCAATGCCCAGATGAGACCCCTGACAGCAGAGAACAAGAGGAAATGACAGGGATGCTGGAGCAAGCACTGAAGCCGCCTGAGGAAGGGGCTGCTGTGGCTTCCACATCCTGAGCCTGGTGTCTGCCAGTGCCTGAGCTCTGGGGGCTCTTCAGAAGTGTTTAGGACCCCATACTGTAGCAGAAGCCTCATGCCCCAATCCTGGGGGATTGGAAGGACGTGGGCCTGGAAGCAAACTCAGATACAGGAAATTATCCAAATACAGTGAAGGAGATAAAATAGGTTCAGGAACTTTCACACGCAAGCTTTCTGCTCCTCAGAAGCAGCTAGCTCATGGTGGAAAATGGAAACTGCAAGCGGTTTTTCCCTAAGACCTGGGTTTTCCTTCCACCCTGGAGTGGAGAACAGGTGGGTAAGAGACCAATCCAAAGGATGCTTCCATCCGAAGGTGCTTCCGTCCAATGAGTAACAAGCATATCTTGAATAGGATGGAAATCAGTTAACCCAACACCATATGAGGGACCAAAGAGAGAACCAGGAATGCTCAAGCCTCTCATGCTCACCCAGCAGCTGAGTAGCTTATTGGGCCCTCCCCACACTCAGCTCCCTGACACATGACTGCTCCCTCCACAACCCTATCTCAGCCCTGTGGACCCCAGCCTCAATTCCAAGGGTCCTCAAACTAAGGCCTGTGGTCTACATGTGACCCGCCAATGTCATTTACCCAGTCCATCAGGTGTTTTTGTCAATGCTGCCTGTCCTGCTTAGCCACCAACTCATCTCAATTCCACTGTGCACAGGTGTGGGATGTGCACTGCACTCTCTGACTCCCCTCTTGCTCTGTCTCTCCACTCCTCCTCCTCTCAGTCTTAGGCAGGGGTCCTCAAACAATGCCTGCCAAAAGCAGGTGCATAGTTTCCATTGATATATGGTAAGTTTGTTGATTTAACTTTATTTGTTCTTCATCAGAAATATCACACTTGTGATTTTTTATTTTTTTTTGGTTTTTGGTTTTTGGATCATACCTGGCGGCACTCAGGGATTACTCCTGGCTCTGCGCTCAGAAATCGCTCCTGGCAGGCTCGGGGAAGCATATGGGATGCCAGGAATCAAACCCAGGTCTGTCCTGGGACATTCTCATGCAAGGCAAGTGCCCTACTATCACTCCAGCCCCAGTTCCTTTTTTTTGTTTTGTTTTGGGCCACACCTGGCAGTGCTCAGGGATTACTCCTGGCTGTCTGCTCAGAAATAGCTCCTGGCAGGCACGGGGGACCATATGGGACACTGGGATTTGAACCAACCATCTTAGGTCCTGGGTTGGCTGCTTGCAAGTCAAACACCGCTGTGCTATCTCTCTGGCCCCTTTTTTTTTAACTTCAAAATAAGATATGTGCAGTGTGCATAGGAATTTGTCCACCTGTTATTTTTTTTAACTAAGTCTGGCCCACCAATGCTCTAAGGAACGGTGGATTGGCCCACTGTTTAAAAAGTGTGAAGACTTGGGTGGACTCTTAGTGGTCCTCAGGCTTCCCCCCTCCCTCTGTACTCCAGTGGGGAGGTGCATGGGGAGGAGGGCGGGCAAATATCTGGCTTCCAGTTTCCTCTGATTCTGGAGGCCAGCTCTTGCCAGGTATGGGGTTTGAGGAGACCCCATGCCGGAGGCCTTCTCCCTAGCTTGGGGAGTGCTGGGAGGCTTGGCAGGCCCCAGCTGTCCCCCTCTTTTTCCCCTGGACTCTAGGCCCCCCTGGGTGCCAGCCCAGATGGCCAGAAGTGGGTTCAGGTGGACTCAGCGGTCCTCAGGTTTCCCCCCTCCCTCCGTACTCCAAGGGGGAGGTGCATGGGGAGGAGAGCAGGCAGATATCTTGCTTCTGGTTTCCTCTCTGATTCTGGAGGCCAGCTCTTGCCAGGTATGGGGTTTGGGGAGGCCCCATGCCAAAGGCCTTCTCCCTCGCCTGGGGAGCACTGGGAGGCTTGGCAGGCCCCCAGCCGTCCCCCTCTTTCTCCCCTGGGTGCCGGTCCAGGTGAACTCTATAGAGGTCATTAGGCTTTCCCAGTACCTCTCCCTACACTAATGGGAATGCGCTTTGGGAGGAGGGCAGGCTGTTGCAGCACTGGTTTATGTTGGGCAGTCACTGGAAATTTTTTCCTTGGTCTCCATTTCCAAAACCATGCGGGGGCTAGTGCCCCCACGCGTACAATATATATTGATAGTATTATATGCATATAATTTATTATGCATAATATCCATCTTGTATTGTGACCTTGATACTGCCCTACAAAGCTCATTTCTAATCGTTTACTGCCTCAGTCCCAACCATTATTTCCCCCCATCTTCCCATGTAGGTGCAGCTCATGACATGAAGTTCACCACATAGAGTGATGAGTGCAGTTAGAGCAACAACTACACTGAAAACTATCATAACAATGTGAATGAATGAGGGAAATAGAAAGCCTGTCTCGAGTACAGGTGTGGATGGGGTGCGGAGGAGGGATATCTGGGAAATTGGTGGTGGTAATCTTGCACTGGTGAAGGGGGGTGTTCTTTATATGACTGTAATCATACAACTACAATCGTATTTGTAATCATGGTGTTTAAATAAAGATAAAAAATGTGAAAAAAAAAGTGTGAAGACTTGGGGCCGGAGAGATAGCACAGTGGCATTTGCCTTGCAAGCAGCCGACCCAGGACCTAAGTTGGTTGGTTCAATTCCCGGCATCCTATATGGTCTCCTGTGCCTGCCAGGAGCTATTTCTGAGCAGATAACCAGGAGTAACCCCTGAGCACTGCTGGGTGTGGCCCAAACAAACAAACAAACAAACAAAAAGTGTGAAGACTCCTGCTCAAGTCTGTGCCCAGGACTCGGGAATAGAATTTGCAGGAGGAGCTGGAAATGAAGATGACAGTGTCCAGGGCAAGGAGGAATGTGAGGACAGGGGAGTCAGTGAGGAGTGTTGTGGGGGTCCCATACACCCCCTTCCTCCCAGCCCCAGCTGCCTCCTTTCACCTTCACTCACCTCCCACTGTCATCTTCTCCACAACAGGTTCCCCATCTCTCTGCACCCCTGTACCTGCATTTTCTCCCAGCTGTGGGTGGTGGTGACTGTCCCCACAACCCTCACCTCTTCCCACCACTCTCTCTTCTTTTATTTTTGTTGTTGTTTCAGAGCCATACCTGGCATAGCTCATGGCTTACTCCTTACTCTGTGCTCAGGAATGGCTCCTGACAGTTTTCAGAAAACTATATGAATGCAGGGGGATCAAACCTGGGTCAGCAGGGGCCAGAGTGATAGTATGGAGGTAGAGCATTTGCCTTGCATACAGAAGGACGGTGGTTCAAATCCCAACATCCCACATGGTCCCCTGAGCCTGCCAGGAGCGATTTCTGAGCAGAGAGCCAGGAGTAACCCCTGAGCGCTGCTGGGAGTGACCCAAAAACCAAACACTGAAAAACAAAAACAAACAAACAAACAAAAACCTGGGTCGGGTGTCGGAGAGATAGCATGGAGGTAAGGCGTTTGCCTTTCATGCAGTAGGTCATCGATTCAAATCCTGATGCCCCATATGGTCCCCTGTGCCTGCCAGGAGCAATTTCTGAGCTTGGAGCCAGGAATAACCCCTGAGCACTGCTGGGTGTGACACAAAAACCACAAAAAAAAAAAAAAAAAAAAAAAAAAAAAAAAAAAAACCCTGGGTCAGCAGACTGTAAAATGCCCTGTCCCCAGGTCTTTTCTTTTCTTTTCTTTTTTAACTAAAAACACTCCCTTTCGGGACCAGAGGGATAACACAGCAGTAGGGCATTTTCCTTGCACGTGGCCAACACAGGATGGACTGGTTCGATCACCTGCATCTCATATGGTCCCCCAAACCTGCCAGGAGCGATTTCTGAGTGCAGAGCCAGGAGTAACCACTGAGCAATGGCTGGGTGTGACCCAAAAACAATCAAACAAAAAACCCCCACCCCTTTCTTGTTTCCCTCTGTCCCCTGAACCAAGAGTCACACATCTTATCTGTGGGTTTACACCCTTTACCAGGGCTCACCCTTTAGTCCGGGGCTCCTGGTGAGCACATCTTGTTAGGCCGGACCCACAGAGACACGAGAGTCAGTCAAAGAAAAAGAGTATATTGGATGTGCATGGAATCTATTATGCTGAGTGAAATAAGTCAGAGACAAAGACACACACAGAATAGTCTCACACATCTATGGGTTTTAAGAAAAATAAAAGACATTATTGAAATAATTCCCAGAGATGAGGGCCGGAAGGACCGGCTTAAGATATGAAGCTCACCACAAAGAGTGGTGAGTGCAGTTAAAGAAATAACTACACTGAGAACTATCATAACAATGCCAATGAGTGAGGGAAGTAGAGAGCCTGTTTTGAATACAGGTGGGGGGCATTGGTGATGGGAATGTTTCACTGGTGAAGGGGGGTGTTCTTTTTATGACTGAAATTCAACTACAATCATGTAATCATGGTGTTTAAATAAAGATACTACTTTAAAAAATAAGAAAGTTTATTAGAGCTCAGTGCTGAGGACCCTTGGACTAACTCACTCCGAGGGCCTATATACTTTCCTTATTCCTTGTGCAAGAGACAAGGCCACATTCTGACTTTATTTGTTAGAAGTAGAGGCACGAAAACCTAAGGCAGTAGATACCCAATACCTCCTGGTGCGTTTGCAACATTCAGCCAGTTTTACAAGCTTGCCTCCCTATTCCCATGTCTTGAATGCTCTCAGCTCTGGAGGGTAGCCCATTACTCTTCTTTGCTTAAGATAATTGCTCCAGGTGTGTTTCCTTTTCTCAGTTTCACTAAACTGAGTTAACACCCCAATTTAAGCAAACATGGCTGTGTGAAGCCTGGAGAAGAGAGACTCCATTTTGTCAACCTAAAGTTAAGTTTCCATTTAAGGGCTAAGTTTCTATCCCAACAACAATGACACAGACCTCAGGCTCCATAAACCCCAATATACTGCCCTAGACATCTAGCCATAAAGGACACGATGAAACACCTAGACAACAGCTAATCAACCTGAAGGTCAATACTTTCTACTTCTAGTGCTTTATAACCTAGCTTGTGATCTCCAGGGGGGTTGCCTCTCTAGGAGGTGACTCTGGCTGGTCAGTTTGTATCTTGTTGGTAGACAGAATAAAGCTTTGCTTTGCTTTATTTCAACTGTGTGGTCTCATCCTTCGACTCCTGACTCTAGCAACAGTTAGGATTCTGACAAACTGTGACCTCCATCATGTTTTCTTTCTACTTCGAGCCCTAAATGTGGTGACCCCGCCAGGACTGTACCTGTTCAAGGCTAGTTATTCACTGTGCAGGACTGTGCTGTCACACACCACAGCATTCTCCGGGGTGTCTCACCCCTCAGTTTCGGGTACTGATGGAGCTGAGACGCTGACCAGCGTGGGGGCACACATGTTGGCACTGGGGGTAAAATTTGAGACCTCACTACAGCAGACAGGAAGGATGCTGTGTAGACAGAGAGCTCTCTGGCCAGTGCGGCGGGGTGCAGTGGGTTAAAGGAGGGCTCTGATTAATGGGGACAGCAATGCTGGCCTCCCCACCTTTTCCACCCTCACCTCAACCTACCTTCCTACCTGGACCATGGTGATGTCCTCCAGGTTCCAGGCGGGCAAGGTTGGTGCTAGGCGCCCTCCTGTGGTCATTCTGGGGCAAAACACCCAAAGAATTTCCAGCAGAGTGCTAAGGCCACACTTGGGTGCTAATTTAAAACATTGATAATCTTGGGGCTGGTGAGATAGCATTGAGGTAGGGCATTTGCCTTGCATGCAGAACAACAGTGGTTCGAATTCTGGCATCCCATTTGGTCTCTCGAGCCTGCCAGGAGCGATTTCTAAGCCTAGAGCCAGGAGTAACCCCTGAGTGCTGTCGGGTGTGACCCAAAAACCAATAAATAAATAAATAATAAATAAAACTGATAATCTTGGGGGCCAAAGCCATAGCACAGCGGGAGGGCATTTACCTTGCATATGGTCGACCTGGGTTCAATCCCTGGCATCCCATAGGGTCCCCTGAGCCTACCAGGAGTGATATCTGACGTAGAACCAGGAATAACCTCTGAGCATCAACACCAAGTTGGCCCCAAAACAAAAATAAACAAGCAAATAAGAGATTGATAATCTGGGGCTGGAGTTATAGTCAACGGGTAAGGTGGCCAACCCAGGTTCGAAAACTCAACATGCCATATGGTCCCCTGAGCCCCACCATCAGTGTCATTGCAGAGTCAGGAGTCAGCCCTAAGCACTGCCATTGGTGGACCAAAAAAGCAAAAATGGCATTTGGAGGGCCCAGAGAGATAGCACAGCGTCGTTTGCCTTGCAAGCAGCCGATCCAGGACCTAAGGTGGTTGGTTCGAATCCCGGTGTCCCATAGGGTCCCCCGTGCCTGCCAGGAGCTATTTCTGAGCAGATAGCCAGGAGTAATCCCTGAGCACTGCCAGGTGTGGCCCAAAAACCAAAAAAAAAAAAAAAAATGGGATTTGGAAGTCTGATTCGAGTACCACAGTCTCTGTTCTCATGTGTATGCAGGCCTTGTTGAGAGGCAGGTCCTTGCTGGATGTGGTACATCCAGATATGGTACAGGGATCTAAGTCAACGCCTCAGGGGAAGCAGGGAGGACCTAGGGACCCAGTGGGTCTAGGCTGGAGGGAACCTCATTGTCCTCCACACACACCCCCACCCAGTCTCTAGGTAAAAGGGAAAGCCCCAAGACAGGGTTTTCCAAAACTAAACCCAACCAGCCCCTAAATTTTAGTTGACTGCACCAAGTTTCTGGGTTTAAACGATCAGATTTTAAAGGAGTTTGTTTAAAGCTGTCAAATAAATTGTGATTTCAGGCAGTCAGTATTCCAACTCGAATCCCACCGCTAGTGTAACCTTCCCTCCACCGATGTCCCAAGTTACCCTATAGAAGGCACCATTGGTATTGCTTGTTACAATGGGAGATTTATATTGATCTCACAATGGTGTTACTGAGGTTATTGTTGAGGATTTGCTGAGCTGTGAGGTGCTAATTGAGCCTTCTGTGCTTGTTTTAGCTAACTGTGCTCAGTGGAATTCTACACTAATTTTCTGTGTTCCTACTGGGCTGTCAATCCCGAGACCTTTGGAGATGCTGAACAGGACAGCACCTATCTCCAGAGTGATCAAGCACATGGCGACTGAGCCTGACGTGTCTGGAGGCTTCTCTCCGTCATGGGACCACAGGGCCGGGCTGGGTGATTGGAGTGGAAGAGGGTGTGGGTGGATGGAGCGCTGGGCCCTATGGACAGGTCTGGGCCTGCCAAATCCTGAGAAGGCCCCAGCAAGAGTCGTAAACCAGATGACATAGGCACTTGCATCCCTGTTCAACCCCAAGCACCGCCAGGAGCTACTCCTGATCACGGAACAAGGACTAGCACCCGACAGGACCCGGGCAGTGCTGACCCCTGTGCAGGCTGTTGGGGGGGGGGGGCGGTCAGGGGACCCCTCAGCATGACTGTAGCGTGTCTTGATGTTCGTGCTGGGTCAAAGTAAACCAGATGGCATAAGGCAGATGCCAAGCATCCCTGTTCAACCCCAAGCACCGCCAGGAGCTACTCCTGATCACAGAACAAGAATAGCACCGACAGGACCCGGACAGTGCTGACCCCTGTGCAGGCTTTTTTGGGGGGCGGTCAGGGGACCCCTCAGCATGACTGTAGCGTGTCTTGAGGTTCATGCTGGGTCAAAGTAAACCAGATGGCATAAGGCAGATGCCAAGCATCCCTGTTCAACCCCAAGCACCGCCAGGAGCTACTCCTGATCACAGAACAAGAATAGCACCGACAGGACCCGGGCAGTGCTGACCCCTGTGCAGGCTGTTGGGGGGGGGCGGTCAGGGGACCCCTCAGCATGACTGTAGCGTGTCTTGATGTTCATGCTGGGTCAAAGTAAACCAGATGGCATAAGGCAGATGCCAAGCATCCCTGTTCAACCCCAAGCACCGCCAGGAGCTACTCCTGATCACAGAACAAGAATAGCACCGACAGGACCCGGGCAGTGCTGACCCCTGTGCAGGCTTTTTTGGGGGGCGGTTAGGGGACCCCTCAGCATGACTGTAGCGTGTCTTGAGGTCATGCTGGGTCAAAGTTGAGCTCAGGACTGGGGCTGGGGACAGAACTGCCGTGCCCTCCCCTTCCCCGCCTGAGCCGCCCTCCCAGGCCGGGTTCAAGGTGCGCCCAGGGTCAGGGCAGGTGGCCTCAGGAGTGGCCAGGGCATCCCAGGCGGAGGAATGCAGGGAGCCAGCCGCCTTCCCGGGACCGGAGTCCGGCCGGGGCGCAGCCTGCACTCTGCACCTTCGCCGACGGCCGCACCCCGACCGCGGAACGGAGATGCGAGGGGGCCCGGCTCCCACTCCCGGCAGCGCGTGCTCCGGGCACCCGGATGGGCGCGGCCGCCTAGGAGGGAGGCGGGCGGCGCTGGCTTCCGGCTCGGAGGCCAGGTGAGCGCGCCAGGGGCGGGGCGGGGCGAGAGGCGGGGCGAGTCGAGTCCGAGGGGCGGGGCCGGGTGGAGGCGGCGCGCTCAGCAGCGTCGAGGGGCGGGGCTGAGCGAGGCGGGGTGGGCGGGGCTGAGCGGAGGGGGCGAGGCCCTCGGGCGTGCTGGCTGAAGCTGAGCGGCTGCAAGGGGCGGGGCGGGCTTCCGCGAGGGCGGGGCGAGATCGACGGAGGGGCAAAGTGCGGGACCGAGTGGAGGGGCGGGGCTTAGGAGAAGGGGCGGGGCCGGAGCGGCAGCACGGCGGGGGGGCGTTTGCCTTGACGTGGCCCACCCTGGACGGACACAGGTTCGATCCCCGGCATTTTTTACGGTCTCCCGGGCCTGCCGGGAGCGATTTCTTTTCTTTTTCTTTTCTTTTTTTTTTTTTTTTTGGTTTTTGGGTCACACCCGGCATCGCTCAGGGGTTACTCCTGGTTCTACGCTCAGAAATCGCTCCTGGCAGGCTCAGGGGACCATATGGGATGCCAGGATTCGAACCAATGACCTTCTGCATGAAAGGCCAGAGAGATTGGCACACATCATCACAAAGAACAAGAACAATCAGTGCTGGCGGCGATCAGGGAGAAAGGAACTCTCTCTCACTGCTGGTGAGAATGCCCTCTAGTCCAGCCTTTCTGGAAAACAATGTGGAGATTCCTCAAAACACTGGAAATCGAGCTCCCATATGATCCACCTATACCACTCCTAGGGATAAACCCCAGGAACACAAATACACATACAAAAATTCCTTCCTCACATCTATATTCATTGCAATGCTATTGACATCTGGAAACAACCCAGATGCCCGACAACAGATGAGTGGCTAAAGAAACTGTGGTAGGAGCCAGAGCGGTGGCACAATTGGTAGAGGAGGTAGCACCTTGCACGCGCTAACCTAGAACCGTCCGCAGTTCCATCCCCGGCGTTCCATATGGTCTCCCAAGCCAGGAGCAATTTCTGAGCACATAGCCAGGAGTAACCCCTGAGCGTCATGGGGTGTGGCCCCAAAACAAAATAAAACAAAAACATAAAGAAACTGTGGCAAATATACTCAATGGAATACTATGCAGCCATCAGAAAAATGAAGTCATGACATTTTTCTATACATGGGTGGACATGAGGGCTGGAGAAATAGCATGGAGGTAGGGCATTTGCCTTGCATGCATAAGGATGGTGGTTTGAATCCTGGCATCCCCCGAGCCTGCTAGGAGCGATTTCTGAGCATGGTGCCAGGAGTTACACCTGAGTACCACTGGGTGTGACCCAAAAAAACAACAAAAACAGAAACAAAAAACATGAATGGACATAGAAACTATTGAACTAAGTGAAATAAATCAGAGGGAGAGAGGTAGACACAGAATAGTCTTACTTATCTGTGGAATTCAAAAGACATTATTTCAGGGCCCGGAGAGATAGCACAGTGGCGTTTGCCTTGCAAGCAGCCGATCCAGGACCAAAGGTAGTTGGTTCGAATCCCCGTGTCCCATATGGTTCCCCCCCCCCCCCCCCCGTGCCTGCCGGGAGCTATTTCTGAGCAGACAGCCAGGAGTCACCCCTGAGCACCGCCGGGTGTGACCCAAAAACCAAAAAAAAAAAAAAAAAAAGACATTATTTCAATAATACCCATAGACAATAGAAATGAGGACTGGAAGGTCCGGCCTTTGGTATGCAGCTTACCACAAAGAGTGGTGAGGGCAGTAGAGAAATAACTATACTAACAACTATCATGACAATGATAGTGAGGGAAATAGAATGCCCATCTTAAATACAAGCATGGGGGGAGGGGGAGGAAGAAGATGGGGGCATAAAAAAATCACTCCTGGCAGACTTGGGGTACCACATGGGATGCCAGAGATTGAACCTGGGTCAACCATGTGCCAGAAAATTACCCTCCCAACTGTATTTGCTCTGGCCCGGATGCTTCTGCTCTCTGGCTGTCCTGGTGCCCTTGCCTCTTGCAAGACTTGAGCTGATGATGTGGGGAGTGGCCACACCTATGGGTCCCCATTCTGTTTCCAACCAGCCTTCTCTAAGCCCCAAGTGGTTTTTCTGAAAAAGTGGGGGGAACTCCTGTTCCTAAGTCAATGGGCCTCAGAGGTCAGGCTGGTAGACCCACTGAGAGTGCAGCAGATCTGGAGTCCTCTTGGAGTCCCCCCAAGCTAACATTCTGATTCAGCCCAGCCCTGCAAGGGTGCAAGTGCCTGATCAGAAAATCTCAGTCACATGGGGCCGGGAAGGTGGCGCTAGAGCTAAGGTGTCTGCCTTACAAGCGCTAGCCAAGGAACGGACCGCGGTTCGATCCCCCGGCGTCCCATATGGTCCCCCCAAGCCAGGGGCGATTTCTGAGCACATAGCCAGGAGTAACCCCTGAGCGTCAAACGGGTGTGGCCCAAAAACCAAAAAAAAAAAAAAAAAAAAAAAAGAAAATCTCAGTCACAGCCCTATGGAGTACAGGCCCTGAATCCATCTGCCAAGAAAGGAGAAAAGGAGCCAGAGCAATAGCGTGGTGGTAGGGCATTTGCCTTGCACGCGGCTGACCCAGGATGGACTTGGATCGATACCTGGTGTCCCATATGGTCCCCCAAGTCAGGAGCAATTTCTGAGCACATAGCCGGGAGTAACCCCTGAGCGTCACTGGGTGTGGCCCAAAAAACAAGAAAGAAAGAAAGAAAGAAAGAAAGAAAGAAAGAAAGAAAGAAAGAAAGAAAGAAAGAAAGAAAGAAAGAAAGAAAGAAAGAAAGAAAGAAAGAAAGAAGGGAGGGAGGGAGGGAGGGAGGGAGGGAGGGAGGGAGGGAGGAAAGGAGGGAGGGAGGAAGAAGAGAGAGGAAGAAAGGAGAGGAGCCGGAGAGATAGCATGGTAAGGCATTTATTTGCCTTGCATGCGGAAGGATGGTGGTTCGAATCCTGGCATCCCATATGGTCCCCCGAGCCTGCCAGGAGCGATTTCTGAGCAGATTCCAGGAGTAAACTCCTGAGTGCTGCCAGTTGTGACCCAAAATCCAAAAAAAGAAAAAAAGAAAAAGAAAAAAATGGAGAAAAAGGCAAACCCTAGATCAGCCCCTCTCCCCAAGCTCCAGGTCCCATGGGGATATGGCAGGTCAGGCCCCTTGACACTGCAGGGGAAGCTGCCACCATGCAGGGCCTGGGTCCCTGAGGCTGCCTTGTCCCTGCCCAAGGTCCCCCTCCTTGTGTCCCTGCTGTCTGGGCGGGCTGAGGGATCATGGAGCACATCAGACTGTCTCATGGGAACCTCTAGAATCCAGATTCTCCTGCCCCTCCACCCCCCCCCCCTGCCTCCTCCCCAGGGTGGGCCCCTACCTCCCCACAGACACCGCAGGTTGAGAAGGAGGAAGAGAAACTCAACCAGGCAGGGGTGGCAGGAACCCTCAGGAACCACAGGCAGGCCACAGAATTGCAGGCCCCTGCAAGAATGGGCAGGGACAGGCAGGGAGAGCAGCCTCACCAGGGCCACCTGTACCAGCCAGCCGCCTCTCCCAGGCCACCTCTTTCTATCCCAGGTCTCAGCCACAGCTTCCTGCTCCTCCTGTCCCGCCAACACTCTGTACCATCTGCTGACTGTCTACGCCTTCAGAGAGAGGCAGATGTGAAGTAGTCACTACTGTGGTGGCCCCGGAACCCAGTTGTGGGGAGCAGGTGGTTGAGAGGATTGATGAGTCATCGTCTTGTGGCCCAGGACCCCTCACAATGAGAGCTTCTCTGGGTGTTGTGATCGATGACACAAATTTTTCCTTCCTAGTCGAAATGCAGGTTCCCGTTCCTGGGGGATTCAGGCTGCCCAGCTTGCTGAGCATGTGCCCTGCAGGCAGGAGCTCCAGCTTGGCTCCTTGACGACATGTGGTCCCTCAGTACAAAGCTAAGGGTAGCCCGGGTGCCCTGCAGATGGATATCTGTCCTCTTCCTCCCCTTTGTTGCTGTCACTCGATGCTGCTGTGTGTTCTGCGGTGGAGGGCGCCGCTCTTGCTGTTGCTGTGGAGACAGAGCTCGGTGAGCGGGGATGGTGCGGGGATGAACCGGCAGAGCCAAGGGACTACGCTCAGCGTGCCCCTTCTCCCCCCGTCCCCAATCAAACTTGCAGCCTTGCACTGACAGGCTGGAGCTGTGCTGTGAATGGAATCCTAGGGCTCAGCCCTCATTGTTCTCATGGTGAGGAAAGATTTTCTGAGTGTTTGGTGTGAGTCCCAGCAGGCGCCCAGGAGAAAGGGGACACCCAGAAAGCATTTAGAATGGTTGAGGGCCAGGAGTTGCTCAAAGCTGGGGTGGGGCCAGCTTTGCATGCTGGAACCAGGGTCTGAGCTCTGCACACATGGGCCCCACAGACTCTGAGCACCACCCCAAACAGTGCTAAGTAGAAAAAAGGTAATGGTAAAAGAATAAATGGCGGGGAGACACTGCCTAGTTCACAAGGACAGCCAGGGAGCAGGGGACCGTGGGTCTCAAGGCAAAGGCACCTACACTTGAGAGCCCTGAGTTCCAGGCTCCTCCATCCCAGCAGGTCCCCGCCAGCTATGGGGGGGGGGGGCCCTTGGTGCACAGAGGGCAGAGTCGGGGGAGGGAAGTGCAGCCTGGCCCTACCCAGGGAGTCTTGAGAGCGCCCCTCTCCCAGCAACTTCCTGATGGGAACACCCCTCTCCTGGCTGTGCCCTGCCCAGCACCACTTCATGAAGGGAGCACACACCCCCCCCCCAGCCTTGCTCTGCCCAGCACCACTTCCTGATTCCTCTGGACTCCAGCCCAAGGTCACGGGAAGAAAGGCAGAAATTCCTTGGCGGCCCCCTGGCTGGCTTCCTGGCTGCCAGGGGAAGGGCTGTGGGGGAGGGCGCAGATTTGAAGCTGGAGGCTGATGTCCTGTGCTCATCTCACGCAGGAGCTCATCCCGGGTAGAACATTCCACCATGTTCTCCAGCAACTGCCTCTGAGTGCTGGGGCGCAAGGCAGCTCAGGGTGTTTCAGGGCACAAGCTCCCCGCTGTCCTACTCTGCTTCCTCCTCCCTACAGCAAATCTCAGCTCTCTTACATGCGTTGTCATGGAGATGGGCAAATAAAGCCTTCAACAGACCCTGGTGCTGGAGAAGGGATGTGGCTGGGAGGAGGTGTCCCCACCTGAACTATGTGTGGCCACTGCCTGCCTCTCCCCAAGGGGTCATGGGCAGCCCAGGGACCAACACATGGCCACTCCCCCTACCTGGGCCCTCTGGGGAGCAGCCCTGTTTGAGGGGTTCAGTGAAGATCTCCTGTCAACACGCAGGAACGAAGAGACCCAGGGTGGGGGAGGAAGGAGGCAGCTGGTGACCTCAGTTTCTGGGACAGCACACACTTGCCTAGCCCCCCACCTCCTGGAGCCACGAGATTCTCTCTAAGCCTCTGCCTGGCCCACTCGAGGAGCCACCAAGTACAAACCGGCTGAAGTTTCACCTTCAGGGAAAGTGTCTCTTCCGTTTCAGCCTTTAGGGCAGGGGTCTTCAAACTACGGCCCACGGGCCACATGCGGCCCGCAGAGGAGTCTGAACTAGCCTGCCAGCAGTGAGCGCTGTTTGGTTGCCAAGATACCTGCCAGCATAGACACTCAGTGTATATCCAAATATCAGGAACCATGCACTCAAAATGGTAACCATCTTTGGTAGCACTTATGCCGGTGAACAGACTTATTCAAGAATGAAACATCTGGGCCCGGAGAGATAGCACAGCGGTGTTTGCCTTGCAAGCAGCCGATCCAGGACCAAAGGTGGTTGGTTCGAATCCCGGTGTCCCATATGGTCCCCCGTGCCTGCCAGGAGCTATTTCTGAGCAGACAGCCAGGAGTAACCCCTGAGCACCGCCGGGTGTGGCCCAAAAACCAAAAAAAAAAAAAAAAAAAAAAAAAGAATGAAACATCTGAAATCTCCAACCAGATCAAGATTAACTGATGCCCACTTGCATCACTTGTTACGGCTGGCAGTGACAAATATGGAACTGGACATTGACCATCTCTTTAGCCAAAAGCAGGCCCACAGTTCCCATTGAAATACTGGTGCATGATCTGCTTATTTATAAATGGTTTTCATTTTATTTATATAAGATATGTGCAGTGTGAGTAGGAATTAGTAGCTCATATAGTCCGGCCCTCCAGCTCTCTAAGGAACCGTAATCCGGCCCCCACTTTAAAAAGTTTGAAGACCCCTGCTTTAGGGCTTCTCTGGGCACTGGGCACTGTGTTGACAGAGCAGTGGTGCCCAGACAACACGGAAACCAGGCTAGCGTTCTCGGCACGACTGTGCGGGCTGCAAGACGGGCAGAGAGACACAAGAACTGTAGGGGCAGATAGATACGGGACAGAAGCAACCATCAGATCAAGCAGTTTTGTTTCTTCCAAATTTGGGAGGACCCAGACTCATGTTACCATGCTGCACAGTGCATGCACTTGACGTTGTTTCTGTAGGAAGGGACAGCTTCAGTCTGCAAAGTTTCTGGGTGTCTGTGGCCAGGTGTTCAATTTCTGATTAGGTTCAGGGGCCAGCCAGGAGCAGCTTTAGAAATGGAGAAAAGTATGGGTTGAATGAATGAGACCTGGCAGAACCTCAGAACCCAGAGGTATGTGCTAGGCCAGCGCTTTGTATCTTTAGACTGTGTGTATGTGTCACCCACTGGGTGAGCCTCCCATTGCCTCTATTCAGCTCCTCTGTTCACGGGTAGAATCATATGTCAGAGTCAGGGCACAGCGTGGTGAGCATCTGATATGGTTCTCCAAGCACTACCAGGAATGATCCCTGGGTGCCGGGTCAGTGGTGCTAGAGGTAAAGCATCTGCCTTGCAAGCACTAGCCTAGGACTGACCCTGGCATCCCATATGGTCCCCCCAAGCCAGTATCGATTTCTGAGCACACAGCCAGGAGTAACCCCTGAGCGTCAACGGGTGTGGCCCAAAAAAACCAAACAAACAAAAAAGTAATGATCCCTGAACTTAGAGCCAGGAGTAACCCTTGAGCACTGCTGGGTGTGGCCAAACAAAAAACAAAAAACAAAAAACCCTGTTGTATAAATATAAAACATAGAGTCCTAGTGTTGGGGGTGTAGCCTCCCTTGGCTTGGTCTGGCACCTGTAGCCCCTTCAGCCGGCAGATCTGTTGGACCATATGGAACACCAGGATTCGGACCAACCACCTTTGGTCCTGGATCGGCTGCTTGCAAGGCAAACACCGCTGTGCTATCTCTCCGGGCCCACAGCCGTCGGATCTGAAGGCAGATGATAATGGTGGAGATTCACAAAGCAGTCAGATGAAATTTCAGGAATCAGCCAGTTTTTTTTCTTTTGTTTGTTTTTGGGTCACACCCGGTAGCAGTCAGGGGTTACTCCTGGCTCTATGCTTAAAAATCGCTCCTGGCAAGCTCGGGACCATGTGGGATGCTGGGATTTGAACTACCAACTTTCTGCATGCAAGGCAAACACCTTACCTCCATGCTATCTCTCCGGCCCCTGAGTCAGCCAGTTTTATTTCAGGGCCCTAACCACTATGTGCATTTTCCCACATGACTTCTAACCTAAGCCTTTTTAAGCAGTCTCTCTCTGCTGACCTCCATGATCCCTTGCTGCCTTTCTCTGCTGCCTTTCTTTTTTCCCCCTCCCTCCAAGGGAACTGCAGACCCCTCCCAGCTGTGGGTGGGACTGACCATACAGTTGATATCAACATATAGAATTGGGGGCAGGGTAACAAACCCCACATAAACCAACAAAAAACCAAAACCACAGTGTCTACTAGATGCTTGGGAGGTGGAACAACTTTCCAAAGAGCCTGTACTTGTTGAAAAGCCCACTGAAGGGCCAGAGTGATAGCACAGCAGGGAGGGCATTTGCCTTGCATGGGGCCAATCCGGGTTCAATTTCCAGCATTCCATATGTTCCCTAGGAGAGATTCCTGAGTGCAGAGCCAGGGGTAACCACTAAACACAGCTTGGTGTGTCCCCAAAACTAAAAAAAAACTATTAAAAAAAAAAACAACAAAAAACCCTGATGCTCCAGGTACCACTCAAACTGGGCATCTTGGAGGGGACCGAATTGGTGGTACAGAAGGCAGCAACCAGCTCTGTCAAACGCACAACGTAGAGAGGCCACCTGTCTCTGTCAGGGGGTGGGGGGCAAGGGGAGGAAGGAGGCCTCTGAGAGGAAAGAGGAGGGCATCTCCGCCCAGGAGTGTCTTACTCCCATCCTCTGGGCTGAGAATAGAATTCTATCCTTGTTGGGCCGGGAGAGATAGCACAGCAGCGTTTCCCTTGCAAGCTGCCGATCCAGGACCAAAGGTGGTTGGTTCGAATCCCAGTGTCCCATATTGGTCCCCCGTGCCTGCCAGGAGCTATTTCTGAGCAGACAGCCAGGAGTAACCCCTGAGCAATGCCAAAAACCAAAAAAAAAAAAAAAAAAAAGAATTCTATCCTTGTGCCACTGTAGTGTCTTGTTTTGGTTTTGTTTTGGGACCATCTTTGGGAGAACTTGGGAGCTTTTCCCAGCTTGGAGTTCAGAGGCTCTATTTCTGGAGACAGAATCTAGGATCCTTACAGCTCCATCTTCTGCCCTATCTCCTTGCATCACCCTTTAAAGCTCGTTGGTAGGTAACTCAGCACAGAGGTTCCTCTGTCCTCTGTCTCCCTGTGTGTCTAATGTTTGCAATTCACTGAGTGTCTGTTTTCTCTTTTCTTTCTTTCTTTCCTTTTTTTTTTTATTAAGCCAGGATGTTGTTTCTGCCATTATGTCACTTTTTTTTTCCTGCTTCCTCTCCTCTGGGCCCTCAGTGATCCAGATGTTGGGCACCTTGAAATTGTCCCACAGTCCGGTTTTGCTCATTCTTTAAAATAATTCTCTCGGGGGCCGGAAAGATAGCACAGCGGTGTTTGCCTTGCAAGCAGCCAATCCAGGACCAAAGGTGGTTGGTTCGAATCCCGGTGTCTCATATGGTCCCCCGTGCCTGCCAGGAGCTATTTCTGAGCAGACAGCCAGGAGTAACCCCTGAGCACCGCCGGGTGTGACCCCAAAAAAAAAAATTCTCTTGGGGCCAGAGATATAGCCTGGAGGTAAGGCATTTGCCTTGCATGCAGAAGATTGGTGGTTCGAACCCCCGCATCCCATATGGTCCCCGTGCCTGCCAGGGGTGATTTCTTTTTTTTTTTTTTTTTTGGTTTTTGGGCCACACCCTGTGACGCTCAGGGGTTACTCCTGGCTATGCGCTCAGAAGTTGCTCCTGGAAACATATGGGGACCATATGGGACACCGGGGGATCGAACCGCGGTCCGTCCTAGGCTAGCGCAGGCAAGGCAGGCACCTTACCTCCAGCGCCACCGCCCGGCCCCCAGGGGTGATTTCTGAGCCTAGAGTCAGGAGTAACCCTTGAGCTGCCGGGCGTGACCCCCCACAAAATAATAATTCTCTCTTGAACTTTTGTTTATTTATGTTTTAGGGCCACACCCGGAAGCACTCATGGGCAACTCCTGGTTCTGTGCTCAGAAATTGCTCCTGGCAGTCTCAGGGATGCCAGGGATCAAACCTGGGTCAGCCCCATGCAAGGCAAATACAATTGCTCCGGCTCTTGCACTTTTATTCTGGATGAATTCTGTTGCTGTACCTTCAGAATTACCCATCTCTGGTAACCATGTGGATAGCACAGCAGGGAGGGCGCTTGCATTGCATACGGTTTTATCTCTTGCATTCCATAAAGTCTCCCCAAGCACTGCCAGGAATAATTCCTGAGCACAGAGGCAGGGAGTAACCTCTGAGCATTGTTGATTGTAGCCCCACAAATCACTCTATCTTTTCTTTTTTTTTTTTTTGGTTTTTGGGCCACACCCGGTGACGCTCAGGGGTTACTCCTGGCCATGCGCTCAGAAGTCGCTCCTGCCTTGGGGGACCATATGGGACGCCGGGGGATCGAACCGCGTTCCGTCCGAGGCTAGTGCAGGCAAGGCAGGCACCTTACCTCTAGCGCCACCGCCCGGCCCCATCACTCTATCTTTTCTTATGTAATGCCTACTTTCCTGCTGCCGAGTATTTTTTTTTTTTTTTGCCTAGTATATTTTTAATCTCAGACTTTACCCATTTTCTGGAGGGCCGGAGTTATAGCACATCGTAGGGAGTTTGTCTAGCATGCGTGGACCCAGGTTCGATCCCTAGAATCCCATATGGTCACCTGAGCCTGCCAAGAGCAATTTCTGAATGCAGAGCCGGGAGTAAACCCAGAGCACACCAGGTGTGACCCAAAAACTAAAATTGAAACAAAAAAGAAATTGACCATTCCTAAAAGTTCTGTTAGGGTTTTTCAAAAATACTTTTTAATCATTCTAGTGACGGTTTTTTGTTTTTTTGTTTTTTTTTTGTTTGTTTGTTTGTTTTAGGTCACACCCGGCAGCGCTCAGGGGTTACTCCTAGCTCTAGGCTCAGAAATCACCCCTGGCAGGCTCAGGGGACCATATGGGATGCTGTGATTCAAACCACAATTCTTCTGCATGCAAGGCCAACACCCTACCTCCATGCTATCTCTCCGACCCCTCTAGTGACATTTTTTTCCCCCACGGTGTGGCAAAAATTTCATACCAAACATCATGATGATTATTTTTGTAATCCTATCAATATTTGGACTTTGGTTTGGGACGCTGTCAACTACGGGAAACAGCTTGACACTTCCGGGTCATGCTTTTCTGGTGTGTGAAGCAGACTGGGAGCAAGGCTCTGTTGACACTGACTCTACACCCAGGCACAGCCTTCTTAGAGATGCCCGATCTCACGGTGTTCCCATGCAAGCCCCATGACTGCTACCTCTCCCCCCCGTCTGCTGTTCAGTGTTTTTGTTTTGTAGCTATACTCGGTAGTGCTCAGGGGTTACTCCTGGCTCTGTGCTTAAAAGTTACTTTTGGTAGGCACAAGGGATCATATAGGATACGGGGGATTGAACCAGGGTTGGCCAAGTGCAAGGTAAATGGCCTCCCCGCTGTGTGATGGCTCCAGGCTCCCCCTCCTTCTGTTTTTCAGGGGGCCTTGCCCAGTGGTCACAGGAAGGGCAGCATCCTACAGGACCATGATGTTCATGGGCCACAGGGCCATACCCAGAAGTGCTGAGAGTGGTCAAGTAGTGCCAGGGAGAGTCTAAAGAAATAGACTTTTTTTGGGGGGCACACCCATTTGATGCTCAGGGGTTACTCCTGGCTAAGCGCTCAGAATTTGCCCCTGGCTTGGGAGGACCAAATGGGACGCCAGGGCATCGAACCGCGGTTCTTCCTTGGCTAGTGCTTGCAAGGCAGACACCTTACCTCTAGCGCCACCTCGCTGGCCCCAGAAATAGACCTTTGGGGCTGGAGAGATAGCATGGAAGTAAGGCGTTTTTGCCTTTCATGCAGAAGGATGGTGGTTCGAATCCCGGCATCCCATATGGTCTCTCAAGCCTGCCAGGAGCGATTTATGAGCACAAAGCCAGGAGTAATGCCTGAGTACCGCCGGGTGTGGCCCAAAAATAAACAAACAAAAAATCTTTATGGGAGCTTGAGTGATAGCACAACGGGGAAGGCTTTTGCCTTGTATGTGGACGACCCAGGTTTAATCTCTGGCATTCCATATAGTTCCCCAAGGCTGCCAGGAGCGATTTCTGAGCACAGAGCCAGGAGTAACTTGAGTATTGTCAGATGTGACACAAAAAAGAAATAAAAATTATTTCTAGGGCCGGAGTGATAGCAGAGGGTAGGATGTTTGCCTTGCATGTGGCCGATCTAGGTTCAATCCCTGGCATCCCTATGATCTCCAGAGCTTGCCAGGAGTGACCCATGCAAACAAGCCCAGGGGACATGACATCAGGGAACAAAGGAGTACGTGGGCCATGCCAGCTGTCCCCACACTCCTTCCTACAGCAACAGCTGAGGGCTAAGTGGCTGCATGTGGCTTCAGGTAGGTGACTGTGGGTTGTAATCAGGGCTTTGACTCAGGGGACCTGGAACTCCAACCTCTTCCTTAAATAGAGGCCCCTCCCTTTGGGGCTGCTAGGGGCTGGAACTTTTGCTCACACAGTTTCCCTGCCTCCAGCTCTGTCTCCATTGTGGTTGGAGTTACTGTGGGGTTGTCCAGGCAGCCGCACTGCAGAGATTGGCTCTTGGCCCAGGCCTACTTGGGTGAGGGCCCTCTCACATCCCCAGGCACTGAAGTCTTAGCGGGAGCTATGTGGTGAGAGCACCCCCTTTCGGTCATGTGAAGGCACAGCCAGCACAGTGCTCTGGACCCCAGGACAATGCCCCCTCTGGCCCCACACCTCACACTTCCAGCCCCAGAGCTATGAATGAAAACCACGTCTTTATTGCCAAGCGTCTCAGCCTTGACCTTTGAGTATAACAGTGAGAATGAGAGATTCAGGGTCGGGGCACCAGGAGGATAGTTCCATGAATAAGGTATGGTATCTTGTATGTGGTTGACCCAGGTTCGATCCCCGACATCCTGTATGGTCTCCTGAGCACTGTTAGGAGTGATTCCTGAGAACAGAGCCAGGAGTCAATCCAGAGCATCGTGGGTGTGGCTCAGAAAAAAAACCCCAACAACAACAAAATATAAGAGATTCAAGGCACTTGGTGGATGCCTAAGGACACAGGCCAGCATCCCTGGTGTCACTCTTGTGCTTGATATGGCAACCAAGGCAAGGGCATGGCAAAGCCTGTGCTCCCAGGAAGCACAGAGGAAGGTGGAGTTTCCCTGAACTGGGTGGCCAGGGGCTTCACCATGGGACTTGGCAGGTCCAGAGGTAAGAGGTAGGTGGGACAGTAGGGGACAGGCGTTGAAGGCCCTGTGAACAGGCTAGGTGAGCTGCGGAGACAGTAGGGGCCTGTGGCAGGAGAACATTGGTCCAGTCACAGGGACAGTTACCCCACCAAAGGACTCGGAAAAACGGTTGTTTTTTTATTGTAAAGTTGGTGGGAGTTGCTTTGTTTTGAGCCAGCACTTGGGCTCAGCCTCTAGAGAATAGGTCAAGTTGACTTAACAGTGTTCTCGGCCTCCCAGCAGGCTCCCTCTTGCCCGGTTCCTGATTGCACAGCTACTTTGCTCTTTAACCCACAATCTGACTTTTGCCTGTTTTTCCAAAGATAGGGTAGAGTATTGTGACACAGGACTTTGTGTGTGTGTGTGTGTGTAAACATACCTGGCAATGCCCAGGGCTTACTCCTGGCTCTGTGCTCAGGAATCGGTCCTGGAAGGCTCAGGGGATCGATCCTATGGGATCCCGGGGATATGGAGCCTGGTTGGCCAATGCAAGGCAAATGTCTTCCCCGCTGTGCTATTGCTCTGGCCTGACACCGGGATTCGAACCAACCACCTTTGGTCCTGGATCGGCTGCTTGCAAGGCAAACGCCGCTGTGCTATCTCTCCGGGCCCTCACTCAGGACTCTTAAGCTAATGTAGAGTCCACTTTTCTCTCTCCCTCCTGGCTCTGTGTTCAGGAACCCCATGTGGCGCTGGCATCTGATTCAGGTGGGCATGTGCCTCTGGCTACAGTCGCGCTTCCTCCGGCTCCTGGGAAGGGCCAGGTGGTCAGTCGGACCCGGGAGCACTTCTGGGCTGCGGAGCCCACGTAGTGCGCGGTGTCCATTCTGCGGCCGCACGCATCGGACTGGGCGCTGGAGCAGGCCCCGGCTCCCGCCTCGCTCATATCCCTCCGGGTCCTGAAACGTTCCCAGCGCCTTCGGGGCCATCTTTGCGTGAGGGCTCCGTCGGGTCAGGGCCCAGGGACGCCCAATGGCCCCCGGGTTCCAGGCGGCCAGAGACGATGAGAAGTTCGATCGTCCGCTGTCTACGCAAAGGACTGAATGGCGGAGAAGCCGGACACCGGCCGCCTGTCTCCCAGAGGGCCGTCCGAAGATGGTGGCTGCCCCCCGCCCGTCCCCGACAGGGCCAGGGTGCCCGAGGCAGGCGTCCACTCCCGCCCGGCGCCCAGTGCGCACGCGCCGCCCCTGCCGCAATCTCGGCGACGCCTGGAGCCAGGAGCCAGGACCCCCGCGCACGCGCACGCGCACGCGCACGCGCCTGCGCATCACCGCGCGAGCCGCGCTCTCGACGCGCCAGCGGCAGGCCCCGCCCCGCGCGCCACACCCTCGCCGGCCGCGCCCGGCCTGCCCGGCGTGCGGACCCCTACGGCAAGCGGCGAGGGCCGCTCCCAGGGCCGGGAGCCGGGGCGGGGCGGGGCGCAGGCGCGTGAGGTCAGCGCGGCCGGCCGCGCCCGGTTGGCTGCGGGCCGCGTCGCGTCGCGTCGCGTCGCGTCGCGTCCGGCTGGCTCGGGCCGGGCTGGGCTCGGGGCGGCGGGCGGGCGGGCGGGCGCGCGGGGCGGGGCGGGCGCGGGGCGGGCGGGCGCGGCGGAGGGCGGAGGGCGGCGGCCCATGGACCCGCGGGCCGGGGCGGCGGAGACGCGGCGCGGCGGGGACGCAGCCCGAGCGAGACGGCGGCCGAGGCCGCGGGCGCGAGCGGACGAGGCCTCGGGGCGGCGAGCGCGGCCGCGGCACCATGTCGGCCGCCGTGCGGCTCAAGAAGCTGGAGCAGCTGCTGCTGGCCGGGCCGCGGCGCCACGAGCGCGCGCTGAGCGTGGAGACGCTGCTGGACGCGCTGCTCTGCCTGTGCGCCGAGTGCAGCCACTCGGCGCTGCGCCGCGACAAGTACGTGGCCGACTTCCTCGAGTGGGGTGAGTGCCCGCCCGCCGCGCCGCCCGCGAGCCCTGGCCCGGAGACGGGCGCGCTGCCCGCCCCCTGCCCGCGCCACGCACCCCACGCGGCCCCGGCCCCGGCCCGGCGGACATCGCGCGGCGCGAGGACGAGCGGGCAGCGCCCCGCCCCGCCCCAGCCCAGCCCGGCCCGGCCCGTCCCGTCCCGTCCCGTCCCGCCGGGCGGCGCCGCCGTCGGAAGCGGACGTGGGAGCCCGGGGGTCACTCGGCCTGTCAACCCCCTGGGCCCGCCCGGCGTGGGAGAAGCCGGGGCTTTGACAGGTCCAGGTCGCCGGGCAGGGAGCCCCGCGGCCCCTCCCCGCCTCTGTTCTGTTCCGAACCCTTGCTGGGCTCGCTTGGGCCATCACCTGCTGCTCCCTCCTGAGCTCTGGCCTCTGCAGGCCTTCCCCCCCCCCCCGCCGGTCCCGACTTGGTGGGCTGCGAGGGACACTCCGCTCTCTGCGCTCGCTGACCCGGGCTTGGACCCCAGGCCCACCAGAGTGATTCTCGAAGCCCAGAGTCAGGTGTCAGCCTGAGCACCCACCGCCGTGTCTCTCCTCCTTATTGGAAATTGTGATCACCAAGTACTAACATGCTAGCAAGCTTCCCTTGCGCCGACCGACCGAGGGTAAACTTGCTCCGGGGCTGAGGAGAATGCATTGAGATTGGAGAAGCACTATAATAAAATCTCACGCCCGCACGCTCTGATGGTTTCTTTGGTTTTCGGCCCACGCCCGCTGAACTCGGGGGCTTCTCCTGGCTCTGTGCTCAAGGATCACTCCCAGCGGTGATCTGGGACCCTATGGGAGGCCGGGATTGCGGGATCGAACCTGGGTGAGCCACTCAACTCTGCCATCATTCGGGCCCTAAATCTTCACCACTTTTAGAAGCAGCATTTCATTTCAGAGCAAGGGCGCCAGGGATGCCCCACGGAATCCACAGAGGTGTGCGCCTGCTGGATTGTGGTGGGTGGAGGCCTATTTCCTTACTTCCCTGTGGGGCCGTGACTGTGTCTGGGTGTTGTCCTCATTCCTCTGCTCCCTATGTGTAGAGTTGTGTGTGTAGTCATTACTTCTTTATTTCCCGTGTGTGTGTAGGTGTACATGGGTGTAGTCATCCTCTATTCCGTGTGTGCGGGGCTCATGGTCATTCGTTCCTTACTCCATTTGGACAGCAGGAATGACTTTCAGCTAGAATCTTTGGGGCCGCTGTATTAGGGAAATGGCTCTTGGTTTCCTGTGGACTGCTTTGGAAGCCCAGATAGACGTGCCATTTGCACATGCTTTTGTGAGTGTTGCCTTTGTGATGGTTGGGATTTGCGTTCCTTCCTGGGAATGTGTGAACCAGCTGATGCAAACCCTTCCCGGCACCTTACAAACTTTGCTGATGTTGCTGACACTTCCGGAAAGTTCTTAAAAGGGACCAGAGCTGATTCAGAGCAGGTTCAGGGGAGTCTTTCCAAATTCAGAAAGTGGCTTTTTGGCTTTTTTTTCCTGAGGATGCCACACCCAGCCACGTTTGGGACTTAACTCCTGGCTAGTCAGCGATCACTCCTGGTAGACTTGGGACCATATGGGGTGCCAGGGCTCAGGTTAGTGCATGCAGGGCAATTGCCTTACCTGCTACTATCTCTTCAGCCCCAGGAAAGTGTTTTTGTTGTTGTTGTTTTGTTTTTTTGGGGGGTCACATCCAGCAGTACTCAGGGGTTACTCCTGACTCTACACTCAGAAGTCGCTCCTGACAGGCTCAGGGGACCATATAGGATGCTGGGATTCGAACCACCGTTCTTCTGCATGCAAGGCAAACATACATCCTACCTTCATGCTATCTCTCCTGCCCCAGGAAAGTGGTTTTCTGGTTGTTGTTTGTTTTGGGTCACACCTGGCAGCACTCAGAGGTTACTCCTGGCTCTACGCTCAAAAATCACTCCTGGCAGGCTCGGGAATCATATGGTTCTCATAAGGCCGGGATTCAAACCACTGCCCTCTGCATGCAAGGCTAGTGCCCTACCTCCATGCTATCTCTCCAGCCAGGAAAGTGGTGTGTTTTTTTTAATTTTTATTTTGACCATATTGGCTTACATATCTTTCACAGTAATATTTTAGGTACATATTAACATTGAATCAGGGGAATTCCCATCACCAAATTTGTCCTCCCTCCACCCCCATTCTCTTCCTGCAACCCATATCCCCCACCATCACCCCCTGGGCTGCTAAAGTGGTCCCCTCAATGTCTAGCTTACTACTAGTGATCATAAATCTGTTTGGTCCTGGTACCCTCCCTTGTTTCCCCCTCTATTTGAGGGACGGAGCTACATGGTTCGAGTTATGTGGTTTTGTTTGAAGGAAAGAAAAGCAATAGAATGGGGGCTGGAGATATAGCACAGCGGCGTTTGCCTTGCAAGCAGCCGATCCAGGACCTAAGGTTGTTGGTTTGAATCCCGGCGTCCCATATGGTCCCCCGTGCCTGCCAGGAGCTATTTCTGAGCAGATAGCCAGGAGCATCCTCTGAGCACTGCCCGAGTGCCTCCTCCCCTCGAAAAGAAAAGAAAAGCAATAGAATGGGGTAAAAAGTCAAATAAGCTGAAAATGGGCGGAGTCCTTCTAGAGGCTTTCAACCTCAGTTTGAGAGAGGACAGGAAAAGGTAATTGAAACACCGCAACAATACAGAAAGAAATATCAAGTAAAATATCCAGTGAGCACTGCAGCAATAAAGACAAGCATCACACAATAGTCTCAGTCCTGAAATCAAACCATGCCGGTGTGCAAAAGCCGTTTCGGCTCCTGGGGGGCTGGAACGGTAGCACAGTGGTAGGCTGCTTGTCTTGCACGTGGCTGACCCAGGACAGACTGCAATTCCGTCCTCTGGCGTGTCCCATATGGTCCCCCAAGCCAGGAGCAATTTCTGAGCGCATAGCCAGGGGTAACCCCTGAGCGTCACCAGGTGTGGCCCCAAAACCAAAAACAAAAACAAAAAAAGAATCGCTCCTGTCTTGGGGGACCATATGGGACGAGGGGAGATCAAACCAAAGTCCATCCTGGATCAGCCTCGTGCAAGGCAAATGTCCCTCCGCTGTACTATCGCTCCGGCCCTGCTCTTGGTTTCTAACTGTGTCTGTGGTTTCACGGAACCAGTCGTGCTCGCCTTCCTTGTTGGTTTTGGCTTTAATATTCTCTTGATTATGTTTATAGTTGGATTAGTTTCCTTTATGAAGTCCTGGACCTTAATTGAAAGTTGGAGATATTCTGCTTTGCATATTATTTTTTTCTGCCATTTTTTTTCTTTCTGCCATATTTAATGCGCATTTGATCCCATTTGATGGGGAACACACCACACTTTGAAATTTCTACAACAGCAGCAAATCCAGACAGTTCGAAGAGGTAGATGTGTGATCTTTAGCCTTTTCCTTGTTGTTTGTTTTAGGACCACACCCAGCTGCACTCAGGTTGTACTCCTGGCTCTTTGCTCAGAAGTTACTCCTGGCAGGCATTGGGACCATATAGGATACCAGGGATTGAACCTGGGTCAGCCATGTGCAAGGCAAACTCACTAACTGCTGTGCTATTTCTCCAGCTCCATTTTTAGCCTTTTTTGATAAGAAGATCCTTGACTCAGACCTGTATTCATTCTTTTCTTCCTTTCTGAGATATAAGGGCTCCTATTTCCTTTGTGCTGTAGGCCTTGGCTGAGCCCTTACCCCTCCAGGTGGCTCCGCACAGCTCAAACCAGGTGGTGGATCCTCATAGACTGGTGTAGTCCGCTGACTCCTGCTTCTCCTCCTGCCCAGCTCCTCTGTGAGGAAGAATGAATGTTTCTGGTTTTGGGGAGCTCCAGCTGTTCTCCTGGCTGGGAGTTTCTCTGTTGTGTCCCGGGACCCTTCCTCCGAGTTCTCCCTCAGCCAGGCCGCTCTGCTCACTGCTGGCTTGGGGCAGCCTCCCAGGCTCCCTCAGTTCAGGCTCGCCTGTGATGGTTGCAGTTGCCAGTCTGACTTTCGATGGTTTCTCCAGAGAGGATGTTCATGTCACTGAACATGCGCCTCAGTGGGAAGGAGGGAGGGCCCCCCTCCAGGCACCGACAGGGTCCCCCACAGTGGTACCTGGTGGTGTTTGCGGGGGAATCATGCACTTCCGGGAATCAACTCTGGGGTACTGTGTGCTCCAACCCTTGGCGTGACTTCCCCTCTTGGAAGCACTTAAATACATTTCGAGGTGGAATGACACTGTAGCATTTGCCTAGCCTGTAAGCCATCCTGGGCTTGATCTTTGGCACCTCATATGGGCCACTGTCCCAGGTAGTCATGAACCCTGAATGCAGAGCCAGGGTCAGCCCTGAGCGCAGAAAGGCGTGGCCCCAAACTAACCAGATTTCACAGGTGAAGGGATTGGTCTTGGCACACTGTACTCCTGAGGTCCAGTCCTGAATGACTTTGTAATTTGTGGTGACTAAATGATATATATGTAAAAATGAATTTAAGAGTGGACCTTTCGAATATTAAGATCTCAATGGTAAGGAAATACTGGGTTGTATATTAAAAGTGGCACCAGCAGTTACATTTTTCTTTATTTTTTCTTGTTTGGTTTTTGGGTCACACCTGGCAGCACTCAGGGTTTACTCCTGGCTCTGTGCTCAGAAATCCCTCCTGGCAGGCTCAGGAGACCCTATGGGATGCCGGGATTCCAACCACCGTCCTTCTGCATGCAAGACAAACGCCTTATCTCCATGCTATCTCTCTGGTCCCTTAAGAACTTTTTTGGTTTTTGGATCACACCCTGCAACGCTCAGGGGTTACTCCTGGCTCTGTGCTCAGAAATCGCCCCTGGCAGACTCAGGGGACCATATGGGATGCCAGGATTCAAACCACCATCCTTTTGCATGCAAGGCAAATGCCCTACCTCCATGCCATCTCTCTGGCCCCCAGCAGTTACATTTGAAGTGCATATTGCTATAGAAAATGCTGGCCCAGAAATGCGGTCCCATGATTTCTCCCTGAACCCCAGTCCAAAACTGCTCTTTTGTGAGCTTGCTGGGAGTCCGGGAAGGCTTAGGCTGGTCCAGCAGTTCCAACACTCCTTGTGCCCACCACCTGTGCTGACATGGGTGATGCAGGGGGCCGGGGCAGGCGCATCAGCTCAAACCAGGGAAGTGCCGTGACAGATTGATTCTTTGTCAACTAATAAAAATCAGAGAATCTTTCTGGAAGGCACCCATGAAGATTTTTTCCCCTCCCTTTTAAAGCACAGAGAGAATAACATAAAGGGAATTTGAAATAAGCTCAACAGGCAGCTCCTTCACCTGCACTCCCATAACATGGACCACCAGGGCTATGCCTGATCATGCTTAGGAGCTTCTGTTGTGCTGGGCTGTAACCAAGGCACGTCTATGCCAGGCAGCTGCCCAGACAGTTTCTGTTATTATTATTATTTTTTTTATTTTGGGAGCCACATCCATCAGTGCTCAGGGTGACCAGGGGTGCAGGGATGGAACCCATGTTGACCATGTGAAGGGGCAGGCGCTCTGCCCTGCCAGCTGCACTACCTCTGGTCACTCTTTTTTTTTTTTTTTTTTTGTGGTTTTTTGGTCACACCCGGCAGTGCTCAGGGGTTACTCCTGGCTCCATGCTCAGAAATTGCTCCTGGCAGGCACGGGGGACCATATGGGACGCTGGGATTCGAACCGATGACCTCTTGCATGAAAGGCAAACGCCTTACCTCCATGCTATCTCTCCAGCCCCCCTCTGGTCACTCTTGAGTTTGTTTTTCGACCACACCCTGCCGTGCTTAGGGTTAACTCCTGACTTCTGCACTCACAACTCACACTCCTGGCAGTGCTCAGGGAACCATGTAGGGTTTGGGGATTAAACCCAGATTGGCTGCATGCAAGGCAAGTGCCCTTGCTATTGCTTTGGCCCCTGTAGTTCAGGTTATCTTCCAGGAAATGAGAAAGGGGGAATGTTCATAATGAACTTTTTGTGGTGATTTGGGGTAAGGCCTTATTGGGACTGCAGATCTTCCAGAGACGCTTCACAGGTTCTTTTATTTTTTGCCACACCCAGCTGTGCTCAGGGTTACTCCTAGCTCTGCACTCAGAAATTACTCGTGGCAGGACTGTATGGGATGCCATATGAGGTTTGAACTGGGTGGGCTGCATGCAAGGCAGATGCCCTACACTAGCCTAGCATACAGCTGACTGAAGCTTGATCCTTTGCATCTCTTAGGTTCCTCAGGGCCCACCAGGCGTGATCCCTGAGCACTTTGGATTTTTTTGAGGGGGCCACACCCAGTGACACTCAGAGGTTACTCATGGCTCTGCGCTCAGAAATCGATCCTGGCTTGGGGAACCATATGGGACGCTGGGGGATTGAACCATTTCCGTCCTAGGTCAGCGCGTGCAAGACAAACTACCCTACCTCTTGTGCCACCACTCCAGCCCAGAGGTTTGGATTTTTAACCCCCAACATCCCTATCACAAAGATGAAGAAAGGTCAGTTCACAGCATTACTTCATTTCATATGATTTCCCCCTTTAGTGTTGTTCCCTCTTTTGGTTGTGCGGGAGGGGGAGGCGGGGAGGCCTCCACCTGGCCCAGGTGCTGGCAGTGCTAGTGTCTTTTGCCTCTGGGCCATTTCTGGGCCTCCTCTTATTTCTCCAAGCAAAGTCACGCTCGGCTGTACTCAGAGGTTACTCCTGGCTCTGTGCTCGAAATTGTTCCTGGCAGGCACAGGGGACCATATGGGATGCTGGGATTCAAACCACCCCCTGTCCTGGAACACCCTACCACTGTGGTATCTCTCTGCACACCCCCCTTTTTTTTTTAAATTTTTGGGTCACACCCAGCGGTGCTCAGGGGTTACTTCTGGCTCTGCACTCAGAAATCACTCCTGGCAGGCATGGGGGACCATTATGGAATGCTGGGATTCGAAGCACCATCCATCCTGGATCAGTTGTGTGCACAGCAAACACCCCACCACTGTGCTATCTCTGCGCTGGAACGGTGGCACGAGCGGTAGGGCATCTGCCTTGCATGCGCTGACCAGGATGGGCTGAGGTTCCATCTCCTGAGTCCCATATGGTCCCCCGGCCAGGAGCGATTTCTGAGCGCATAGCCAGGAGTAGCCCCTGAGTGTCACAGGATATGGCCAACCCCCCAGTGTTTTGTGGGGGCTACACCTGGTGGTGCTCAGGGGCTGCTTACTCTTTGCTCTGTGCTTAGAAATCACTCCTGATGGTGCTGGGGAGACCATATGGGATGTTGGGGATCAAGCCCAGTTCGGTTGCATGCAAGGCAAACTCCCTCCCCTCTTTGGCCCATAGCGTGACTTTAGGAAAGTGCCCCCTCCACCTGTTTATTCTCTTTCTAGCCCGTCTTTAGGAAAGTGCCTATTCTCTCTCTCTCTCTCTCTCTCTCTCTCTCTCTCCCCCACCCCCTCAGCCCATCTTTAGGAAAGTGCCTACACACACACCCCCTACACAACATACCCTACACACACACACACACCCTACACAACACACCCTACACACACACACACACACACACTTATTTATTCTCTTTCCAGCCCATCTTTGGGTCAGTTTTATGACTTATTGGCAGCACAATTGTTTATAAATTGTGGCATTGCTAAAAGGATCCTTTATGTAATAGAATTGGGATTTAGGATTATAAATTAAAATCTGAATCACATTATTGCAGTGCAGGGGCCGGAGAGAGAGTACAGCAGTAGGGCGTTTGCCTTGCATGCGGCTGACCTAGGAGGGACCTGGTTAATTCTCAGCATCCCATATGGTCCCCAGCCTGCCAGGGGCGATTTCTGAGTGCAGAGCCAGGACCCCTGAGCTCTCTTGGATGTGGCCCAGAAACCAATCAATCAATCAATAAAGTTAAAAAAATTATTGCAGTTCAGTTTCATTTTGTATTGAGGTGGTTTTGTAGACATATGGAACTTACTCCCCAAAGTTATTGGGATTCTGGGGAGAAAGGGCATGGGCCTTGCTTGCAGCTAATCTGTGTCCAATCCCCAGCATCCCATATGGCACCCTGAGCAGGGTCAAGAGTGATCCCTGAGTGCAGCGGTGAGAAGAGCCCTGAGCAGAGCTGGTGTGTGTGTGGGGGGGGGGGTGTGCATAGAGTTACTGAGATTCCTCTGGCTTCCAGAGTCAGTCATGGGTTTCTTAGAACATGAATTAGCATGTGATTTGCCCTTTGTCCCCGTGCTCCTGGGCTGGGCTGCTCTCCCTGGGCAGACAAGGCTCTTCTAGACATTTCTCCTGCTTTCCTCTGGCTGCCTGGGGTCAGCATCTGGCCTATGCTATTATGTGTTCTGAACAGCTCAGTTTTCTCGAGGCCATCCTCCCTGCCAACCTTCCTGTCCTTAGTCTAAACTAGCCTTTCTCAAGCCCTGTCTCCATGGCCTCATTCCTGCTCTTGAAAACATGCACTCCCATAGACTTTGTGGTGTGTGGCCTGTAAAGTATCAGGTGTGGGGTCCATACAGAATAAATCGTATCAGAAATCTACAATGTGCTGTCAGAATTTTATTTAAACAGCTTTTGGTCTTTTAGTTTAGTTTAGTTTTGTTTTTGGGTCACACCCGGCAGCGCTCAGGGGTTACTCCTGGCTCTGTGCTCAGAAATCGCTCCTGGCAGGCTCAGGGGACCATATGGGATGCTGGGATTCGAACCAACGTCCTTCTGCATGCAAGGCAAATGCCTAACCTCCATGCTATCTCTCCGGCCCCAACTTCTGGTCTTAGTTATAGAAGTTTATAGCAACCACCCTTCTGATCATACCCTCTGGGGTGATTTTATCTAAATATAATATTGTCCTGAGACTAGAACAATAGCACAGTGAAACAGTATTTGCCTTGTATGTCTCACCCAGTTTGATTCTCAGCACCCTAAAGGCCCCCCCGAAGCCTACTAGAAATGATTTCTGAGTCCAAATTCAGGAATAAACCTCGAAAACCATTGGATGTGGCCAAAAACACCCACCAAAAACCAAAAGACTAATTCTAACTAGACTTGCCCTTTTGAGTGTGTGGTATTAGGAGTGAGAAAGCTCTGGAATGAGTGTGCTTGGTGCTTGGTCCGGAAGTCCCTGGATAGTTTTGTAGCCCATGTAGGGCCACACAAGTGTGAAGTGTGTATGGGCACCCAAGGTGTTAGTGACATTTGACCCAGCATGTTTGGGTCATGTGCTCTGTCACTTGGGCACTTGAAGCCTCAGAAGCCCTCGTTTCACCCCTGCTGGAAAAGGGGTCCTTTGGGCTGCAGTGCCCTTGCCCTGCCTTGCCTTTGCCTTTTTTGGACATTATCTCTTCACTTCCTTCTGTGCAGAGGAAGCTGTGGAACAGGGAATCTTTCTTTCTTTCTTTTTTTTTTTTTCTTTGCCACACCCAGCTGTGCTCAAGGCTGACTCCTGGCTGTGTACTCTAGGATCACTCCTGGTGGGGCTTGGGGGACCCTTTGTTCCTCTGTGGTGCTGAGGACTGAAACTAGGTCTGCCACATTGCAAACTCCCACACGCTGTCCTTGCTTTACTGTCTCTAGCCCCAGAGCTTTTTAAAAAAAATTTTGAGGGAGGAATCACATCCAGCCATGCTCAGGGGCTCTGCACTCAGGAGTCACTCCTGGTAGACTCAGGGGACCCTGTGGGATGCTGGGGATCGATTCCAGGTCTGTCGTGTGCAAGGCAAATGCCCTTTCTACTGTACTATGTTCTGGCCAACACCTTTTTAAAGTTGGCTGAGGAAATGCTGATGGATTACTGCTTCAATATGTAGGCTTTATTTCATAACTAGCAACTGATAGGGAAGTTATTGGGAATGTTCTGTGTCCACTTTTCACTCAGTAATTAAAATATGTGAACATTATAATATATAGATGGCATTTATATTATCCTGTATTAGGGCAGGAAATGTTTTTCAAAATGTCAGGCATTATTATGGTTCTATGTGACCCAACTGATAAACCTGAATATATTTCCTCCTACAAATATTTTTTGTTTTTGTTTTTGTTTTTTGGGACCTGGTGATGCTCTGGGGTTCCTCCTGGCTATGCGCTCAGAAATCGCTCCTGGCTTGGGGGACCAAATGGGACGGTGGGGGAATCAAACTGTGGTCCATCCTAGGTTACTGTGTGCAAGTCAAATGCCTTACCGCTTGCGCCACCTCACCAGCCCCATTTAATCATTAAAAAAAAAAAGATTGGTATTTATGAAATGTTGATTAGCCTTGTAAAATAATGTTAAGAGAGTTATTGAATAGAAACCAGATGTCTCAGCAATATGAAAGAAACTTAACTCTGCATTTACAACTACCAAATTATTATTTTTGTTATTTTGGTTTTTGGATCATACCAGTAGTGCTCAGGCTTCTGGCTCTGCACTCAGTAATCATTCTCATTCCTGGTGGTGTTTGGGAGCGGGAGAGGGGACTCTGTGGGATGCTGGGGATCGAACCTGGGTTGACTCTAACCTGGATTGAACCAAGGCAAGTGCCCTCTCTGCTGTGCTATCTCTCTCTGGCCCCACAATTACCAGATGATTTTTTTTGCAACAGCTTTTTTTTTGGGGCGGGGGTTTTGGCTCACACCCGGCAGTGCTCAGGGGTTACTCCTGGTTCTATGCTTAGAAATTGCTTCTGGCAGGGTGGACCATATGGGATGCCGAGATTCGAAACACGGTCCTTCTGCGTCTAAGGCAATGCCTTACCGCTGTACTATCTTTCTGGCCCCTTATGCAACAGCTTTATTGAGATATAATCCACACATTATTGAGCGGTTTAAGTTGTGCGTCTTACTGATTTTCCCATTTTCAGAGTTGTTAAGGTATCTCTACATTTAATTCCAGCATTCTTTTTTTTGTTTTTGTTTTTTTGGGCCACACCCATTTGATGCTCAGGGGTTACTCTTGACTAAGCGCTCAGAAATTGCCCCTGGCTTGGGGGGACCATATGGGACGCCAGGGGATCGAACCGTGGTCCTTCCTTGGCTAGCGCTTGCAAGGGAGACACCTTACTTTTAGCGCCACCTTGCTAGCCCCTAGTTCCAGCATTTTTTTTTTTTTTTTTTTTTTTGGTTTTTGGGCCACACCCGGCCGTGCTCAGGGGTTACTCCTGGCTGTCTGCTCAGAAATAGCTCCTGGCAGGCACGGGGGACCATATGGGACACCGGGATTCGAACCAACCACCTTTGGTCCTGGATCGGCTGCTTGCAAGGCAAACGCCGCTGTGCTATATCTCTGGGCCCTAGTTCCAGCATTCTAATTTTGATTTTATTTTGGTTAGTGAAGCAAGATAAATTTTATTGATCAAAACTTGCTTAGAAAGATGTTGAGAGAAGGGGCCGGAGTGATGGTGCAGTGGTAGAGCATTTGCCTTGCACACGTGGCTGACCCAGGACAGACCACAGTTTGATACCCACGTCCCATGTAGTCCCCCAAGCCAGGAGTGATTTCTGAGCGCATAGCCAGGACTAAGTATCACTGGGTGTGGCCTCCCCCAAAAGAGATGTTAAAGGAAAGAGAGGATATATGTGCTCAAGAGAGAATACTGGTGGAAGAATGAGTGTAGTTTTGATTTGATTTTCCTAAAATCCCTCACAAAGATCTAGCCTTTGTCTTCTGGAAGACTTCACTGAACCTCGTTCTGTGGGCCTCGAGCTCGGTTCCCCCTCTCACACAGCACCTGCGTGTGCTCCTGGTAGTGCTTGGGGACCATATGGGTTGCCTGAGATGGAGCCTGAGTTGGCTTGGGCAAGTCAAGCACCCTCTCTGCTGTGCCTTCTCTCTAGCCCCAGGGACCCCACATTGAACCTTTGTGTCCTGTTGCCCTTTGTCCCAGCCCTCTGTGGAAGAGTCTTGCCTTAGAGTGGTCCCCTGTCCTGACCAGGCCAGGAGGTTTCCTCTCCGCTGGGCTCTGCCCTCTTCCTATTTTGCTTCTCCCTCTGTTTCAGACTCCATCACCTCCATTTGGGAATGTAGGTTCCTGAATGTTGTTCTTTTTGATATTGTTTAATCATCTGGCATTTCTTAAATTTTCTTGAATTGTAAAATTGGCCACCAGGACAGTAGGGCAGGCTGGGCTCTTGCCTTGCACACAGCCATCTCAGCACTCCGTTGGGTCCTCCAGCACTGCTAAGCTTGATCCATAAACTCAGGCCCAGGCATAAACCTTGAGCACTGCTAGGTGTGGCCCAGAGACCAGCATCTTAACAATAGTTATTGTAATCCTACCAAAAAATGACAGTTTCTCTGCACATGTGCGCTGGAATTGTAGTAGGGGTTAGGGTGAATTCGTAGGTCACAGTGTTATCTTCTTGATATTATGTCTCCCCTTCTCATAGAACGCAGATTGTTCTACTAGGTAGATCTTTCAACACTTTTTTTTTTTTTTTTGTGGTTTTTGGGTCACACCCGGCAGTGCTCAGGGGTTACTCCTGGCTCCAGGCTCAGAAATTGCTCCTGGCAGGCATGGGGGACCATATGGGGCGCTGGGATTTGAACCGATGACCTCCTGCATGAAAGGCAAATGCCTTACCTCCATGCTATCTCTCCGGCCCCTCTTTCAACACTTTGTACAACATATGTTGTATTTCCCAGAGTTTGGCTTGTCCTTTATTGTGATCAAGTGTATATTATGTAACGTGTTTTATTTTAGCTTTATAAGTTGAGTTACATTAATTATATCTACAATGATTTTTTTTTTTTTTAAATAATGCATAGTGTAAGATTAGTGCTTCTGAAAACCTTCCAAGTTTTAGGCCTGGGAGCTAGTCAGTCAGGTTAGGGTACCTGCCTTGCCCTGTGAGGCTCTCCTGGGTGTGAGGGTCTGAGGCTGGTGGGCCGGAATCTGGGCTGTAATTGTGTATTTGGTTTCTGTTTGCAGCTGACATTGGTGTGTTGTTTCTGTCATCAGCTCAGGGCTTCATTCATGATACTGGAGCTCCCACTCTCCTGCATAGGCCTTAGTTGGTCTTTATTTGGTCCTGCTTATTACAAACGGGATGAAATGGCCTCTTAGTTCCAATTGGCTTTGTTGGTTTTGTTTTGAAGTCACAATGAGCTGTGCTCAGGGCTTGCTTGCTCCTGGCTCTGTGTTCAGGGATCACCTGGTGAGCTCAGGGATCTTATGTGGTGAGGGGATCGAACCCAGGTCGGACACATGCAAGGCAAATTAATTACTGTGATAATGCTTCAGCCCTAGAGCAGTATCTCTGAAGAGCATGAACACAGGGAGGGGGTGATGGGAGAGAGAAAGGGGGAGGGAGGGAGGGAGAGAGGAGGGGGAGAGAGAGAGAATGGGTGAGAGAGATACAAACAGCAGTTTCTTCCTCCCTCCCCCCTCCCTCCCTCCCTCCTCCTTCCCCTCCCTCCCTCCCTCCCTCCCTCCCTCCCTCCCTCCCTCCCTCCCTCCCTCCCTTCCTTCCTTCCTTCCTTCCGCCTGTTTTTGCTATTTGCGTAATACTGACCTAATACAAGTCAAGAGATCTGTAATTGTCTTTCTTCCCCCTCACACTCTCCTCCTCCTTCTGTTCTTCTCTCCATCTTCTTTTTTTCTTTCCCTCTCTCTCTCTGTTTCTCCATCACCCCTCCTCCCTCTTTCTTTATTTTTTGAGCATTTCATGCAAGATTCAGTGTCGAATGATTTTGGGGTGCCCCTGTGAGGGTTCTGATTATGATTACCCTTTCTCCTGTTTGTAGGTCTTCATGTCTTCAGAATCCCTAGATCTTGTTCTGCCATTGCTCTTCTTGGGAATGAATTTATTCATCTAGGTTATCAAGTCTGTCCATAGACAATATACAGTATTTTGTTGGTATTTTTTGTTTGTTTGCTTTTGTTTTTGGGTCACACCCAGCAGCGCTCGGGTTACTCCTGGCTCTGTGCTCAGAAATCGTCCCTGGCAGGCTCAGGGGACCATATGGGATGCTGGAATTCAAACCATCCTCCTTCAGCATGCAAGGCAAACACCCTACCTCCATGCTATCTCTCTGGCGTCCAGTGGTTTGTTTTTTTTTTTTAAGTGATTTCTTTTGTATTACTAAAGATCAGCAACAAAGTCCCTCTTTTTACTCCATGCCTAACAATGATTTTTCTTTTCTTTTTTTTTTTTTTTTGGGGGGGGGTCACACCCGGCAATGCTCAGGGGTTACTCCTGGCTCTGTGCTCAGAAATCACCCCTGGCAGGCATGGAAGACCATATGGGATGCCTGGATTCGAACCACCATCCTTCTGGATGTCAGGCAAATGCCCTATATCTACATGCTATCTCTCCGGCCCCACAGTGATTTTTCTTGGCCGATCTTAAAATGGTTGAAAGGGCATCATCAGTTGGGTGTGTTTGGTCAAGTTAATCACTAATCGGTGGGCCAGGCTCCTTTTGGTGCTGTAGTTCTTGCAGTTCAGCAGTTACTCAGGTGGGCCTGGGCCTTCCAGTTCCATTCCGTTCTCCAGGCTGCCAAGGGAGAGTGGGCTCTCAGGGTGTTAGGCTTGTAGAATTCTACAGAGGCAAGATTCCTGAGTCCATCACCTCCATCACCTCTGCTGCAGCACCAGGATCCCCCAGAATCCTGTTCATGAAGGAGCTTGTGGGTGGATCAGTGCAGTTCTCTGCTGTCGTGTGGGTGACACTGGGCACTGGGCTGGCACTGTCTACCACGTGGGTGTGTACACGGTGGCCCTTTGTGTAGATAGGGGTTGCCCCTCCATCAAGAAATGCCCAAATTACACAACTAATGCTAGGCCAGCACTGTCTTTATCAAGCTCGATCAAGAATGGATTGGGGCTGGGAGATAGCACAGCGGTAGGGCATTTGCCTTAGATGCAGAAGGATGATGGTTCAAATCCTGACATCCCATATGGTCCCCCGAGCCTGCCAGGAGCGATTTCTGAGCATAGAGCTAGGAGTAACCCCTGAGAGCTTCTGGGTGTGACCCAAAAAACAAAAACAAAAAAGGAATGGGGGCCAGAGAGATGGAAGTAAGGCATTTACCTTGCATGCAGAAGGTTAGTGGTTCAAATCCCGGCATCCCATATGGTCTCCTGAGTCTGCCAGGGGTGATTTCTGAGCACAGAGCCAGGAGTAACCCCTGAGCGCTGCCAGGTATGACCCAAAACCCAAAACTCAAAAAAAAAAAAAAAAATGGATGTGATAGATTCCAACAGAAGGTAGAAATGGGCTTGTCTTTTTTTCCCCTGTGGCTATATAAAGCAAATTTCCCTTTTTAACTTTGGAACATATTCCAGACTTCTCATTAATTGACAGATCTTTGTTTGTTTTGCATCCACACCCAGTGTGCTCTTGGAGCTGTTCTCTGCCAAGTGCTTGGTAGGGCTTGGTAGGCCCTGCTCTAGGGATCTGGATCAGACCCGGCCTCTCTGCCCTCCTGTGCTTGCTCTCACCCTAAGAACTCTCATGCCAAAAAAACTTATGCACTTAGAATTGAAGGTGTTGGAGAAATTGCGTTGAAGTCTGGATATAATGTCCCTGGAGAGAATGTTGAGTGAGTTGTATCTTCTCCAGGCTCCATTCTGTGCCCGTGACCCTGGAGATCCAGTGCCCAGGGCGGGGCTCACCCTCCCCAAATAGCAGTGCCAATGTACCCTTGATTCCCCCCTTGGACCTGAGCCCACTGCTCAAGTCTGGTTTTTCCTTCAGGTCCCTGAGGAAGGCCAGTCTGTGATTCTCATTCGTTTTTTTTTTGTTTTTTTTTTGTTTTTTTTTGGTTTTTGGGCCACACCCGGCAGTGCTCAGGGGTTACTCCTGGCTGTCTGCTCAGAAATAGCTCCTGGCAGGCACGGGGGACCATATGGGACACCGGGATTCGAACCAACCACCTTTGGTCCTGGATCGGCTGCTTGCAAGGCAAACACCGCTGTGCTATCTCCCCGGGCCCTGTGGTTCTCATTCTTATATGTTGTTGTTGTTGTTGTTGTTGTTTTTGGAGTATTTTGGCAACAGAGTTTTGATAGTTTAATGAAAAATCAGGAAGTGATATTTTATAGTATTTGTTTGTCAAATTACCTCAACACAGTGCTTTTCAGTAAGGAATGTTCTTCTGTCTCCGGTCTCCAGTATTCTCCTGACGTTTGGTATTTGGTTTCATTGGTATTTATATTTTTTACTTTCTGTTTTTTTTGGGGGGGGGTTCACACCTGACACGCTCAGGGGTTACTCCTGGCTCTACACTCAGAAATTGCTCCTGGCAGGCTCGGGGTACCATATGGGATGTGAGGATTGGAACCACGACCTTTTGCATGAAAGGCAAATGCCTTACCTCCATGTTATCTCTTCGGCCCTTCACTTCCTTTTGTTTGGCTTCACCTTATAGTGCTCCCAGGCTCTAGCCAGGGCCATGTCAGACTACTGGGGCACCTTAGGTGGTACTGGGCACTGAGGTTGGCTGTGTGCAAGGTGAAGGCACTACCTGTCCAAACCTCTTTTTGGTTTTCTTTCTTTCTTTTTTTTTTTTTTTTTGGTCCACACCCAGCAGTACTCAGGGGTTACTCCTGGTTGTCTGCTCAGAAATAGCTCCTGGCAGGCATGGGGGGCCATATAGGACACCGGAATTCGAACCAGCCACCTTAGGTCCTGGATTGGCTGCTTGCAAGGCAAACGCCGCTGTGCTATTTCTCCGGGACCTTTGGTTGTTTTTCTAACTAATATTCTTGGGACCGGGTAGTGCAGCAGGTGGGGACACTTGTCTTGCTTCTGTCTGGCCCAGGTTTAATCCCTGGTACCACATTAGTCCCAAGGGCTGATACCTGAGCACAGAGCCAGGTCTGGCCTCAAAACAAAACAAACAAAATAAGATAATTGTTTAGAAGCACCCTTTGTTATATATTCTGTCTTGAATATGAATTTCTTGGCGTGTGGGTGCACATCAGGCTGTTCCTAACCTCTCTGGCAGAGTTCTGGGACCATGTGAGGTATATTATCTCTCTGTCACTTAGTTTTATGGAAAAAAAATTTTAGTTTTATGGGCTGAAGTGATACCACAAAGGTAAGGTGTTTGCCTTGCATGCGGATGATCCAGGAAAGACCTGGGTTTGATCCCTGGCATCTCATATAGCAGGGGTCTCAAACTCAATTTACCTGCCGGCCGCAGAAGGCAAAGTTGCGGTGATCCGGGGCCGGCGAGGTGGCGCTAGAGGTAAGGTGTCTGCCTTGCAAGCGCTAGCCAAGGAAAGATCGCTACCACGTTTCGATCCCCCACGTCCCATTTGGTCCCCCAAAGCCAGGGGCAATTTCTGAGCACTTAGCCAGGAGTAACCCCTGAGCATCAAACGGGTGTGGCCCGAAAAAAAGAAAAAAAAAGAAAAAAAGTTGCGGAGATCCTTGGGTGCAAAGTCATTAGTAAGCCTTGAACCTTGGGGGGTGTGACCCAAACAACTAAAACAAAACAAAACAGAAAAAGATTCCTCTAGGGCAGGGCCAGAAAATGTAGGGAGGGCCATTTGCGGTGGAGTTTGAGACCCCTGTCATACAGTCTCCCAAGCCTGTCAGGAGCGATTACTGAGCGCAGAGCAGGAATAACCCCTGAGCGCAGCTGGGTGTGGCCCAAAAACCAAAAAAAATTAAAATTTTTTTTTTAGTTTTATGTGTTTTTGTGGGAGCAGTTTGGGAGCACCTTCCCCACTTTCAGCCCCTCAACAGGGACTGATTTTTATCTCCTTTCTTTTGTTTTTTATTTCTTTGCTACCCCCGGTGACACTCAGGGGTTACTCCTGGCTATGCGCTCAGAAATTGTTCCTGGCTTGGGGGACCGTATGGGACACCAGGAATTGAACCAGGGTCTGTCCTGGGTCAATTACGTGCAAGGCAAACGTGCTACTGCTGCGCTATCGCTCTGGCCCCAATTCCATCCCCTTTTATGCCTGAGTGTGTGTGGATGGGCTCTATCTGCCTGGGGGGCTGACTCTGGACCCACAGACTGTCGGGGCTGCTGGACAGAATCTGACATATGTGAGGGGCTCTGTGCCTTCCTCTCTGGGGGCTCTGAGTAGTTGGAACCCTGGGCCATCCTTGTGGCCCTTTGGCACTCCCTTCCTCACCCTCACAGGTGTGTGTGTAAGAGAGCCTGGAACTGCCATCCTCTTTCTCGGATCCACTGTTTCCTGTTTGCTGGAATTTCCATAGCACCTTACTGCTAGCGCCACTGCTCCGGCCCCTGAAATTATATTTCTGAGCGTGATAACTTTGAATTAAGAAAACGTTTTCTTCTGCTTCATCTGTTTTCTTTGATGTCATTTCTTTGTTCCCCTTGAAACCTTTTTTCTAATGGATTACTTCAAAGACTGATAGGTTGTATTTGTCCATTTTCCCAGATTATTTAGGAAATTATTTTTAAAAGATTCAATTAATTATTGGTTGTCCCTGTTGTTTGTAATATATACATATATATATACATATATATATGTATATATATATATTGTTTGTTTCTTTCTTTTGTTGCTCGGGAGTTACTCCTGCTCTGCACTTAGGAATCACTCTTGGTACTAGGGGAACCTTGTGGGATGCCATGATCAGACTCAGATCGCCTGCTGCAAAGGCAAGCACCCTCCCCACTGTGCTGTTTGCAAGGGCCCCACACATGTGGTATTTCTTGAGTATTGTTGGTCCTCAGTGGACTTTTCTATTAGCATTTGATAATAGCTGACTTATAATATAGATAAAACATTCAATATAATGAAAAAAACTTGAAAAATCTATATCTTTCTCAATTAATATCCATTTTATATTACCACTTCGTTTTTTCTGTTCTGGTCATTCTTATTATTGATTATATTGTAAGTTTAACTCTGCTTAAGATACTACATATAAATTGTTTTGAGTTTGCTTTTTGGGTCATATCTGGTGTTCCTTGCAGGACCACGTACAGTAGGTGCAAAACCGACCAGGATTGACTCGTGCAAGCAGGTGCCTTAGCTGTCTGTGTCTCTCCAGCCCCCCCAAATAGAGATGTGGTTTTGTTTTGTTTTGTTTTTGGGCCACACCCGGCATTGCTCAGGGGTTACTCCTGGCAGGCACAGGGGACTATATGGGACACCGGGATTCGAACCAACCACCTGGATTGGCTGCTTGCAAGTCAAACGCCACTGTGTTATCTCTCTGGGCCCAGAGATTTTTTTTTTTTTGGTTTTTTTTTTTTGGTTTTTGGGCCACACCCGGCAGTGCTCAGGGGTTACTCCTGGCTGTCTGCTCAGAAATAGCTCCTGGCAGGCACGGGGGACCATATGGGACACCGGGATTCGAACCAACCACCTTTGGTCCTGGATCGGCTGCTTGCAAGGCAAACACCGCTGTGCTATCTCTCCGGGCCCCCAGAGATGTTTTTTTAATTAATGTTTAACATGCAGAAATGGTAGTGCTGTTCCATCACTATGTGCAGAGGCACATTCTCAAGGGAACCTATGATGACCCTTTAGCGGCAGGTGTGTCTTGTCCCACGAACCTTTGGAACCCTTGTCCAAAGTTCTGGTTATTATCGGACCTGGGGGCTGGATCTGCTGGTGTGCGCCCAACTGCCCCTCATGTTAGCTCTGTTAGCTCTAGCCCGGCAGGGTTGGTTCTGAATTTTTACTAGCTCGTAAAAGTTTTATGGCCCAAAAGGAATGCCAGCTGTAAAACAGACAGACTCCACCAGGCCAACTGGGCACAGGGCTGAGCATAGGGGCAGGGTGGCCTGTGCTCTGGGCCGGGATCTGCCACCCAAGTTCACTTCGTCCAGCCTCCCCAGCACAGAAGGACCCCTCCTCCCCAGCAGGGCTCTTGGGAAATGATCAGTGGGATGGGGGCCCTTGCTGAAATGGTCCTTGCCCTTTTCTAAAATTTTGGAATGCTTCTCAAGTTTCTAGGACAGTTCCTGCTCCCCTTGTGCTTTCTTTTTGTTTTCGTTTTTGTTTTGTTTTTCTGGCCACACGTGGTGGCACTCAGGGTTTACTCCTGGCTTTGTGCTCAGAAATCGCTCCTAGCTTGGGGGATCAAACCGAGGGCCGTCCTAGGTTAGCGCTCGAGAGGCAGCCGCCTTATGCCCTGCACCATCACTCCAGCCCACCCTTGTGCTTCCTTGACCAGTATTGAGAGTGTGGACATCAGGAGATATGGGGATGTTCTCTGAGTGGATCCTGAGTTCTCTGAAGAAATTTTGGAGAACAAGGCACATAGGAACCATTGCTCTCTGCTTTGGTAGCCCCAGTCTGACTGCTCGCTCTCTTCCGTTCTCCTGTCCTCTGAGCCAGATCCTTTCCTAGTGCTCTGTCATCTCATGGCAGCTGTACCCAGAGCCCAAGGAGATAAGGGCTGTGGCTGGGGGTGGCACAGGGGCCAGAGTCCTATAGCAGGGCCTGACTTCCTGTGCACACCCGGAGTGCCTGTGTGGGGCTCTGGGACCTGGACATTGAACTTGCAGGCCTGCACTGCCAGGCCTAATAGCACTAGGGTGAAGAGCATCATTCACTCACTAATAGCACTAAGCCCCTGAGCACTGCTGAGGGCTGAGAGAAAGAGAGAGTGGGGGAGGGAGGAGGCAGGGAGGGAGGGAGAGCCAGAGCAAAGGCACAGTGGGGAGGCATTTGCCTTGCATGTGGCTGGCCCAGACTCAATCCCTGGCATTCCATTAGGGTCCCCCAAGCCCTGACTGGAATGATCCCTGAGTACAGAGTCAGGAGTGAGCCCTGAGCACCACTGAGTATGGCTCCCAAACCAAAAGAAACATCTGTGAGGCTGATGGCCTTGACCGATGCCAGCAACTCCTGCCCAGCAGATGTGAGGCTGTATGCAGTATCCAGGCTCTGGGGTGCTGGGTTGGATTGTCTCGGAGGAACCGGCCTGGCTTTCAGGTCACCTCTGGGTACCGCTTGGATGTCAGCCTCTGCCCGTGTCTTTGTGCTCATTTCTGGCATTTCCTGGACCAACGCGTCTGGTTTCTGAAGGCAGCGATGGCAAACCTATGGCACGCGTGCCAGCTGTGGCACGCGAAGGCCTTGCAGCTGGCATGCAGGAAGGTCCACAATTAATAAATTTATAAAATTTATAAAGAGTTTTTAGATACTAAAATCTTTTTTTTTTTGTTTTTTGGTTTTTAGGCCACACCCTGTGACGCTCAGGGGTTACTCCTGGCTATGCGCTCAGAAGTTGCTCCTGGCTTCTTGGGGGACCATATGGGACGCCGGGGGATCGAACCGAGGTCCGTCCTAGGCTAGCGCAGGCAAGGCAGGCACCTTACCTCCAGCGCCACCGCCCGGCCCCCAGTTACTAAAATCTTGTTATTAAGGTTTAATTGATGAGCTGGCACTTTGAGGAAATCCTTTGGTTTTGTGCGGCAGTTTGGGCATTTGGGCTCAAAAAGGTTAGCCATCACTGGCTAGGGTCTAAGGAATGTCTGCATGACCATGGGGCATAACTGGTGCGGGGAATTCACCTCTCCCACTGGACCAGAGAGCAGGTGTAGCTGCAGTGGATGGGCCCATAGATGATGAGTTTGCTCCCCGTCTTCCACTTTATGTCAGTGCCTTAGACGAAGTGAGCACTGGGGAGATGATCCTCTTTTCTGACCCTATTTCTGGGGTTTCTCCTCCATTCATAGTTCTGTTATCTTGCCTTTGAGCTCAGGGCTCTTGGGTCTCTCCTGCAGTGCAGGGAGGTATGGGAGCACCCCTGTCCAATGGACATGTGGCTTTGTGTCTGATTGCAGAGTTGGTCGAGGGGGCAAGCCTGGGATGGATGTGCTGAGGTCAGGGCAGGCGGAAGGTGACCCTGACTGGGAGGCTTAAGCCTCCTGGGCTAGTCAGGCTGGGTCTTCTCACTGTGACTATGACTCTGCACCCAGGAAGGAACTGGTCCACACCCTCCATGAGGCCCTTTGTCCTCAGAGGGGAATGTTAGATGAGGGTGCGGGTTAAGGAGAGGGAGAAAATAGGTGAGGGTGATGATCAAGTTGAGGGTGAGGGTTTGAGCAGTGGGAGGGTTAGGGTTGGTGTTAGTGTTAGTATGAGGGCGAATGTTAGGGTTACAGTGAGGGTTGGGGTAGCTTATGGTGAGTGAGTGTTTTGGGTTGGTTAGTTGAGGTGAATTGTTTTTTTTCGGTTTTTGGCCACACCCAAAAACACACCCAGCAGTGCTCAGGGGTTACTCTTGGCTCTGAGCTCAGAAATCGCTCCTGGCAGGTTTGGGGACCAGTGGGATGCAGGGAATCAAACCCAGGTTTATCTTGAGTCAGCTGTAATCAAGGCAAATGCCCTACTGCTGTGCCATCTCTCCGGCCCGAGGGTGAGTGTTGGGATGAGATCAGGGTGAGGTTCAGCTTATTTTAGGGTATGTGTCAGGATTTGAGTGAGGGTGAGGGTTGGGTGAGCTTGTTGTGGTTGTTAATGTCGTCGTCTCACCCTTCAGCTCCCATCAGGAGTCTCCAGGCTAACCCTCATAAGGGCTCTGAGGGCACCTTGAGTTTTCCTCCTCCTGTTGATGGGAGAAGGGGACACACTGGGGACTTGTCTCCTTATGACTCAGGGCCTGAGTTGTGTAGGGAGTACACTTGCTTACACATGCTTGACCCAGATTTGATCCCTGGGACTTCACGTCATCCCCAGAACCACACCAGAGTGCTCCCTGAGCACAGAGGCAGGAATAAGTCCAGGGCTCGTCTGGGTGTGGCCCCAAATAAAAAATTTCCCCAAATTTACAAACAACTTGGTTTTAAGGTGGTACCAGATGTTGGTCCTGGGCCTCTGCACGTGCCGGGCCTGTGAGGTGCTAAATAGGCCCCAAGCTCTGAGATTCTTTTGTTGGTTTTTTGAAAGACTCATTCATTCTGTGCTTTCTGAGTGTCCTGCTGTATTTTCCTTATGTGGATAATATCCCATTTTCTCTGAAATAACACAAATGACATAGGGACATTCAAATTCGTCACTCTACCCTAATTTTACGTAACTCTGACCCAGTCCTAACCCTTGCCAATATTCTTTTTTTTTTTTTTTTTTTGGTTTTTGGGCCACACCCAGCATTGCTCAGGGGTTACTCCTGGCTGTCTGCTCAGAAATAGCTCCTGGCAGGCACGGGGGACCATATGGGACACCGGGATTCGAACCAACCACCTGTGGTCCTGGATAGGCTGCTTGCAAGGCAAACGCCGCTGTGCTATCTCTCCGGGCCCCAATATTCTAATCTAACCCTAACCTCACCTTTTACCCTACCTTGGTACTCATCTTCACCCTAACCATAACTCTAACCCTCACCCTGCGGATGGGGCTCCTGAAGGTGCTGGGAGCAGGGCCTTCCTGTGGAGAGAACAGGCGTGCGGTATGGAGTGGCCACACAGTCTGCCCTTTGGGTCCCCCTTCTCCCCACTCCTGTGAAGCAAGGGAGGCGCCTCTGCTGGGCTGCAGGGGGTGGGAATGCTGCTCTGCTGAGCCCTGGTGGTCCTCTGGGAGCACTTTCCTGTCACATGCTGACAGGTCAGATTCTGCTGACCCGAGGGGTATGTTCCAGGTGCTGATCTTGGAGACCTGTGGTGTTCTGAGAGGAGGGTTGGCCCCCTGGGAAAAGAAGGCAGAGCTGCTGGCTCCTTTCCATGTCACTTTCTGCAGCTATGGCTTCTTTCTACCAGGGCCATTGATGAGGCTCAGGCTGCAGGGGCCACCCCGCATCTTCGGGACCTGTAGTTGGAGGAACACTGGGGGTGGGGGGACAGGTTCTGCCCTCTGGAGCAGTTCCTGACATGCTTCATGCCTGCAGCTGTAGGAGACTGGGCCTTGGCGGGGTGGGGGCTCACCTTTGCTCCAGACCATTCTGTTCACTTCCTCATAAGGCCTTTATCTGAGTGACTGAGGAGCAGCTGGGCTGAGGACGCTATGGGTGTGGCCTGATGACAGCTCTATGCACTGTGCCTGGCTCTACCCATTGTTTCCCTAATCCTCCACACGCACCCCAGGCTGGGCCCTCACTTCCCACCACACTAAGCACCTTGCAGTACCAGTGGGGCAGCTCGGCCTGGCTCAGGAGCTTGCCGCCACCTCACAGGGAGTCTTCTTAGGGCCTTGAACCCGCCCTCACATGCTCAGGGCTACTCTTGAGTCAGAAGGAAACATCGAGGGGCAAGCACATCTGCTACACCCAAGTTTGTATGGTGTGTGGTTACTCCAGTCTTGTAGGATGTGCTCGGATGCATTTCTGGCCTGGTTTGTAGGCCGCCACCACAGAACCATACTCCAAATGTGTGTGTGTGTGTGTGTGTGTGTGTGTGTGTGTGTGTGTGTGTGTGTTTGCGTTTGCGTTTGCGCGCGTACCTGCATATATGTGTGTGCACTTGTCTGTGCGTGTGTACACTAATGTACACGTGTGTGTGCCTATACGCAAGTGCTGCTGGGGGAACTATTATCACTGTGGTTCTAGAACTTTCATCCTTTTTTTTTGTTTGTTTTGTTTTGGGGGGGCACACCCAGTGGTGCTCAGGGGTTACTCCTGGCTCGGCGCTTAGAAACCACTCCTGGCCAGCTCGGGCGACCATATGGGATGCCAGGAATTGAACCCAGGTTCATCCTGGGTTGGCCCCTTTAAAAGCAAATGCCCTACCACTGTGCTATCTCTCCAGCCCAACTTTCATCCTTTTTGAAAGGCCCCTCGCCCCCTCCTGCTTTCATCTCCACTCCCATCGGCTAGTAGCCCCCTCGGATTCTTCGTTTGGCCATCGAGGCCCTTCCCGAGAATCTCAGGCACCGCAGACACCTTGTCCCTGACTCTTCCCTGCGCCTCCTTTTGGGATCTGCCTCCTTCCTCGGGTCTTGGCAGAACTTAGGTGCTGGACTTGTTTCTGTACTGGAGCTAATGAAATGATGCTGACTCAGGCGTCCTTGGGCAGCACCTTAGTGCCATGCAAGATAGAAGGCCCTGGGCATCTTTGCTTTCATCTCACCAGCCAGAATGTGACTGAGTCTCAACCTGGTCTGCCCTTGCATTTTCCCCCTGACAGACTACATGGAAGATTTCCCCCATGTTTTTAGTAGCCATTTGTGCATCTTCTTTGAACAAATGTTTCTTCTAGTCTTATGTTTTTAAGTTACATTGTCTTTATTTCTGAAGTGGAGGTTTTTTTTTTTCATGTCAGAAATATTAATTTACACATATTTTCCTCATTATGTGGTGGTTGCTATCTTTGTTTTTATGTTTGTTTGGTTTTGGTTTTTAGCTCACACCTGGCGGCACTCAGTGGTTACTCCTGGCTTAGTACTCAGAAATCACTCCTGGCAGGCTTGGGAGACCATATCGGATGCTGGGGATCGAACCTGGGTCAGACTCGGGTTGGCTGTGTGCAAGGCAAACACCCAACCGCTGTGCTAATGCTCAGGCCCACTTTCTTCAGTTTCTTAGCAGTGTCTTTGTTTTTTGGTTTGTTTGGTTTTGGGTCACACCCAGAGGTGCTCAGGGTTCTCTCCTGACTCTGCTCTCAGGAATCATTTCTGTCAGTGCTGGGAGACCATATGAGCTGTCAGGGGTGGAACACACGGTTATGACAAGGCTAGCTATGCTGTCTCTCAACCCCCGGGTCTGATTTCTCAGGCCACCCCCCTACCACGTATGTGGACCATCAGCTGGCCCAGGTGTGGAGCTGCTGCAGTTCACTTGCTGGCCTGGGTGTCACCTTGCATGGTCAGTCATGTGCTCTGGGTTGGAAAGCATTTGGGCTAGTTTTAGTTTTCTCCTCTTCTGAATAAAGCTGCTGTGAACATTTTTGTCTGTTTGTTCTGTTTTTGGGCCACACTCTGGCGCTTAGGGCTCACTCCTGGCCACACTTAGGGATGATGGTTTGGGATGCTGGGAGTTGGACCCTGTCAGCCACAAGCTAGGCAAGCATCCTCCCTGCTGTGCTATTGTTCTGACCTCTACTGTGAACATTTTTTTAAGTGTTATCTTGGGGCCTGAGAGATAGCCTGGAGGTAGGGCATTTGCCTTACATCCAGAAGGATGGTGGTTCAAATCCCGACATTCCTTATGGTCCCCTGTGCCTGCCAGGGGTGATTTCTGAGCACAGAGCCAGGAGTAACCTCTGAGCACTGCCAGATGTGACCCAAAAACCAAAACCAATAAAAAAGAGTGTTATCTTTGTTTAAATTTCTGCTTTTTTTCTGCTGGGTTTAATATAGAATAAAGGTCCTGTGATATGAGAACAAACCTAAAATGAGGGCTTGAGGGAGAGATGCAAATACCCTGCTGAAAGAGGGGCTCTGGGGTTATTGGACATCAGCTCGGAAAAAGTGCCATTTACCCTCAATTAATATGATGCCAGCTCCCTGTCCAGTTTTAGAAGATGCTCTGCTCCTCCTGTGAAAGGAAACATGATCATTTGGCAACACAGAGAAAACCACTCTCTTCTGAGTTTAGCAGCAGTGCAGAAATTACAGGAAGATTAAAAACTGGAAAAGTGGGGCCAAGGTGATATCACAGTGGGATATCACTGTGTTTGAGTTATATGCTGCCAACTCGGGTTTGATCTCCCGCAACCCATATATGGCCCCACAAGCCTGCCAGGAGTAATTTCTTCTTTTTGGGGGGTGGGGTTACTCCTGGACTGTACACTCAGAAATTGTTCCTGGCAGCTTGAGGGACCATATGGGATGTTGGGGATCGAACTGGGGTCCATCCGGTGTTGCAAGGCAAATGCCCTACTGCTCCTGCCAGGAGTAATTGCTGAGTGTAGAGCCAGCATGACTCCTGAGCGTTGCCGGGTATGGCCCCAAAGCTAAAATACAGAAAAAAACCATCAAACCCATAAACAAACAAAACAAAACTGGAAAAGTCAGTGAAGTGAATCTTTCTCTCTGTTTTGTTTGTTTATTTGTTTTGGGGACCACACCTGTCCATGCTCAGAGGTTACTCCTGGCTTTGTACTCCAGAATTACTCCTGGGGCCGGAGAGATAGCATGGAGGTAAGGCGTTTGCCTTGCATGCAGAAGGCCGGTGGTTCAAATCCCGGCATCCCATAGGGTCCCCCGAGCCTGCCAGGAGCAATTTCTGCGCATGGAGCCAGGAGTAACCCCTGAGCGCTGCCGGATGTGACCCAAAAACCAAAAAAAAATAAATAAATAAAAATAAATAAAATAAAAGACTCCTGGCAATCTCCGGGAACTGTATGGGATACCAGGAATCAGACCTGGCTCAGCTTGTGTGCAAGGCAAATGCCCTCCCCACGGTGCTGTCACTCCAGTTCCTCTCCCTCTGTTTTAAAATTGATAATTCTATATAGTCCATGGTAAGGTAGGAAGGTAACAGAGGTCTAGCACGTGCTTTGCATTCAGGTGCCCCTGGTTGATCGCCAGTACTACATTTTTCCTAAGGACAATGTGAAAAGTAATCACTGAGCACTGCCCAGTAGGAACACAGTTCTCCAAATTCCAAGGCAAAAACAAAAACAAGCAGAAATGTGGCTCGGGACGTAGCTTGGTGCTGCAGCCCTCATGGTGCAGGCACGAGACCCCCAACTTCCACATTGGGAGAAAGAATCGGTGGGTTTGGCCTTTGCCTTGTCCCCCTTTGCTTATTCACCAAATGCGGCTGGGAATATCCTTGCCACCTACATCCATGCTGGAAAAGTGGCAGCTGGTCATCAGCAGAGAAAGGGATGGGAAGGATGAACGTATCAGATCCTGTTCTCCATCCTCATGGAGAGAGACTGTGTCCGAGGCCGCTTTCATTACAGCAGGGACATCTGTGTGCTTCGAACAGCTCCGCTGGGTGAGCCAGCAGGCTAGGGCTCCCTCAGTGATGAGTCATTCGCTGCTCCACTGGTCCAGCTCCCTGCTCGTTGCTCCGTGGCACTTGACCTTTCTGGGGGGCTCTACGGGGCGCCCTCTCAATCCCACCAGAGCCTTCTAGAAATGTACTCTCTCCTCACTGCTCCAGGGCTAGGGATGCGGAAGTGGCGGCACTAGTGTCCTATTGGCCGCCCTTTGTCCTCCATGGAAGGGACAGGAAGAGACAGAGACGCCTGGCCTTGCCTGTCACACCCTGTTTCCTGCTGAGGCCTGTCCCGGCCACTTCTGCTGCTCCAGCCCCACGCAGCCTCCTGGGCCCTCGCCATGCTGACCGTGCTCGGAGCCCTCCCTACGTGGCCTGCATGGGGGGCCTGTAACCAGTCTTTGGCCCTTATCATCTGGTGGTGCTCAGGGCTGACTCCTGGCTCTGCACTTGGGGATCACTCCTGGCAGGCTTGGAGGCCATCTGGAGTGCTGGGATCAGACCTGGGCAGGCTGTGTGCAAAGCAAATGTCCCCTCCAACCCCATAGCATATTAATGGTCCTGGGGCTAAGTTTAACTGGGGTTGGTCAGTTTAAGTGACGGACCAGGGATGAAGAAACGGTTGCAAGGGCCCAGTGCGAGCAACTGCCAAGGCCACTGGTGTGGCCCAGACCCAATGGGAAGGAAGTTACTGGTCAGAAGGCAGAAGTTCTGGGGCTATGTGAAGACTCCCAGGTGCAGATTTGGCAGAGAAAGAGCTTGCTTGCATCTGTTCATGGGTTTGGCCAAGCCAACCATGCTCAGGAGCTAGTTGGGGTTCTGCACGTGGAGATCATCCTGGCATTGGTTGGGGATTGGACCATGGTTGGCTCTGTGCCAGGCAAGTGCCTCACCCTTCCTCCAGGCACACACCCCTCCCCCAGTCCGGGCTCTGGCCCAGAGATCGTAGGTTCCAGTTCAATTACAATTAGTCGTGTTCAGTTTCCAAACCAGTGGAACTGAGACACTCTTTTCCTTCCCTCTGTGGAGTGTTGGGTGGGGAGGCTGTGCTGGACAAACTCCAGGGCTCATATGCGCCACCCCATGCCCATCTTCACTGGCCTGTTTAGGGTATGTGTACGCATAGTCAGTAGTGAAGAAAGCTTGTTAATAAAGCATTTTCTTTATCGAAGCAGAAGTTTTCCTCCCAAATTCTATAGTGGAAAAAAGTCTAGCAGGTGGCAGTGATGGATCCCCACCCGGCGCTCAGAATCGGGTGACCCTGTTATGCCCATCACCGCCACAGCTGCTCTCTGGAGCTTGGGCCCCTGTTCCACCACATCCACATTCGGGGGAGCCAGACAAGGGTCTTAGTCCTGAAAGATTCCGTACTCTTCTCTTCCCATTGGTGTGAGCTGCACATCCCTCTGACACACCTGGCCCCGGGGTGACAGCCTGCCCTCAGCTTTGTGCTGTCCGGTCCCTATCCTGGTCCCTTTCCTGTCCCTGACTCACAGCTGCTTCCTGGGCATGAGCTCAGCAGCCAGAGTTCAGCCCACAGCCACTTCCTTCTGGCCTGTTCCCACCTCCTGCACTGCTGGGCTGGGTTTCTAGGGGGTCCTTGGTGGACTGGAGTCAAAGGGCGTCACATCAAAGTCCATGGGGATGGCCCAGCACCATTGATCGCACTGAGGGCCAAAGGGGGACCAAAGGCCACTTTGGAGCAGCCTGAACTGCTTGTGGGGTTGAACCTAGAATAAATTTGGGCTGTGCAAGATGCTGAGCCAGCGGTAATTGAGGCCACAGACTGGCTGGTGTAGCCCAACCAAGGATGATGACTCCTATGGCCTGTCAGGGGAAACATGGTATCCTGTGAGGCAGCACCCACAGGCCTGTACCCACAGCTCTGCACTGGAGCCCTTTCTAGGAAACGAGATACAACTACAAGATGTGTGTGTGTGTGTGTGTGCGTGTGTGCATGCACACGCGTGGGGAGGCCCTGTGTTTGTGGGGCTGTATGTGTATGTGTGTGTGCGTGTCTGCGCTGCATGCAATTTTGTGTGTGTGTGTGTGTGTGTGTGTGTGTGTATGGAACTCCGTGGCTGCTGTGTCTGTGTACAAGGCCTTGTTTCCACTCTTACCATGCATCCATGTTGGGGATTCTTGATCATTTGTCCCTCTGGCCCTCTAGCTGCTAGGATCCCAGCTGATCCTGCTCTCGACTTCCATGTTACTGTTGCACCCACAAAGGCCTGTGCCCCCAGGGTGCCCTTGTCTCCTCCCAGGCTGGGCTTTCACTCTCATATTTGAATTCTGAACCCGACTTCACGGAGGTGGTGAGATGGAGGTCCACATACCCCTCGAGACTTCTGGAACCAGCTCTGACTTGGTGGCTCATCCTATCCCCACTGGCTGTGCCCACAGCTTTCCCCTACCACCTTTTTTTTTTTTTTTTAAGTTTCTGGGCCACACCCAGCAGTGCTCAGGGGTCACTCCTGGCTCTGCACTCAGAAATCAATCCCTCCTGACTCTGAGGATCATATGGGCCACCGGGGATTGAACCCAGTTCCATCATGGGTCAGCTGCTGCAAGGCAAGTGCCCTACCACTGCTCTACCGCTACAGCCCCTCCCTTACCACCTTGACAATGTCCCAGGGGTGTGCCACCTTAGGGCTGGCAGGAGGAGTGTGTGGTTCCTTGAGTACCACTGGGTGTGGCCCTGCTGTCCCATTGCCATTTACATTTATAAAAAGTTGTGGGGGTTTTGGTTTTTGGTTTTTGGGATACACCCGGCGGCACTTAGGGGTCCATATTGGATGCTGGGACTCGAACCGGGGTCTGTCCTGTGTTGACCGTGTGCAAGGCAAATGCTATCGTTCTGGCCCCTTTGTATCTGTTTTTGGGTCATACCCAGAGATGCTCAGGACTAACTCTTGGCTCTGTGCTTGGGACCTTATGTGGTGCCCACTGTGGAAAAGTTTGAACCTGTGTTGAAGAGGCACAGTTTTCAATGATCTGTCTGTGACTCGGTGAAACACTGTACATGTGCTCAAGGGAAGCGAGTGGTGGGGAAAGGCTGGAACCTTCCCAAGAGCCTCCTCAGCCCCTCCTCCCCTGAGGAGCACTGTGATTGGGGCCCTCAGTTCTGAGCACTGCTTTCAAGCAGTGTGTCAGGGAGGCTTGTTGGAAAGGGCAGGACGCTTGTTGCAGCTTGGGGCACTTCCAAGTGGAGAGTGGTATTGCTGGCTTGGGGCAGCCCTAAGGTAGATTATGGTGGAACAGAGGCACCGCCAGATCTCCTGAGAGGCCCGGAATAGGTGCTGGGCCCCATATACGGGATTCTTCAGGATGTTGGTAGTGACACAAGAAGGAGGAGGAGGCGGAGGCACTCCAGGCTATCCTCCACTCCCAGTCTTGGCCAAGCACCTCAACTGTAGGTAGATGCGCTTGGTGGGCACATGCCCCCCAACCCCCAGGCTTAGACTGCCATGACTTGGAGCACTGAGCCCACTGAGCAGATCTTTTGCTGTGATCAAGCATTGCAAGTGGAAACCGTGTTAGAAGGGCTAAATCTGGTGGCAAGTTTGGAGCCCCTCTCCACGCTTGTGTGTCTTTCACGGCCGTGAGCACCCTCATGCCCCACCTCACTAGGGCTGCCTCTAAGGAAGGGCTCCTCAGCAACTCCCTGCCCTGTGGAGCAGTTTCCTGGGTGACTCCCACGTTTGCTCCACACCTGGGCATTTCCCAAGGTTGAGTCCACATGCCTTGGGCTGGTGCTCTCTCCAAGCCCCTGCACATAGTAGTGTCCTCAGTGGGCAGGGACTAGCCCATGCCGCTTCTGCCTGTGACCTTGGCATAGACCCACCCCTGTAGATGGGCAGCCTCTTAGTACTGAGGCCTGACTCAGTTTTCCCAACTCAACCATAGGGCAGTGCCCATCACAGGCACACCTGTGCTCACAGAGCCATCTTAGGGCTACTCCGGGTTGGGGGAGGTTCCCCCATCTGTCACAGAGGATGTTGGAGTGACGTTTGGTGTGAATGACAGGAGGCAGATTCGGCTTCTGGGGTTCACTGGGAGGGCAGAGCATCTGGGTTAGCCCAGCCTCCCCCATGGGCCATCGGGACTTCACAGACCTAGTTATCCATGGCTCGGCGTGGACCTCATGCTCAGGTGCTTTGAGCACGGGCCCTGCAGGGCCAGGAGCCACCCAGGTGGAGCTGGGGGCAGCCTGGAGTGCTGGTGGATGGACTGAGATTGGCAGGTGCATGATGGCACCTTTGCCCTGGTTGGTCTCCTTAAGATCACAGAGCAGAGCACTAGAGGTAAAGTCTGACTTAGTGGAGTACCCCAATTCCTTTTTTTTTTTTTTTTGTTTGGTTTTTGTTTGGAACCTGGTTGACAGCATGCAAGGCTAATGCCCTTTCTGCTGTACTTTACTCTTCTTTATTTTTTTATTTTTTATTTTTTGGTTTTTGGGCCACACCCAGCATTGCTCAGGGGTTACTCCTGGCTGTCTGCTCAGAAATAGCTCCTGGCAGGCACAGGGCACCATATGGGACACCGGGATTCAAACCAACCACCTTAGGTCCTGGATCGGCTGCTTGCAAGGCAAACACCGCTGTGCTATCTCTCCGGGCCCCGTACTTTACTCTTTAAACCCATACCCTGGTGACATTGTTTTTTTGAGGCCACACCCAGTGATGCTCAGGAGTTATTCCTGGCCATGCACTCAGAGATCGCTCCTGGCTTGAGGGACCATATGGGACACTGGGGGATCGAACTGTGGTCCGTCCTAGGTTAGCCGTGTGCAAGGCAAGTGCCCTACTGCTGCACCACCACTCCACACCCACCCCTTGTGACATTTTTATATAGTGTCGGCTTCCTAGAATAAGTCATTGATTTTGATCTTTTTTTTTTTTTCTTTAATTAATAGCTAAGCCGTTCACACAGCTGGTGAAGGAAATGCAACTCCATCGGGAAGACTTTGAAATCATTAAAGTGATTGGAAGGGGCGCATTTGGAGAGGTAAGCTTGGCTTTGCCTGGTGGTGGAGCACTGGGGCCCTGAGCTGAGTTTTGGGGTGAGGCCATTTTGGAGGCCAGATGGAATTCAGAAGAGAGAAATGCAGCTCACATTTATTCCACTGTACTTGGTGAAGGCCCCTGGGTATTGTCGGAGTGAACAGGCACAACAGAACACATATATGGTTGATGACCACTGGTTTTCTCTGTTTCTCTAATGATGCCAGGGGCTCTATTCTGTCTCTGGCCAGTGCTGGCAGCCAGCCGCAGCTGCCCCCATGGAAAGGACCCCCCCCCCAACCTCCGAGTCTTGTGTACACAGGGCCTGGCCTACAACTCTGCCCTTGGCACTCTCTGGGCCTTCACTTTGTCCCAAAGAACTTTCATGTTTGGGGCGGAGATATAGCACAGTGGTAGGGCGGTAGGCATTGCACTTAGCAGACCCAGGATGGACCTGGGGGTTTGATTCCTGGCATCCCATATGGTCCCCTGAACCTGCAAGGAGCGATTTCTGAACACAGAACCAGAAGTAACCCCTGAGTGCTGCTGGGTGTGGCCCAAACAACTGGAGGGAAAAAAAAAGAACTTCCAAGTTTTTCGGATCACTCCTGGTGGAGGGTGAGGTGAGGGTTGCTCCCATCTCTGCTTGGGACCTTGCGGCACTGGGGATGGGACTGAGCCCACATGTGCCAGGTGAACTCCCCAGGCCCTGCTCTGCCTTGCAGTGTCTGTGCTGATGGTTTTGCTCCAGCACCTGGACATGTGACTTGCCCTGCTTGGCTCAGTAGGACCCACGCAAAGTAGGTGTCCAACAGAGAGTAAGCACTGCTGGCCAAAGGCAGAACCCACCATTCCATTCTGGAGGGTTAGGACTCATGCTCTCTCCTTGCCCAGGGTCTGTCCCCAGGACCTCCCAAGCATTGCCAGGTACTGCCTAGAGGCCCCCATGTATCAGTGGTATGGCCTCATGTGCCACCTGCCTCAGCACACCACATCTTCGGGGTCTGGCACTAAACCTCTGACCCATGCATTGCTAGGAAGGGACTCTGGGAACCCTGAGCAGAGTTTTCTGTGCCCTCAGATCTGCCTATTGTTCTCCTACATGTCCTTGAGGTCCTGAGGTGAAGACAGAGCCCAGCAGAATGGGCTGGTGTGCAGGGGGGACGAGTCCTGTTTCCTGTCCCTTAGCCAAGGGTTTCCTGCTGCTTCAGGTGCTCTAGACTTGATGACTAGAGAACATTGGGCCCCTGCAGGACTGTTCCACATTCAGAAACACTCATTCTTGGATCCCATCACTTCAGCTCTGTGCTTGACTTCAGCGGCTGTTTTGTGGGGTGTATGGTATGTGTGTGTAGTGTGAGTATGTTTGGTGTGTGTGGTGGTTTTTGGTGTTTATGGTTTGTGGTGCGTCAGTGTGTGAGTGTGTGGTGTGTTTGTAGTGTTTGTGATATATGTGATATGTGTGTGTGAAAGAGAGATGCACACACACACCAGCTTGTATTTGTTTGGTGTATTCAGCTGACCATCCCACACAGCCTGTAGTGTTGTGTTTCACTTCATTTTAAACATGCTGGCAGTTTGGTTTGGTTTAGTTTGGGGCCAGACCCAATGGCAGTGCTCAGGGCCCTGAGTATATGGAACCTGGTTCAGATTCAGTAATGTTTCCAGCTGCAGGCACCAGGGCCTAGAACACCCCCTCCATCTCTAGGCTTCTGGGAACAGCAGCCATCCAGGAAGCTCCTGTAACACTGAACTTGGAGGGAGGTTGACCAGCTCTGTGGTGTGGTGCCCGGGTACATCTAGCCAGAAAGTGACTGGCAGCTGGCAGACTGGACGACCGGCCTTGTGTGTTTGCTCAGCCCTGGGTAAATAAGGTCTGGCTGGCAGGAGGTACAGGGCTTGGCCCAGGTTAGTGGCCCCGGATGTGGCTGGTGTGGACTCGGTCCTGAACGTGTGTCCCCCACTTGCCCTGAGCTCACTTTCTGTTTAGGAAAGAACAACCTGGGGCCAGAGAGTTAGCATGGAGGTAAGGCATTTGCCTTGCGTGCAGAAGGTCCGTGGTTCAAATCCCGGCATCCCATATGGTCCCCTGAGCCTGCCAGGAGTGATTTCTGAGCGTAGAGCCAGGAGTAACCCCTGAGCACTCCTGGGTGTGATCCCAAAAAAAAAAAAAAAAAAAAAAAGGAAAGAACCTTTGTTTTGTCTTGGTTTTGGTTTTTGGGTCATGCCTGGCAGCATTCAGAGATTACTCCGAGCTCTGCACTCAAAAGTCACTCCTGGCAGGCTTGGACCATATGGGATGCCGGGATTCGAACCACCTTTCGTCCTGAATCAGCTGCATGCAAGGCAAACGCTCTACCACAGTGCTATTTCTCTGACCCTGATTTGATTTTTTAAGTTTATTGGCCCCATACCTGCTGATGCACAAGGGTTACTCCTGGCTCTATGCTCAGGAATTACACATACTTGGTGAACTCAGAGAAACCATGTAGAGCACCAGGGATTGAACCTGTGTCAGATGCATGCATGTAGGCAAGTGCCCTTCCTGCTCTGTTGTCCTGCCTAGGAAGCAAGATTCAGTGAATAGGCATGCCTCAGGTGCCTGCCTGACTTGACTTCCTTCTGTACCGCTTCTCCTAAGCTCTCATGGCCTGGGCCCCACCCCGCACGTGTATGTATGTGCACATGTGTGCACGTGTGTGTGGCTCCTCACCCACAGTAAGTCATAGTGCTTGTCTCCACTGTGGGAGTTGCCCTCTGATTGGACACTTTTCCACTGCTTGCTGCTGCTCTCTGTTCTCCATGAAGCCCAGAATCCAGCTGGCAGCTAGCTGCCTGCCTGCCTGCCTGTCTGTCTGTTCCTAAGCTACTGCCATCTCTGCCATCTCTGGGGGACACTTTGAGCATTTGTTGGCCTTCAGAGGATTGGGTCGCTCTCTCACTCTTGTCTCATGCTCTTGTCTCCTGTGTCTAGCCATTGAGGTGACTAACATAACCATTGAAGTGGGCTCAGTGACCCACCCTGGAAACTCCCGGGGACCCTCAGGTCTATTTTTATGTCCCAACTCAGTGTCGTATCTGATTCAGGGGCCTGGGGACTGCACTCAGCAAGTCTGTCCTTTCTCATCTCAGACAGCTGGGCTAGAGAGCAAGGTCACTGCCCTCCTCTTGCCTTCAGTGGTCTCCACCCTGGCATCAATGCACAGAGAGGTTAGTCCTGTGGGATGGTCCTGCATCAATACAAGGATACCAACGAGGCTGAGATGGAGTGGGGTCCGGAGCTTCTGCAAATCACACTGGATTTCCAACAGGTTCCTATGAAATAGAAACAGGCTTGACGGTACAGGGTTGTGTGTTTTACATCAAGTTTGCATCACCATTTTGGTGCTGCTGGTGTGTGTGTGTGTGTGTGTGTGTGTGTGTGTGTGTGTGTGTGTGTGAGAGAGAGAGAGAGAGAGAGAGAGAGAGAGAGAGAGAGAGAGAGAGAGAGAGAGAGAGAGAGAGCCAACCGAAAAGCAGTGCTGTGACCCTGTGCTCCGTCTCCAGCCTTGCTCCTAGTTTTCCTTTTAGGACTGCTCCTGGGTTGCACGTGTGCCTCGAGCACAGACCGCATGGTTTTGAAGAGCAAATCCGGGGCCTCGCACATGCATGTTAGTATGTACTTGACCACTAAACTTTCTCCTGGCTCCCGTATATTCTCGGTCTAACACGTGTTTTCCTGTGAATAGGCATATTTTCCCATCTCTGGTTTGTCTCAGGCATGCAGCATTATTCCAGAAGCAGTCATGCCCGAGAGACCTCCTAAAGAGAAAGCAGAGAAAGCAGCTGGGAGGGTGCTCGCTTTGCATGTGGCTCACCTGGGTTCCATCCATGAGCCATACTGGAGTAACCCCTGAGCTCAGAGCCAAGAGAAAGCCACAAGCACTGTTGGGTGTGGCCCCAAACCAAAACAACAAGAAACTGATCCTCGGACCTTGAGTTTAAGGGTTTAAAAAAAGTTTACAAAACGTTAAAAAGCCTCTTGCTTTTACTATGACTTGACTACTTAGGATGCTGGTTGATTTTGGAGTTTCATTGCATCCCCCCTACTGCCCATGTTCCGTCTGTTGGTGTCAAACTGTGTCTGCTGTTAGCTGTGGGGTCAGAGGCCCAAGCACACCATTGGCTCCCAAGGAAGCAGAGCCCACCAGAGCAAGTGTGGGCGCTGAGGAAAGATGTCGCCGCATTTTCTCTCTTCATTGAAATTTCCAGACAAACCACAGACTGGGGACCTCAGTCCTGCAGGGTTTTTTTGTTTTTTGTTTTCATTTTTGGTTTTTGGGTCACATCTGGAGGTGCTCAGGGTTACTCCGGACGATGCACTCAGAAATCGCTCCTGGCAGGCTCAGGGGACCATATGGGATGTTGGGATTCAAACCACCGTCCGTCCTGGGTTGGCTGCATGCAAGGCAAAAGCCCTACTGCTGTGCTATGTCTGGCCCCAATCCAGCAGGTTCTGAGTGAGCCAGTGAGGCATGGGGACTACGCAGCTCCTGTGGAAGCTCTGGGGACTACCCTTTCCCCTTGCCAGAGCAGCTTCTCCTAGGGCTTCCGGCAACTCCCCTCCCACTTCCAGTTGTGAAAGGTGCTCTCATGGCTCTGTAGACTCACAGTGCACTCTCACCATGCCAGGTTGCCGTTGTCAAAATGAAGAACACGGAGCGGATCTACGCAATGAAGATCCTCAATAAGTGGGAGATGCTGAAGAGAGCTGAGGTAAGTGGGGTACTGGAGGGAAGTATCCTGGGCGCCCTGGGTCTGTGCTGCACAATGGTCAGTGCCCTGGACTCGCTCCTTCCCAGGTGGGATCCACCGTGGGACCAGCTTCTCACGTAGAAGCAAGTTGTGCTGAGCAGGTTTTGCTCAAACCTTCCTGGGAACCAGCCTGAGTCTCTCATGCCTTTGTTCCATTTGCAGAGGAGTCAGTAACCTTGGGGCTTCCAGAACCTGGGGTCGTCCAGGCCTAAGGAGGAGTATTTTGGGGTGGGGTGTGGGCACCTCCTTGCCCCTGTGGCTCCTTACTGCGCCTCAGCCCAGTGTCTCCTGTGCCACCTACCCTTAGCCCCTTTTTCCTGCCTGACCCACTTCTGCCCTTCATTCCTCTCTTCACCCCACTTTGTCAGAATGCACCCTAATGCTGCTGCCTGGAGGGGGCTCATTCCCTCTCTCCTTAATACAGGCCCTATGCTCCCCTCCACTCCAGCCCACCCAGGTCTAGGCACCCCTCAAGTTGCCTTCTGCTACCCCTGGAAGATCTTCTTTTGGGCTCTCAACTCCTGTGTCTTATCACTCACATCCTTCCAGCTGACTCGCGGCCTTTGCTCTCTTGCTCTCCAGCCCTGTGGACACAGGACCATATGGGGCTGGAGTGGGGCAGGTTTCACACACACCCTTTCTCATGCCTCTTCACTGGCTACTAAGGCCTGACTCAGGAAGGTCTCATGCTTCACTTCATCTTGCACTGGTGATCATGATGAGGAGACCCCCAGTGTCAGGAGCTTCTGGAACCTTGGTCCCACACTGGGATGTTGTAGATGGCCTGGTCCATAGGCAAGGCCTGCTTCTCCTCGTGGGATCACCCATATCTCCTGGTGGGATCAGGTACATGTTCCTAACCCCTCTCATGGGATCACACACATTTATATACCCTCATCACTCCTTGTGAGATTGGACAAAGTAATTCTGCCACTACCACTTCTTTCGGAAAGAACTTTCTAGAATATTTAGGAACCCTGTCGGTCAGCCCTACTGGAAGGGTTCCTGAGCCCAAGGAAAACCCATTGTGTGCCCAACTCTGTAGTGTTTTAGAGCAAAATGCTATTTGGGGTGGGAGTAGGGGTGTGGGCATCCAAATCTAACATCAAGCCCCCTTTCCATGTTCTCGGGGAGGGCTACATTTTCTTTTCTGCTAATTTGTTTGTGTCCCAAACCTCACAGTGCCCTGAGGCAGCTCCACCCATGCTCACTGAACCCTCTGGTGCTGTTTTTGTTTTGGGGCCATACCCAGCAGCACTCGGGTTACTCCTGGCAGACTTGGGGGACCATGTGGGATGATCGAACCTGGGTCAGTAGCATGTGCTGGGCAGTCACTGTGCTGTGCTATCATTCGGGTCTGACTCTCTGATGCTGACACTGAATTTGAGTCTGTGCACTGCTGCAGGTGCACGTGATTCATCGCCCCACCCTTTGTAACTTTGTGGTACCAAATTCCAATTTTTATTCAGGAGGGGAAATGGACTGTGGGTTGCTCTGTGTCATGACTCACTCCGCATGCAATACCTGGCCTAGGAATGGGTCTGCAGGATGCTCGATGGCACCTTTGCCTTATGCTGGTCCTGCTGCCTCAGTCTCCTGGCACTCATGTCTGGCAGAGACCAGTGGTGCCTGTAGCTTCGGTCAAGTCAGCTTTGTCCAATAGGGATGCAGCTTGGTGACAGAGTAGAGTGCCTGCCTCCTGGTATGAGGCTGTGCTTAGCTTCTGCACACTGCACAATTCCCCCCAATCACCACTGGTGGTCATGTTAAGCATACAGCTGGGAGTAACTCCAGAGTACCCTTCAGGGCATAGGCCCTGAATGCCATCCACAAGAAAACAAGCCCATAACACACCTGCAGTGTCCTGTTGGGTGGAGCTTGTGGGTGCCCATGGATCACTGCAGGTGGAACAGGAGAGGGAGAGCTCCTGGTCCTGCAGTGAGCAGTGCTGAGCTGCCAGCCCAGAGCCTTCGCCCAGCCCCTGTACCCCTCTTTGCAGACTGCTTGCTTTCGAGAGGAACGGGATGTATTGGTGAACGGGGACTGCCAGTGGATCACCACGCTGCACTACGCCTTCCAGGATGAGAACCACTTGGTACGTGACCCACCCTGGGGACCCCGCAGATCGGGTGGCTTCTCAGCAACTATGTCATATTCATCTGCTGTAAGATGCCGAGCCAGCTTCCAGTGTGATGCTGAGTTGGGGCAGCCATGCAGCCTGGGGTGCTGGAGTGGGGTGGGACTTTCTGGCTGCTTGGTGACAGCCCCTCAGTGAGTCCTTTCTGGGGTGTGCTGCACTGTGTCCGCAGAAGGGCCATGCGTGAAGCCTGGATGGGGGCCAGGTTGGGTCCTTTCTTCCTTCTCCTGGCCACTTGCCCAGGCTTTTTTTTTATTTGTTTGTTTTTGGTTTTTGGTTTTTGGGTCACACCTGGCAGCGCTCAGGGGTTACTCCTAGCTCTAAGCTCAGAAATCGCTCCTGGCAGGCCCGGGGGACCATATGGGATGCCGGGATTTCGCATGCAATTGCCCAGGCTTTTTGAACACACACCCACCACCACCACCACCACCACCACCCTGGTCTTCCTGGTACCCTGGGCCCGGCTCCCCAGATCCTCCTCCAAGCCTCCTCCCTATGGCCACAGCCTGTTCCTGGGAAGTGTGGGGCCCTGGTGCCAGACGGGGAGCTCAGCTTAGGTCTGCCTGAGTGCAGAGGCCTGGGCCGAAGACCTGAGTTGTGAGGGGACAGTCTGGCCAGCTTGGCCAGGGCCTGTGCTTGCTGTGGGGTCCCTGCATCAGGACATGGTCACTGTCCCTGCCTGTGCCCTCAGCAGGCGAGAGCTGCTTCCTTAGCCCAGGGTGCTCTCTGCCCCCTCATGGGGTGCATGGTCCTGCCCCCTGGCTCTGTGCCCCACCTCCTACCAAGTCAGCTCTGCGGTCAGACTGTCCTCTAAAGGGTGCCCCATGGCTTTGGCCTGAAGGGGCGCAGAAGACAGGACAGTGTCCTAGCCACCTGCTCAACACCCTCTGAAATGGTGGGAGGGTGTAGGTCAGGGTGGACTTCTCCAAGGAAGTGTCCTTTCTGTGACTTTAAACTCTCTCAGTGACAGGCTGAGCTGTGTGTGGAATTTCTGTCAGATGGCAGAGGCCTCTGGAGGCTGATCCTTCCTGGCAGCCATGCCAGGAGGAGGTGCTGAGGGATCTGGGTCCATCCTGGACCTGTCCTTGACTTACAGTGGGCCCCTGGAATAGTTTGTGGGTGGTGGTCCAGAGATGGTAGGCAAAGGGAAGGTGGTGCGTGTGGGGCACTGCTGCCCTAGTCCTGGCCCTGGCCATGGTTACCTGCTCGGACAGAATCTCTGAAAAAGCATGTCGGGGCTGGTAACATGCCGGGTAACATGCCCGGCATCAAGGGAGATGGTGTCAATGTCCCTCGGCCTGAGAGATGGTCCATCCCCTTCATGGGAAGGGAGTCAGCACTCTTACCTTTCAGCTCATGATATGTTAAGAGCTTTCTTTTTGGGGGTTTTGTTTTTTATTGTAGCCATACCTTGTGGTGTTCAGGGATTATTCCTGGCTCATACTCAGGAATCAATCCTGGCAGATTTGAGGGACATACGGAATACCAGGGTTGGAACCCAGGTTGCCTGCGTGCAAGACAAATGTTCTCCCTGTGGTGCTGTTGCGATGCCTTGAGAGCTTTAATTTTTCCTTCCATCCATCGCTTTAGTTTGGAGGTTGTGAGCTACTTGCACTGTGCTGCTTGTAGTTCTGTGCTCAGGGCTCATTTCTAGCATCTGAGAAACTAAGCAGAACTGGGAATTGAGCCTCTGGTGCCAAGCCTAGCTTGGCCATGAGTTTTCTGTAAGTTCAGCCAGTTCCGCCCCAGCAGTGGGACTTGGTACTAGATGTCACATCCTCTCAGTCCCTACTCTGGATGGTTGGTGCCTGCAGAAGTCCAGGCAGCGGTGGTGACACCCTCTTGTCCCTGTCCTTGCAGTACCTGGTCATGGATTACTACGTGGGCGGGGACCTGCTCACTCTGCTCAGCAAGTTTGAGGACAGGCTGCCCGAGGACATGGCCAGGTTCTACATCGGTGAGATGGTACTGGCCATCGACTCCATCCACCAGCTGCACTATGTGCACAGGTGACACAGGTCACAGGACGGCAGGGTGGGAGCACCTATGGGGTTACACTGGCTCTGGGAGGTGGGGAGTCGGGACAATTGGCCTTGATTTGGAGCAAACCTTACTCCGCCGGTCCACTGCGGGTCATGCCATCTCTGACTCCTGCATAGTACCAAAATGGTTAAGACCTTGTTTTGTGACAGGGACATCAAGCCAGACAATGTCCTCCTAGACGTGAATGGGCACATTCGCCTGGCTGACTTCGGGTCATGCCTGAAGATGAATGACGATGGCACTGTAAGTATCTGGGTGGCGCTTGTCTCAGCATCTAGGACTCACTTGGCATGTTGGCTTCCCTAACCTGAGTGGACAAGTTGGCGCTCCAGAGCCGTGGAGCCCTTCTCTCCTTGGCCTTGCCTCCTGCGATAACTGCACTGGCCGCCGAGTCTTCAGGAGTGTTGGCCACAACCATCACTGCCCAGTCATTGGGGCTTGTGGCTATAGAAATGATTCAGTGACTGTGTCTAGCTGCCACTCCGAGCAGAAAGTGGCCTACAGGCACATAACTTGGTGGGCTCCCTGTTGGCAGCTGTGGCTCACTTGGCCCCTGGGCCTCTGGCATATTAGGGTACCTGCCTTGAAGCCTCTGAGGCATGTCTGCCCGTCCTTTCTGACAAGCAGACAGGCTCCTTACTAGCTGATCCTAGTCTGAGAGACAGAGGCCCTGGTGTCCCCTGCCTTGGCTTCGTAGTGTGGTGCTTTGGGGCAGTGGTTTGCACTGGGTGGCCCACACCAGACCTAGCTGGAGCAGGGATGACATGAGAAATGCTCTGTAGAAAAGCACAAGGCCACCAGGGGGCGCGGAGGAGCGAAGGGGCTATGAGAAATGCCATCTGAAGTGCCAACCTTGTCTCTGTGTACGTTGGTGTCACCAGCTCTCCAAGCCGACATCTCCGCCCCTCTCCGCTGTGGAGTATTTCAGTGTCTTACCACCCGCCTCCAGGTCCAGTCCTCAGTGGCAGTGGGCACACCTGACTACATCTCGCCCGAGATACTGCAGGCCATGGAAGACGGCATGGGAAAGTACGGCCCTGAATGCGACTGGTGGTCTCTGGGCGTGTGCGTGTACGAGATGCTGTATGGGGAGACCCCATTCTACGCTGAGTCCCTGGTGGAGACCTATGGCAAGATCATGAACCACGAAGTAAGGCCCCACACACACGCATGGGGGACATGGGGGCAGGGAGGAGGGACATGTTCTTGGGCAGTTTCCAGAAGCAGCGGCTGGCCCACAGATTTGGCCTCAGGGGAGAAAGCTGGGTGGGCCCTCTGGTGAGGGGTGGTCTCGAGAGCCCCAGAACAGTGCCCATGCCCCTCAACTCCCTGTACCTTCATTCACAGTCTCCCGCTTGCCCTTCCTTCCTTCCTTCCTTCCTTCCTTCCTTCCTTCCTTCCTTCCTTCCTTCCTTCCTTCCTTCCTTTTCTTTCTTTCTTTCTTTCTTTTTTTTTTTTTTTTTTTTAGAATATCTTTTATTTTTGTTTTGGTTTTTGGGTCACACCCGGCAGCACTCAGGGGTTACTCCTGGCTCTATGCTCAGAAATTGCTCCTGGCAGGCTCGGGGGACCATATGGGATGCCGGGATTCGAACCACCATCCTTCTGCATCTAAGGCAAATGCCTTACCGCTGTGCTATCTCTCCGGCCCCCTTCTTTTCTTTTCTTTTCTTTTCTTTTCTTTTCTTTTCTTTTCTTTTCTTTTCTTTTCTTTTCTTTCTTTCTTTTTTTTTTTTTTTTGGGCTCTGAACTTAGAATTACTCCTGGCAGGCTTGGGGGACCTTATGGGATGCCAGGAATTGAACTTGGGTTGGCTACATGCAAGGCAAATGCCCTCCCTGCTGTGCTAAGACTCTGGCCCTTGTGCTTCAACCAGTGACGCTCAGGGGTTACTCCTGGCTATGAGTTCAGAAATCGCTCCTGGCTCAGGGGATCATATGGGACAACAGGGGATGGAACCGTGGTCTGTCCAGGGTTGGCACAGGCAAGGCAGATGCCCTACCACTTGAGCCATTGCTCCGGCCCCATTGTGCTTCCTTTTTTTTGGGGGGGGGGGTGTTTGGTTTTTGGATCACACCCGGCGATGCTCAGGGGATCATATAGGATGCCGGAATTCGAACCACTGTCTCTCCTGTATTGGCCGTGTGCAAGGCAAACGCCTTATTGCTGTGCTATCACTCCGGCCCTGTGCTTCTTTTTCTTTTTCTTTTTCTTTTTTTTTTTTGGTTTTTTGGCCACACCCAGTTAACACTCAGGGGTTATTCCTGGCTATGTGCTCAGAAGTTGCTCCTGGCTTGGGGGACCATATGGGACGCTGGGGGATCGAACCGTGGTCCATCCAGGGCTAGCGCAGGCAAGGCAGGCACCTTACCTCTAGCGCCACCGCCCGGCCCCAAGTGCTTCTTTTTCTTTTTTCTTTTTTCTTTTTTTTGGTTTTTGGTTTTTGGGCCACACCCAGCGATGCTCAGGAGTTACTCCTAGCTATCTGCTCAGAAATAGCTCCTGGCAGGCATGGGGGACCCTATGGGACACCGGGATTCGAACCAACCACCTTTGGTCCAGGGTTGGCTGCTTGCAAGGCAAATGCCGCTGTGCTATCTCTCCGGGCCCGTGCTTCTTTTTCTATTTGGTCTCCTTATCTGCTTCTGTCACCTTCAATCTCCCTCTTGTAACAACATATCATCTGTTTCTTCCTGGGTCTGTCTGACGTCTTTCTAATTCTAGGCCCCACTTTTCTGCTGTCTCCCATACTCCAGAAGCAGCCCTATTGGCTGCTGGCCCAGCTTCCAGCCCGTTCTCCAGTCCATGCTCGAGTAGGGGGTAGCCCTGCTCGGTGGCAGGCCTCTACTGTGGTCACGGTGCAGCAGGATTCCCTGGGCCTGTGCTCTGTCCTAACCTGGAGCAGCCTCTGTCAGCGGGGACTCTACTCACTAGAAGGTGGTGCGTGCTCATTGGCAGTGTGTGTAGGGAGTGAGACGCCACCCTTCTCTCTCTCTCTCTCTCTCTCTCTCTCTCTCTCTCTCTCTCTCTCTCTCCCTCTCTCTCTCCCTCTCTCTCTCTCTCTCTCTCTCTCTCTTTCTCCCTCTCCCTCTCCTCTCTTTCTCTCTCTCCCCTCTCTCTCTCTCTCTCTCCACTTCTCATTGGTGCACATTGCTCATCCAGACAGGAGAGTCTGACCGAGACCCCTGAGACCTCAAGTATGTACCTTCAGGGTCTGTAGGTGACCTTTCCAGCATTTACCAGCCCCAAGATTGGTGCTGCCATATGGCCTGCACAGGTGGCAAGACCTGTAATGGCAATGGCCAGGCTTTTTTCTTCACCTTCCCTGGCGGTGCCTGGAGACCCAACTTTCACCGTCATGTGTACAAAGTAGGCTCCTTAGCCACCAGACCATTGGCTTCCTAGCACACGAAGGACAGATTTTCTCAGTGCTTGGGATTTGTGTGTTTGTGTGTCTCTGTAAGGGTTTATATTCCTATGTGTTTGTGTGCAGTTATGCATGCCTATGTATATTGTGTGTGAGCAGAGTGCTTGTGTGCCTGTGAACATATATGCTGACCCTTTTTGAGGTGCAGGTGGGTGTCAGCACTTCCTGCACACAGTGCTGGCAGGAGACCGTTTTTCCTGCACTGCTTGGAGCATTTCTGTAGGAGGAGCTCCGGGGCTGCTGGCAGGAGGCCTCGACTCTCCTGAAAGACAGGCCAGGAGTCCTGTCTCTTCCACCACAGCCCCAGTGTGTGGGACACACCAAGCCACTTTGATGATGCACGTGTCATTCACTGCCTTGACACACCTGAGGCACGGAGAAAGACAGGCTGTCTGAGAATAAGCCTCAGGGTAGCCAGAGTGATCCGAGCTTTTCAGGGACTTAGTGTATCTGGAGCTGGTCTGTGTCTACTTTACATGAAGCCGCCGGGGCTGCTGCCTCACAATTCCTCCCTCTTCCCAGTGGTTGCCCATATCTGTCCTCTCCGGGCTATCTAAGCCCTGCTTCTTGCCCTGACCCCAGGAGCGGTTTCAGTTCCCTCCGCATGTCACCGACGTGTCCGAGGAGGCCAAGGACCTCATCCAGAGACTCATCTGCAGTCGGGAACACCGACTGGGCCAGAATGGCATCGAGGACTTCAAGAAGCACGCTTTCTTTGAGGGGCTCAACTGGGACCACATCCGCGAGTTGGAAGCACCCTACATCCCGGACGTCAGCAGTCCATCTGACACGTCCAACTTCGACGTGGATGATGACGTGCTGCGTAATGTGGTGAGTGGCCTGTCATGCAAGTCACGGGATGTGAGCTGTATGATCTGTTCCGGAAAGTGCGTCTGAGGACCCACACTGTCACCTTTCAAGTGACTGTTATGGCCAGAACAGCAGGGAGGGCACTGGCCTTGCACTCAGGCAATCCGAATTAAATCTCTGGCATCCCATATGGTCCTAGAGCACTGCCAGGAGTGATTACTGAGCACAGAGCCAGGAATAAGCCCTGAGCACCACCAGGTGTGGCCCAAAATTTAAAACAGAACAAAACACACACATGCATATGAAGTATGACAATGCGATCATTGTCCCAGAGGCAGAGGAGAAGGTGCCACACTTGAGTTGTGAGTCCCAGACAAGTTGTCCTTAGTCAGGAGAGGCCGCAGACCTGAGAATAGGCAGACTTCCCCTTTTGCTTTCAAAGCTCCTTCAGAGGCCGAGAACCTTCTCTCTGCCTCAGTCCTGTGCCCTTGGAGGGCCTGTGGTGTCTTAAGAGACAGAAAAGTCACCTGCCAGCTCCAGGGCTCCTACAAGGACACTGCAACTGTCAGCCCCAAATGAGCCTGCACTGTGCAGTCCAGGGAGCTCTGCAGGGCAGCCAGGCCCAGCTGGATCCCCTCTGCTCAGAGTGCCATGCTACGTGTGTCACATGTGCTACATGTCACATGTCCTGAGTATCACATGTGAGGTATGTCACATGTCATGTGTCACACATGCTGCATTGTTCTCCTGCAGGAGATCCTGCCTCCTGGCTCCCACACTGGCTTTTCTGGATTGCACCTGCCTTTCATTGGGTTTACGTTCACGACCGAGAGGTACGTCAGCTGCGGGCTTAGTCCTTGAATAAAACCTACCTGCCAACCCAGAAACATGCAGCCCTTCCTTCCTTCCTTCGTCCCTTCTCTTCTTTCTTCCTTTGCTCTTAGCTTTGGCAACTAGACTCAGCTGAGGTACAGCAAGAGGTAGTTGTGGGGGAAGGTCCTGCTCTACTCTGCCAGACTTTTCCATACTGCATTTGGCCACACTGGTTTCCAGAACACTCCGTTGGTCAGAGGAGTCTCCTGGCCTCTGCAGGAGAGTCAGGGCCTGCCTAGCCTGTGTTTGGCTGCACTTCCTACCCCTCAGCACCTGGTGGCCCTTTTCCCCTGTAGACCCTTTTGGAGAGCACCCAGTCTTGCTTGGAACAGGAAGCTGGGCAAAGGTGGGACAAGGCCAGTGGGTGGCTGAGTGAACCAGGCTGCCCTGGTGCCTCCTCCACGGGCCCAGGATCTTGGTTTATGGCATCTGGAGCCAGTCCTGAAATGAGGTTAGTAGGGCATCATGCCTGGGCCTCCTGATTCTCCTGTGTTAGCGGTGGCAGCACTTGGACCACATGTGGCTATTTCCCCCCTGCTCAGGAGACCTGCAGGGCTGTGTAGACCCAAGTATCTCAGCAGTAGGCATGCTGAGGCTAGGCCATTTGCAGATGTGGGTATGGGCCAGGCGCCCTTGGCTGTGGGGCCTGGGAAAGATGTGCGCCACTAAGAGCAAGGCCAGCTGTTCTTTCTCTGTGGTCAGAGTGACCTTCCGTGGGCCTTAGTATGCAAAAGTTGGAGGGAGATCCAGATGGTCAGCAAGGTTCCCATTCTCTACTGCTCGTGGCCAGGCAGAAGCCCTAGGCAGCTGTGTGCGATCTTCCAGCAGTGGTGGCCATTTTTCTCTCATTGACTGATTCCCAGGGAAGCTGCTGCTTTGGGCTCTGTTCGGCTCTGGAAGCCACTGTCTTTCCATGGGGATTTGTTTCTTGATTTTACTTTATTTTATTTTATTTTTTTGGGTTTTGGGCCACACCCATGATGCTCAGGGGTTGCTCCTGGTTTGGGGGACCATATGGGACACTGGGGATTGAACCAAGGTCTGTCCTGGGTCAGCCACGTGCAAGGCAAATGACCTACTGCTGCACTACTGCTCCGGCCCCAAAAGGGTTTGTTTGTTTGGTTGGTTGGTTGGTTGGTTGGTTTTTGGGCCACACCCGGCGGTGCTCAGGGCTTTCTCCTGGCTGTCTGCTCAGAAATAGCTCCTGGCAGGCACGGGGGACCATATGGGACACCGGGATTCGAACCAACCACCTTTGGTCCTGGATCGGCTGCTTGCAAGGCAAACGCCACTGTGCTATCTCTCCAGGCCCTGTTTGTTTGTTTGTTTGTTTTTAACAAAGCCGGGGCTCCCGAGTTGTCTGTGAAATCACTGTCCATTTGGAGTAGGTAGAAAACCATGGTGCTTTAGTGACAGCTTTTTGTTTCTTTGTTTTGGGGCCATATTAGGCAGTGCTCAGGGGTTACTTCTGGCTCTGTGCTCAGGAATCACTCCTGGAGGGACTCAGTGGGGGACCCAGGATGGAACCTAGTCAGCCTTTTGCAATGCAATGGCCTCCCCACTCTCTCTCTGGCTCCCTGCAGCTGTTTCTCTGACCGTGGCTCCTTGAAGAACCTGATGCAGAGCAGCGCACTAAGCAAGGACGAGGGCTTGCAGCGAGACCTGGAACACAGCCTGCAGGCGGAGGCGTATGAGCGCAGGATCCGAAGGCTGGAGCAGGAGAAGCTGGAACTGAGCAGGAAGCTGCAAGGTGAGTGGCGCTGCCTTTGCTGCCCTGCTGCGTGGTGCTCGCTGTACCCGCTGTGGGTGCTATGCCCGCTGCGATTACACACCCCATACCTCCCCGCAGAGTCTACACAGACTGTTCAGTCCCTTCATGGTGCCACGCGAGCCCTTGGCACCTCCATCCGTGACAAGGAGATCAAGAAGCTGAACGATGAGATCGAGCATCTGAAGAACAAGATTGCGGGTGAGGCTTTGGCAAAGTTGCTTGGGAGCTGCCCCTAGGCATCGACCTTTTTTCATTTTTGGGTGGTGCCCAGACCTACTGATGCTCAGAGGTCACTCCTGGAGGGCTCGGGACCATATGCAGTGCCGGCGATGGATCCCGGGTTGCCCGCATCCACGGCAAGTTCTGTTGCCACTGTACTATCTCTTCAGTAGAGCATTAGTTCTTTTCCTTTAATTTTTAAAATTGAATCACCCTGAGATGCACAGTTACAAAGTTGTTCATGTTTGAGTTTCAGTCCTACAATGTTCCAACACTCTTCCCCTCACTAGGACACATTTCCCATCACTAATGCACCAGTGTCTGTCCTGTTTCCCTTCAGTTCCTCCCAGCCTGCCTCTCTGGCTGACATTTTTCTTCCCTTTTCATATGAGTATTTCTGTCTGTCTTTCCCTTTTAGACACTTTGGTTTGCAAGATTGGTACTGAACAGGTGTCATGAGCATCACTGCACCTCTTTTCAGCCTCCTGTGCTTACTGTTTCCATCTCTCACGGTCTTTGTCCACCATCTCACTCTCTCTTGACAAGCTTCCTCCCTGGACCAGTCCTTGTGGCCCCGTCTCTCTGGTCTCTGAATATGATTAGGCTCAGGCTTTCAAAAGCGACATTCAGTGCAAGCTTGGGAGTTCCTCGAGACGTTGCCTGCAGTGGCAGGTGATGGGATTTGCTCTCAGGGCACTCGGTGTTTTCTGCCTAGATTCTGGCCGGCTGGAGCGGCAGCTTGAGGACACGGTGACTCTGCGGCAGGAGCACGAAGACTCGACGCAGCGGCTGCGAGGGCTGGAGAAGCAGTACCGTGTGGCACGCCAGGAGAAGGAAGAGCTGCACAAGGTGACGCCTCCAGGGAAGGGACCTGCTGTCGGGGCTGAGAGAACTCTTCTTGAGGCATTCCAGTTGGCCTTTGGGCTGTGGCCACCATGAGCACAGTGTCTGATTGGTCAGTGTTGGTGCCAGGGACAGCAGAGATGGTCATGGGCAGGTCAGCCACACGTGCATGCTTGGATCTGGCTTTTCCTCCTTCCACAAGGGACCTGGAGTCCTGAAAGGCACCCCAAGGGAGTCAGTTTACAATGGGCAAGGCCCTTTAGACCTCCTTTGCCACCTTGAGTTTCAAACAGTTCTGTTCAGGGGCCAGAGCGAGGGCACATTGGGGAGGGCTTTGCCTTGCATGTGGCTGATCCCCGGCATCCCATAGGGGCTTGAGAGCTTGCCAGGAGTAACCCCTGAACACTTCCGGGTGTGGCTCCAAAACCAAAGGGGAAAAACCAGTTAATCCAGCTCTGGACTGTCCTTCCCTAAACCAGTGTTTTCCAGTGAACCATGTCCCCCTGGGTGTGGATGCTAGAACATTCTTTGTAACCTTGCAGCCTTGGGTGCAGTCGGGTGGCGTCTATGTTTGCTTCTGAGGAAGGTTTCCAGGCAGCTGAGTCACATCTTTCTCTGAAGTGGGCACCAGGCCACAAGCTCACACACCTCTGCCTCTTTCTGTTTTTGTTTTTGAGCCACACTCAGTGGTGTTCTGGGGCTACTCTGGATCTGTTCTCAAGATTCACTTCTGTCTGGGCTCTGTAAACCAGAAGGATGTTGGGTTGAAGCTGGATCTGCCCAGTTCAAGGCGAGCACCCTCCCTGCTATGCTGCTTCCCACCCCAAGAGCCTTGGATCCTAATGTCCACTTACATCATTGACCTTTGGCTTTGGGTGGCCTCTTCAGATCCAGTTGTTGGCTGTTGTTGCTCTTGCAGCTGTAGGAATGAAGCTCAGGCTCACACGTTTGAGTTCATACCATGATTCAGGCACTTGTGTTGGCTGTGGCCGACCCCAACTGGCAGCGCTGGGAGAGCTGCTGAGCTCCAAGCCGGGAGTTACCCGAGCAGAGCAGCGTCCACAGGGCCAGAGAGCTCCTGAACGTTGCTGTGTGTGCAGGGCCGATAAGGCCTACACCAGGTCTCAGGCTCCTCAGACTGACCTGAGCACAGAGCTGGGCTAGCCAGCTGTTCCTGAGCATGGTTCAAAAAGTAAAACCGGATTATCCTCTGGGTTCCCCTCTTTGCTGTGATGTCCTCAATTGATCCCTCTCTGCTGTCCCCATCACTCTAGTGTCATACCATTTGCAGTGCCTCCCTTGCTTAATCTTTGGGGCCTGCTAGGGACTCCCTCTTCCCTGTGGTGGCTGTTCCTGGTCCTATCTATCTGATGGGTGGGTGAGTGCCTTAGTGACTGGGTGAGGGGTGCCAGGGCCACCCCACCTGTGCTTCAACCTCCAGGAATGGTCCAGCTACGGGTTTTGTGTGCTGCTGCTTCTCCTTGACATCTCAGTGCACTTTCCTTTCTGGCATGATCTTTCCTGACTCTATGATGCTCCTGTCACAGGGGGCTGAGCAGCTCTGCCTGTCAGGGGAGAGTCCTGAGGACCACCCACAGCTTCCTCACTGGTGGAAGCTCCATGGGCTGCACATATATCTGAGCATTTGCTGTCATGTGAAAATGGCATTCAGCCACATAAAGCCCATTGTTTGGGTCTGAGAAGGAATATGAGCGACCCAGTCAGTTCCTGGCACCGTATAACGGCCCCCTGAGTCCTTCAGGAGTGATCCCTGAGCACAGAGCCAGGAATAGCCAGGGGCACTATTGGGTGTGGCCCTCAAACCAAAAAATAAGAGCCAGTATAACAAACTCTGTCATTCTTGTTTTCTAGCAACTGGTTGAAGCTTCAGAGCGATTGAAATCTCAGGCCAAGGAGCTCAAAGATGCCCAGCAGCAGCGGAAGTTGGCCCTGCAGGAGCTCTCGGAGCTCAGCGAGCGCATGGCCGAGCTCCGCTCCCAGAAGCAGAAAGTGTCCCGGCAGCTCCGAGACAAGGAGGAGGAGATGGAGGTGACCATGCAGAAGGTTGACTCTATGCGGCAGGAGATGCGTAGGGCTGAGAAGGGCAGGAAAGAGGTAAGAGCAAGCCCAATTGAGCACTGTCTACAGGAAAGGTCTTCAGGGGCAATTAGTACAGAAGGCCAATTAGCGTTTAATCCTTGGCATCCTTGTTTGTAAGAGAGCAGGTGTTTTTCATGAGTGGCAGGGGGTCACTTTGCCACAGAGTAGGTGTACTGTGCTGCAGAATGGGTGCTCTCTGTGTGTATGACGCAGTGGATGTTCTCTGTGTGACAGCAGTTATTCTCTGGGATAGCAAATGTTCTGTGTGGCAGAGTGGGTGTTTTCTGCAAGGGAATAGACGGCCTCTATATGGTGTGGCTGTTGTCTTTATAGCTGGAAGTGCAGCTTGAGGATGCCAGGGCTGAGGCCTCCAAGGAACGCAAGCTTCGTGAGCACAGCGAGAACTTCTCCAAGCAAATAGAAAGTGAGCTTGAGACCCTCAAGGTAGTGCCTGACTCGGGTCTGTATTCTTGCTGCGGGAGCTGTTGTTAGTCCTTGCGGATCATCCTGGTGGAAACTGCCCGGGGCAGCCCCAGCCCTGTAGCTTCCCTCTGTGAAGCCTCCTCACGAAGGCCTCAGGCAGCACCTAGAAGCCCCCTCAGACCCCTGAGATCACAGGTTTCTAAGCTCTGTTGTGTCCATGTCAAAACCCTGGTCCTGCTTCTGGAAGTGGGCATGTGGGGACAGGCCCCTGGAGCAGGGAGCATGGCCAGGGATTGTGGTCAGGCAGTAGCCAGTGCCCCTTGTTCCTGACTGCTGGCACCATAGAGCGTTGTCCCCCCATCAGCAAGGGGCAAGTCTCCTTGTCAGGCCTGAGGAACACATCTCCCCCAGTGCCCTCCTGAGCTGGCCGCTTCCCCCATTAGGCCGGCTGCCTTAGTTGGGTCCTGCAGCAGCACCTTAGCGTCTCCATGCCTCTCTCACTCCTATCCCCACACCATAGCCCAATGTACTTAGGTACTAGGTGCCATGCTCAGCTCCTCTCATGCCCTTCACCTGGAGGCGTCCTGTGCCCTTGTTAGGGGTCTCACTGGTCCCCATGGGCCCCTGCCCTGAAGCATGGGACCTCATGTTGTCCACATTGCTGTTGTTTGACTACAGTTCCTGTGACCCCATGAGAATAGGGATCCCCAGAACCTTCCCTGGCACCTGGCCACATAGCAGACCTTGTAGCTCTTCGCCTAGCATGGCAGTGGTCTGTGTGGTACCAAGTGCCTGCGCCTTTGTGGATCTAGGCAGGCAGCTTGGGGCACATCCCTTCTGCAGAGCAGTGTCTGTCACCTTGAGAGTGTTTTTGAGCTGTTTGGAAGAGCGTGTGGCCACCAGCCCTTTGCGGGTGTCTGTCCTGAGTCTCGGGTGCCTGTGCTTGGTGGCAGGGGACACAGTGGCCTGTCACATCCCTTTCTCTTTGCCTTCAGGTGAAGCAAGGAGGCCGGGGCCCAGGGGCTATTCTGGAGCACCAGCAGGAGATTTCCAAGATAAAATCCGAGCTGGAGAAAAAAGTCTTGTTCTATGAGGAGGAGCTGGTTCGGCGGGAGGCCTCTCATGCGCTGGAAGTGAAGAACGTGCGAAAGGAGGCACGAGACTCGGAGAGCCAGCAACTGGCCCTGCAGAAGGACATCCTGGTGCTCCGAGACAAGCTGGAGAAGTGCAAGCGAGAGCGGTGTGTGTGCAGGACTCCTGCGCTGGCCCGGCGGAGGGAGGGACTTTGGCCAGGCCGGGAGCCCCCAGCATCTCTTCTCCCTGTCCCCCTCACAGCCACTGTGAAGTGGAGGAGGCCGTGGGGACTGCGAAGGAGAAATATGAGCGGGAGCGAGCCGTGCTGTGCGAGGAGAGCAAGAAGCTGGCGGCCGAGAACGAGCGGGTAAGGCAAGCCCTGCCCCGCTCTCCAGACTGGTCTCCAAGCCACAGGGCACAGCAGGACTGGGGGGATCCAGGCCACTCTCAGGGTGGGGGTGGTCACACCTCATGTGGGGCAGCTGAGGGTGTGCAAGCTGGGGTTGGGATTCAGGGCCTCTGCTCCTGATGCATCTCCTGGTCCAGGAAATTTCATTTGAGTTCATTTATTTTTGTTGGATTTGGGTCACACCCAGGTTACTCCTGGCTCTGCTCAGGGATCACTCCTGGTGGTGCTTCCATGACTGTGGAATGCCAGAGATATCATGCAGGTTGGCCACCGGCAAGGCTAGCACCACCTGATGTATCATCATTATGGCCCCCGTGTTTGCTCTTGTTTGTTAGTTTTTTTTTTTGTTTGTTCCTGTTTTGTTTTTTTGGGTCACACCTCGTGGTGCTTGGGTTACTCCTGACTCTGTGCTCAGACATTGCCCCTATCAGGCTCAGGGGACCATATGGGATGCTGGGAATCGAACCACCATCTGTCCTGGATCGGCCGCATGCAAGGCAAATGCTATGCTGTGCTCTCAGGTCCCTTGTTTGTTAGTTTTTGTTTGATAGCCACACCCAACAGTGCTCATTGGATCACTCCTTGGGATGCTTAGAGGACCCTGTAGTATTGTAGGTTTGCCGTCTGCAAGGCAAGCACCCTCCCCGCTGTGCCATCACTTCGGCCTTGGTGTTTGCTCTTTAGGACTGGCTGCTTGGATGTAGCTAAAACTGTCTTTGGGCAGAACCATAATTGACAGCGATTGTCCAGAAGGGACTTTGTTATTGTTACTGACAGCAGTGCTCAGTTGGGGGCTACCAGGTCACAGCAGGGGTTTAATTGTTCACTCACAGCTTTGCTCCTTTGTGGACAAGCTCACGGCACAGAACAGGCAGCTGGAGGATGAGCTGCAGGACCTGGCGACCAAGAAAGAGTCTGTGGCTCACTGGGAGGCACAGATCGCCGAGATCATTCAGTGGTGAGTGTGGGCCCGGCCGAGTTTCCCACTCCCGGGGGCATCTTCCTGATGGGACCTCCACAGGTGCCACCACTGCTGCTCCCAGTCCTTGAAGCAGAAGTGTGGGGGTGTCTGAGCTGTGTCATGGGTCCCTGGCCCCAGCCCCACCCCTCAGGCCACCTCTGTCGCTCCTAGGGTCAGTGACGAAAAGGATGCCCGTGGCTACCTCCAGGCTTTGGCCTCCAAGATGACAGAGGAGCTGGAGACGCTGAGGAGCTCCAGCCTGGGCTCCAGGACGCTGGTAGGTCCACACGCCCTCAGCCTGCCTGGCCCAACCCCCATGGTGGATTGGCCAGGGCTGTTTCAGCAGATCTGGGCCTGGCTGTGCTCTGAGGGCACCAGTGCTTGAGGGGCCATGTGGTGCCAGAGATCACACTCAGCTGCCAAGCCCATTTTCTTCCACTTCATCCACTATTGGCTACTCGTGATTTGGGGGAGGACGATGGTTTGGGTCTTAGTTGGCAGTGCTCAGGTGCTCAGATCCTTAGGGTAGGGCTGGGGATCAAACTATGGTTGGCAGAAGTCTCGGGTTTTTTGGTTATTTTGGGGGGGGATGCTCAAGGTTTACTCCTGACTGCTCAGAAATCGCTCCTGACTTGGGGGACCATATGGGACGCCGGGGGATCGAACACGGTCTGTTCTAGGCTAGTGTGCGCAAGGCAGACGCCTTATGGCTTGTGCCACCGCTCTGGCCTCTCAAAAAGTCTCGTTTTTTAAAGTTTAGATTCGTGTCTCTAGTTAGCACTATCACTCAGTCCCATTTTCCCTATTCTCTGTCCTGGTCACCCAACATGTACCACCACTTAGGGGCCATATGAGATGAGCTTTGTTTTGGGCCTCAGGGATAAAGGCACCTCAGCCCCTTTAGCAGACAGGACAGCCGAGACTGGTTGCCCAGAGTTTGGTCAGTTCTGACAAAGCTCTAACTGATGAGGAGATATTTCTTTTGTCGCCTTAGGCATGCTTGTTCAGTTAGTGGCTCTTAGAAAATTCACCAGAGGGGCTGGAGTGATAGCACAGCGGTAGCATTTGCCTTGTACACAGAAAACCCAGAATGAACCCAGATTCAATCCCTAGCATCTTCTATGGTCCCCCAAGCCTGCTAGGAGTGATTTCTGAGCAAAGAGCCAGGAGTAACGCTTGAGCGCAGCTGGGTATGGCCCCAAAACAAACAAACAAAAAGAAATGAAAGAAGATTCTCCAGAAACTTTTGGCTGTGACACCTCATATGCAGATGTCTTGTTTTCAGCACCTGCTTCTGGCTGCTCCCTGGGGCTCAGCTTCCATCTCCAGCCCTTCTGGGAATGACCCCTGAGTACCCACCCACATCCATTTGTGGTTCCAAAATTATGCTAGACAGCAAGTCCAGACTGTGGACATTAGACGATAGAGCTCTGTAAGCCTAGTTGTGGGCATTGCCACCCACCAGGTCACCCCCATCGCCTGTCCAGGGGGGCAACCTATCCTCATGACAGGTGTCTTGTAGCGAGGAATCCGTGTTTTCTGACAGGAACATCACTAAATGTCATGCAGTGTATCTGAGGCTTACAGCTGAAACAACAGGTAGCTCTTTTTAGGTGGGGGCATATTAGGGCCACACCCATCGATGCTGCTCAGAGGGTTACTCCTGCCTCTGCACTCAGAAATTATTCCTGGCAGTCTCGGGGGACCCTATGGGATACCAGGAATTGAACCCCTCTGTAGTGTGCAAGGCAGGCACCCTACTTCAGCCCCAATTGGGCTTGGGGGGGGGTGTTTCTGGGTCATACCTGGATTTATTCCTGGTTCTGCATATAGGAATTGGTCATCATAGTGCTCACAGGACCATATAGTATGCTGGGGATTGATCCCAGGTTGGCTATGTATAAGTCACTCCCACTTCACTATTGTTCCTGTCCCATAGACATGTATTTTTTTTTAAGCCACACCTCGTGGTGTTCAGGGGTTAGTGCTCAGGGGACCACATGCAGTGGCAGGGACTAAACTTGGGTTGGCCCCATGCAAGGCTGGTGCCCTTCCTGCTATACTGTCACTATGGCCATAAATATTTCATTCTTTAGAAGATCTGAAAAGGCCTGAATTCATTGAGTATCTACAATAGTCTTAGCACTTTGGTCCTATCTGATGCTGAATAAATGTGATGATGAAAGTTGGAGTGTAGAGAAAACAGAGGCCCTTCTAGTATAGTTTCTAAGCTTTGTTTGGGGCCATTTTCCTGTGACTCACTGACTTGGTCTTTGTTGTCCCTGGACGGCACTGACAGGACCCACTGTGGAAAGTTCGCCGCAGTCAGAAGCTGGACATGTCTGCCCGCCTCGAGCTGCAGTCGGCGCTGGAGACTGAGATCCGGGCCAAGCAGCTGGTGCAGGAGGAGCTGCGTAAAATCAAGGATGCCAACCTGGCCTTGGAGAGGTGCTTGTGTGGGGCTGGCCTTCCTGCAGGGACAATGCTCACTGAAAGCAAGGCTTCAGTCCTGTTGCCTGCCCGGGGCCTGTTGCCTCTGCTTCACCCATGCAGGGGCACAGACATGGCCTTTCCTTGTTTGTTACAGTAAATTAAAAGATTCCGAAGCCAAAAATAGAGGATTAGTAGAAGAAATGGAAATGTTGAAGAAAAAGATGGAAGAAAGATTTAGAGCAGATACAGGTAAATTAAAGGTCAAAGGCTTGGTGTGATTTAAATGTGTTTTAAATGAAAATTTGTGTTTTCTTTCAGATTTTAAATCTCATGAAAATTATCATTTGAAACTCCTGATTCAGAATCATAGATAGGAGCCCCATGATCTCAAGGCCTCAACTCTGCAAATGCAGATACCTTCCCCCCCAAAGCAACAAGATCTGTGGAGGCCAGAAAGAAAGGATAGTGGGTGGACCTTGCATACAGCCAACCTGGATTCCAATCCCTGGCATCCGATATGGTCCCCTAAGTTGGCCAGGGATGATCCCTGAGTGCAGAGTAACCACTGGAGCACCACTGGGTATGGTCCCTGCTCCCAGGACCTCACCCACAAAGTCCATTTCACACTGAGGGGTTCTGACCACTTCACATAGGCCGAGATAATATCACCCAGGAGACATCGCTTATGTCACCTTTTAGGAGTGAAGGAGAGCATGTCCCCTGGAGGGACAGAGCTCTGATGGCTGTGGCTGTGCCCACAGGTGCCCTGAGCTGTCTGCTTTGACCACTGGGGTAGCAGTGCTCAGGGCTTCTCCCTGGGTCCCAACTCTGAGCTTACGATGGAGCCTGCAGCTTTGTTCTGGAAGGTCATGGTCTCTCTCTCAAGACCTCTGCTATTGCCTTGGTCTTTCTCCCCAGCCACTGTGCAGCTCCCCAGAGGCTAGGTTTGAGAGGGCACCAAATCAGGCTCCTCTGTATGTTCATCTTTTGGCTTGGGGAGCTGGTACACGGGGAGTTTGGCCCTGATGTGTTGTCTCCTCTCTCTAGGACTCAAGCTCCCAGACTTCCAGGACCCGATCTTCGAGTACTTCAACACAGCACCCCTTGCACACGATCTGACCTTCAAAGTGAGTGACTCTGCCTATGGGATGAACATATAAGTTGGGGAGTGTCTGGGACAGCGCATTCTTTGGGGAAATATTCTCTGCTCGCTGCCCTCGACCTGCTGACTTTGGGGTGCTCTGTGGCTTCCAAGATGGGGTCCAGAAGCACTGGGCTTTTTTCCCCCGGGAGGAGGCTGTGGGTGGGGAATGGGGTGGGCCAGTGGTCTGTCCTGCCCACAGCCTGGCCACAGGAGAGAACTGAGGAAGACGGCAGGGTGGCGTGGGCCAGGAGAGCGATGAGCTCTGGGCCAGCTGTGCTATGGGGTTGGGCCTTCCAATCGCATCCTGCTCCATTCATCTTCACAGACCAGTTCAGCTGGTGAGCAGGAAACAGCGATCCCCAAGCCAGAGGCTAGCCTGTCAGCAGCTGTGGCTGAGAACCTGGAGCAGCAGGAAGTAAGTCTGGGCCAGCCCATGGTGGGTACGAGCCCTCGGGTGAGGCCTCCCTGGCCCAGTTGTGTGGAGTCCCTTGCTTGGGCCCACAGCCATCTCAGGATCGTGTGTGTCCAAAGCTAAGCTAGGGGAGCTGTCTCTGTCTCCATGGCCCAGCGGTGGACAGGTACGAGTCCTCAGCAGGCCTGACCCTACCACCTGCTTCTTTCCCAGGACACGGCCCAAACCCCACAGAGGCCCCCTGCAGGCTCGCTGTCCACGCAGGCCCCAGTGCTGGCTGGGCCAAAGGTGGGTCCTGTTCCCCTTGCCCCTGGCCTGCCGGTCCTCCTGCCTTTCAGGGAGAACAGTGGGGAGGGCAGAGCAGGGCTGGGCCTTCCAGGCCCAACCACTGCCACAAGAGAACAGTGGAACAGGGATGCCCCGGAACCTACCTCCCCTTGTTTATCCCAGAATTAGGTCCCTTTGAGTGGAGCCTCGACTCTCCTCAGCTCCTCTAATCAGCTTCCATTTTTGTCTGCTCATAGAACTGGGGCTTAAGGGCAGGACTAGGACCCTGGCTGAGTGCAGCCCAAGAGCTCACATGGGCACATGTGGGCACAGGGGTGGGGATGGGGCTACAAGCCAGTGGCCTCTCTCCAAGCTGCCTAGGACCAGAGGTTTTGTGTGAGGGTCAGAGACAGTGACATGCCTTTTGGGCCTTGGGACTTTGTAGGTTCATGGATTACTCTGCATTTATAAGATCCTTTCACTGCCTTTCTGGGAAGGGGGTTTCTAAGCCACGTTCAAGGTACAGGAGATCCCTCTTGGTGACTTCTGTTTTACAGGTTGGGCCCGACCTGGCAGTGCTCAGGGCTTTCTCCTGGCTCTGCTCAGGTATCACTTCTGACTGGGCTCAGCAGACCAAATGTGGTGCCAGGGATCAAACCCAGGATGGCCATGTTCAAAACAAGTATCCTGCCCACTGGACTCTATCCAGGCCCCTGCTGATTTTTTTTTTTTTTGGTGGGTGTGTGTGTTCTGGGGCCATACTTGGTGGTCCTTGGAGATCATTCCTGATTCTGTGCTCAGAGGACTATGTGTGGTGCCAAGAGATTGAACCCAGGTCAGCAGCATGCAAGGCACATGCCCTCCCTGCTGTCCTGCCACTCGGCCCTTACTGTTGATTCTGGATCAGCCCAGCGTGGTCCAGTGTGAGGCATGAGAATAGAGGATTCTGGGCTTCTCATTGCTGGCAATGACCTGGACCCTCCAGTGCCACCAGCCCCTGGAACCACGCCCATGGTGAATGGGGAACATGTGATACTACTGGGGTGTCCCATGTCAGACCATGTGTCTGTGTCTACTGCCTGCTGCTTGCCGAGCACATACCCAAACACCTATATTTCCCAGAACCATCATCCCTGCTTGTATTTGAAGGTTCTTTTTTGTTTTGTTTTTTGGGGTACACCCGGTGACACTCTGGGGTTACTCCTTGCTCTGCATTAAGAATACGGTCCATCCTATGTCAGCCGTGTGCAAGGCAAACACCCTGCCACTGCACCATTGCTCTGACCCCTCATTTGAAGATTCTTATTTGTTCATTTTTATTTGGGAGTTGCACCCTCTGTGCTCAAGGTTTTCTCCTGCCTTTGCACTCAGGGATCCCTCCTCGTTGGGCTCAAGGAGCCATCTGGGATGCTGGGGATAAATCCAGGTTTGCTGCATGTAAGGCCAGTGCCCTCCCCACTACTTCTCCACTCTTGGTTTATGGGTCATGTCTGGCGGTGCAGGGAGTGTGTGCTCATGGTACATGAATGCCAAGATAGCCTAGACTTTCTGCAGGCCTCAGCCCTTTGTGTCCTCCCAGCCTGTGCCCTGCTTCTTAGACAGTCCCTTCTACCTGTTGCTGTCCTGGTCACAATCCTTTGGCCCTTCATCACTTCATCTCGCTGTGCTAGAGCTTGGGGCCCACGGGCTACACTGACCCAGCAGACTTCCTGCAGGCTCAGACCTGCGAGTCTGAGGCCAGCGCATCACCATTCTTGGGGTTCACATACTGAGAAACCTCAGGACTGCCTAGAAATTACCAGTACTTGGCCTGGCCAGTTGGCACTCGAGTCTCTGGCCTGCTGCCTCCCTACCTGGATCTCACCCTTGCTCTCCTGCCACAGCCCAGAGCGCACCAGTTCAGCATCAAGACCTTCTCCAGCCCCACCCAGTGTAGCCACTGCACCTCCCTGATGGTGGGGCTCATCCGGCAGGGCTACGCCTGTGAGGGTGAGTGCACTTGGCCTGCCCTGGGTCTCGCTTCCTGTCCCGTGCCTTCGGGCATGGGTGGCGTGTGTCCTGTGGGGATTCGTGGGCACAGTGGTCCCTGCTGACCCAGACCTACACCATCTTCACTCCTGCAGTATGCTCATTTGTGTGCCATGTGTCCTGCAAAGACAGCGCCCCCCAGGTGTGTCCCATCCCCCCCGAGCAGTCTAAGCGGCCTCTGGGTGTGGATGTGCAGCGTGGCATCGGGACAGCCTACAAGGGCTACGTCAAGGTAGGGCCCCCACCCAGCCCGGTGCTGTAGCTCTTCAGGACTGGGCCCTCAGCCACCATCACCTGGGCTGTGTGCAGCCCTTCCCTGTGGCACTTGCTGCCCCCTCACCCCCCTCACATAGTTATGAGCTCAGCCAGAGCAGACCTAGGGGCTGGGTCAGCAGCTGTTGTGGGACAGCTGTGTCAGTGCACGCAGGCAGGCAGGAGACAGACAGACAGGCGCACATACACACACACACACACACACACACGCACGCTGTTGTGGGACAGCTGTGTCAGTTTAGGCAGGCAGACAGACACATACACAGACACACACAGAGTCTCAGGGGGGCTGGGTGGGAACTGTGGGCACCTGTACTCTGCAGATCCCCAAGCCCACTGGGGTGAAGAAAGGCTGGCAGCGGGCCTATGCCGTGGTCTGCGACTGCAAACTCTTCTTGTACGACCTTCCTGAGGGCAAAGCCACCCAACCTGGCATCGTGGCTAGCCAGGTCCTGGACCTCAGGTGTGTGCTCTGTCCCAACACCTCCCGGGCTTTATGAGATTGGGGGACTGTGGATCTCATCCTGGGTCTTTCTGTAGGTCCAAACTTGTTAACTTGCTCGGAACCTAGCTGCACTGGGGTTTGGCTGTCTGGGGCCTGTCCTGGCAGCCCTACAGACTGGCCTGAGTCCCCTTATCCTAACCACCTTCTCCCCACAGAGATGAAGAGTTCTCAGTGAGCTCAGTGCTGGCGTCAGATGTCATCCACGCCACTCGCCGGGACATTCCATGCATCTTCAGGGTAGGTTCACCCAGCTTGGGCCCCGGTGCCTCTCACTGCAGAGGTGTCCACGCAGTGCAACCTCTGGGCTGGGGCTATACAAAGGGCACACAATGGTTCCACTTCGCTGGCTGTGTTGATGCTTAGAAGCACGTTTGCTCTCAGAGCCTCAACCTGGGCTTGGCGTTAGATACCAGAGGGAAGCTTCTAGAAAACCGGGAGAATTTTCCACATCTGGCTGGCCTCTGTAATTTTGTAAACAAGAAGGCATTTTGGTTTAACACACAACTAAGTCTTTGGTGGTGGAGTCTTTCTAGATTTGGGTTTGGGAGCTATGTTATTGGTTCACAACTGGTGGAACTCAGGGACCCTAACGTCAGGGTGTGAACATGGGACAGCTACACATGAAGTTTGCTTTTTTAGCTAAATCCTATTTCTATTCATGGCACTGAAGAAACGATACCATGGCTTGCCTCACACACAGCTGACCTGGGTTCAATTCCCAGCATTACATAGGGCCTACCGTGAGGAATGCAGTCAGGAGTAAGGCCTGAGCATCGTTAATTCTGTTCCCGTCCGTCCTGCTCAGCCCCCCAAATCCCATCTCTGTTCAGAAGTCACTGTTTGTGAGAGAGGTGTTGGCTGTTAGGAGTGCAAACAGATTGGTGGGGTGGTGGCAACCTCCAGTCTCCCAAGCACATGGATCAGGCAGAAGCTTCCAGCTGAGAGCCTGTTTCCCAAGCCTTTTGGGAGTGTCTGAGCCACACGGAGGGCCCAAGAGATGCTCATTGTTCCAGAGCAACATGCAGGAGACATAGATTTTGTCTCAGCACCCCACTGACCTGTGAGTAGACCCCTGGGTACTGCCAAGTGTGGCTCCAAATAAACCCACCAAAAGTGGTTTGGTGTAGGGGTTTTATTGTTTGTTTTTGGGTCACACCTGGTGGCGCTCAGGGATTACTTCTGACTCTGTGCTCAGAGCTGCCCCTGGCAGCCTCGGGGGACCATATGGGATGCCAGAGATTGAACCCAGGTCCATCCCAGGTCAGCCATGTACAAGGCAAACACCCTACTGCTATGCTATCACTCTGTCCCCACCAAAAAGCGGCTTGGAAAGTCACCCTCAGTTTTGTCCAGAGCAGGATGACATCTCGGTGCTGCTGTGTGTGCACATCTGTGTGTATGTGTGTGGGGAGCAGCCTTCCATGCCCACCCCATGCTGCTTCTGGTCTCAGGCCCTAGCCATGTGTTCCATCGTGCAGGTAACAGCCTCTCTCCTGGGGACACCTCTGAAGACCAGCTCCCTGCTTGTGCTAACGGAGAATGAGACGGAGAAGCGGAAGTGGGTGGGCATCCTGGAAGGGCTCCAGGCCATCCTGCACAAGAACCAGCTGCGCAGTCAGGCAGTGCTGGCACCGCGGGAAGCCTACGACAGCTCGCTGCCGCTCATTAAGGCTGCGTTGGCCGCCGCCATCGTGGGTGCGTGGCCACCACCCTCACCCTGACTGTGCGTCAATTGACCCCGCAGCCCGTGCCTCATGCTTTTCCCTCCTCACCAGATGGGGACAGGATCGCCATCGGCCTGGAGGAAGGGCTCTATGTCATCGAAGTCAACCGCGACGGTGAGTACTGATCCCCATGCACAGGCGGGCAGAGGCCAGGGTAGGGTGTGCATGAAGCATGGTCTGTACCCCATGGGAAGTGCCACTGCCCTGGGCTTCTTTGTCCGTGGGCTCCCCCTTGGTGCTTGTTGGGGCACTTGCCCTGTAGGGGGCTCCACTGTAAGGGGAAAAATGGCAGCTGCTCCAGCATCAAATGAGTCTGGTGACAGTCCTTTGTTCCCCAAAGACAACTTAAGAATTTGGGTGGCAGGAACCAGTGGGCCACTCCTAGGAGCACAGGTATGAAGGGGGACAAACCTCTGCCCCTCATGCTTCTTCTGCAGTGATTGTCCGAGCGGCGGACTACAAGAAGGTGCACCAGATGGCGCTCGCGCCTCGAGAGAAGGTGGCTGCCCTGCTGTGTGGCCGGAACCACCATGTACACCTATGTCCCTGGGCCTCCTTAGAGGGCATTGAGAGCAGCCCTGATGTCAAGCTGCCGGAGACCAAGGGCTGCCAGCTTATCACCACCGGGACGCTGCGGAAGGGTTCGGCCACCTGTCTGTTTGTGGCCGTGAAGCGCCTTGTGCTATGCTACGAACTGCAGAGAACTAAGCCCTTCCACAGGAGGCTCGGCGAGACGGTGGCCCCGGGCCCTGTGCAGTGGATGGCTGTGCTCAGGGACCGCCTCTGCTTGGGCTTTCCTTCTGGCTTCTGCCTGTGGAGCCCGCAGGGCGACGGGCAGACTGTGAGCCTGGTCAGCCCCGCTGACCCCTCCTTGACCTTCCTGTCACAACAGCCGCTGGATGCCCTGGGCGCTGCCCAGCTGCAGACGGACGAGTTCCTGCTATGCTTCAGCCACCTGGGGCTGTACGTGGACTCTCAGGGCCGGCGGTCACGCATGCAGGAGCTCATGTGGCCTGCGGTGCCTGTCGCCTGTAGTATGTATCTGTTTTCCTGTCGCTGCTTTTCAGGCCCACAGCTGGCGTGGGTTCTAGTTCGCTTTGGTCCATCTCCAGCTCCTGAACTCGGGGGCCGGAGAGACGCCGGAGAACCACCTCCCCAGTTTCCTGAAACCAAGTGGGCCCAGCTGCACACACAGGTGATGCCAGCCCATGGTGCTATCTGGCCTGGATTGAGGAGCCAGGCTGCCGCTCAGGGACCTGCATGCTTGGCTTTGTTTCTGCTGACAACCCCCCCCCCCCAATCCCCTGGAAGGCTTGAGGTTCTCAGGGGCAGGGAGAGGCCACAGTGCTCAGTGGCTCTCTGTGGGAAAATGGCCGTGAAGGACAGGACAATGGGGAGTGTGCTTGCCTTGCATGTGGCTGACCTGGATTCAATTCACAGCATCCAGTAGGGTCTCATAAGCACTGTTAGGAGTTATTCCTGAGCACAGAGCTAGGAGTAACCCTTGAGCACTGCTGAGTATGACCCCCAAATAAATATATAAACAGGACCTGTGACAAAGATACATAGGTGAGGGAAGGTTTCGGGCCTGGGCTCTGGGTGCCTGAATATTATAGCATAGCCAGAGGCTATTTGCCTGGCATGCAACTAACCAGGATTCCATCCTCAGCCTCCTGTATTGGTCTTGAGTCCTGCTAGGATGATCCCTGACCTCAGCTGGGCATGACCGGTGATAATTTCCCCTGCCTCCCCCTAAAGTTTAGATGCCACAGGGAGGCAAGTGGGGGAGGGCATAACGCCTGGTTCCCTGTAGGGACCCTTGATGAGCCACTGGTGTCCTGGGTGTGTGACAAGCAGTCGTGCTGATGCACAGCGCACACAGCTGTCTGCCTGGGATTGGGGCTTCTGTTGACAAGGCTGCTCTGAATTTTTGATTGATTGTCTGGAAACATGCAGGTCACTGAGGTTGTCTGTGCAAGTGAGTCAGTGACCTATTTCTCGCACCCCTTCTCCTGGGACAGCAGGGCATGTGAGTCTCAGCTCTGCTGGGCGGGAACAAGGCCTTCCTGAGGACTCAGCCTGCCCTGTGTGTAGCGGGTCCACCACTGGCTTGTCTTCACCCCGGGCTCTTGGATGGCAGGCAGGACACTTCTGCCCACCCTGGGACAGGTCCTGCCAGTTGCTCTGACCTTGTTTGGCACCCGGAGGTATCTGAAGTCACCCATGTCAGCACTTGGTTTTCTTTCCTGAGCCATGTTATTGATTATAGGTCAAATACTGAGAAGAAGTTTCTCTATTGTGCTAAAAAATGGGTCGATGATTCCAACAGTACCCTGAGGAGCCTCTTGGTCCTACGGACACTCACTTGCTCTTCTCTGCTGAACTGCTCCAGGCCCAGGGCCTGCTGGGTGGGAGGTCCTCAGAGGGGAGTCCCTTCCTCTCTTCAGAACACTAGAAGAACCAGTGTCCTGGGTAAAGCCAGGGTTAGTTTGATGCAGATGAATTTCTGCTCTAAAGCTCAGCACTGCTTTCTTGCAACATTTTATTTGCCTGGAAACCACTTCTTGGCATCTCATCTCTTTAGGAACAAAGTGCAATATGTCAGGGCAATAGCACAGCTAGGAGAGCATTTGCCTTGCATGCGGCTAACTGAGGTTTGATCCCTGGCATCCTATATGGTCCCCTAAGCACTGCCGTATGCAGCCTAAAAACCAAAACAGCAAAAGATCGAAGTTCCAGGGCCCTGGGAGTGTTTGCAGGTGGGAGCTCAGGCTTGACCCAGGGTGCATCCTCAGCATCCCTGGGTGTGGCTTCCAAACGCTTCTAGTGGGTCTCGCAGACCCTGTGGCCCTTCCAAATTTCAGGAACATGGTTATTTAGAGGGAACATGCTTCTGCCATGAGCACTTTTGAAAGGCTGATGTGATCTTTGGTCACTTTATTTCTGCTTCAAACATGAGGCTGGCAGAGGGAGTGCTGCTGCATCATTGCTGCCTGCTCGCTGCCTGTGCCAGGGGCTGACACTGTGTCCCGCACTAGGTTGCACCCCGTCCCACGTCATGGTGTACAGCGATTACGGTGTGGACGTGTTTGACTCGCGCTCCATGGAGTGGGTGCAGACCATCGGCCTGCGGAGGGTAAGGCCTAGGCTGGCCGAGCGGGGACCTGCCTTGGTCCTGTGGTCCCCAGCCACATGCAGCCCCTTCGCCCCACAGATCCGGCCCCTGAACCAGGAAGGCAGCCTTAACCTGCTCGGCTGTGAGCCCCCCCGGCTCATTTACTTCCAGAACAAACTCACAGGTGTGCGTGGCAGCAGGTCCACCCATATCCTCCCCCCGGGCATTGGTGCCCCCTGGGTTGGGCCTGACCGTGGTGGCCTCTCCCGCCTGCAGGGCCAGTGCTCAACGTGCCCGAGACCTCAGACAACAGCAAGAAGCAGATGCTCCGGACAAGGAGCAAGAGACGCTTTGTGTTCCAGGTGCCCGAGGAGGAAAGGCTGCAGCAGCGCCGGTGAGTGGGTGCAGGGCTTGGGCATGGGCTGGCAGGCACTCGGGTCTGTCCATGCACTCACCCACCTCCCCTCAGGGAAATGCTCCGCGACCCTGAGCTGCGCTCCAGGATGATTTCCAACCCCACCAACTTCAACCATGTGGCGCACATGGGCCCGGGTGACGGCATGCAGGTGCTCATGGACCTGCCACTGGTGAGCACTTCGGCCCAGGGAGGCAGCACGAGCTGGTTTTCCCCCACATTCCTATGGTCCGTCCTTAGCCCAGCACCAACCTGGTTCCTCATCCCATGAGCTGGGTCTCAGCACAGACTGTGGGGTGAGCTGCAGATCCCACCCACTGACACGCTATCCCCCTCTAGAACTCTGGGCCCCCACCCCAGGAGGAGAGGCTTGGCTTGGCCCGGCAGCCCCCACTCAGGAACAAGCCCTATGTTTCTTGGCCATCAGCAGGTAAGTACCCTGTGGGGCCTGGGAAAGGGGAGGCCCTCCCTGGCTCAGGCTCCAGCTGACCCCTCTGCCTGCTCTTAGGTGGCTCGGAGCCCGGAGTGGCCGTGCCTCTACGGAGCATGTCCGACCCAGACCAAGAATTTGACAGAGAGGTGAGAGATGCTGCCTGAGGGGCCGAGGGCCAGGGACCCTCCCGCTCCAGACTGGGTGAAAGGAGGGTGCAACTGAAGGAGCATTCCCCAGAGGGGCCAACAAATCTACCTCTTTGGCACACTAGGTTACTGTGAGACAGATCTGGGAGGGAGAGACAGATATACAAACAGACCTGTAGGGGACTGTTGCATTAATTATTAATTAATGAGTCCTATTGGTGCATGGATGATGAGGTCTTTCTTGGCCTGGCCCAGCACCTGCAGCTCCTTCAGCTCACAGTTCTGTTGGTATCAGGGTAATGGCAAAGAAATGATACACAGGCAGTCAGATGAAGTTTCAGAGGAGACATCAGCTTTATTACAAGGCCCTAATTGCATATGCATATTTCACATGGCTTCTACGCTAAACTTTTTTTTTTTTTTGGTTTTTGGGCCACTCCCAGTGATGCTCAGGGGTTACTCCTGGCTATGTGCTCAGAAGTCGCTCCTGGCTTGGGGGACCATATGGGACGCTGGGGGATCAATTCGCAGGCAAGGCAGGCACCTTACCTCTAGCGCCACCGCCCAGCCCCTAAGCTAAACTTTTAAGCAACCTCCTCCGTCCACCTTGCTGCCTCTGCCTCTGTTCCCTCCCTTGTGGGATGGTCTCCCCATCCAGGTGAGATAGGAAGTTGGGGGAGGCGGAACAGGAGATGAGCCTGAGAGAGACAGACCTGTGGGGAGGAGTGAGGCTGAGTCCTTGCCTGTGCACTGTCACCGGAGTCTGTTGGTGGCGTGTGTGGAAGGTCTGAGCTCTCCCACCCTGAATATGGGCCTGACCCCTCCCTTGGGCTCCAGCTGGCAGGCTGTGACCTACTGTCAGGCTGAGCAAAAGCTTCTCACAGCTTGATTAAAGCAAGTCATTGGCCACAGATTTTATTGGGCCCCCCTGGCCTGGCTCATCAGCTCGACCTGCCCTGGATGGGAGCTGGTGCCTTCTTGGGGTGCTGGGGCCCCTCCCAGCAAGCACATGTGGTCACATGGGAACTTGCTCATTACCATGGAACAGAGACTAATCGTCCACTGTGGACTTACCGTTTATTGTGGGACTCTCATCAGGCAGGTTGTGATTCTGAGTGGCTCTGGTCTGTGGTTGCTGACTCCAGCAGCATAGCTGTGAACTACGGCTTTGGCACTTGGCCCCAATTCTGCTCTGAGTTTAGCTTGTCCCCAAGTCCCAGCACACCTTCCTCTCACCAGCTCTGCTTGGAACCTGGGCCACCCACCCCTCTTCTCTTCCAAGGGCCCAAGACAGGGCTGGGTTAAGGCCTGGGGTTTGTGCACAGGCTTTGCGCCCTAAGGCCCACCTGCTCTCTAGAGCCAGGCCAACTGTGGCACCAGATCCAAAGGTCGGATGTGAAGACCATTGCAGGAGGGTGCTTGGACTTTTTCTTCCCTTCAGCATGAGGCTAGACAGCAGCGGGAATTTTTCCTCACCTTGGGAGAGTTTGCGATGGGGGGGTGGGGGGTGGGTGTTGAATCTACTGCCCACAGCTGGCACCAGGGGCCCCCGCACTCAGCTCTTTCCTCCTGTCCACAGCCCGACTCGGATTCTACCAAACACTCAACACCGTCCAACAGTTCCAACCCCAGTGGCCCCCCAAGCCCCAACTCCCCGCACCGGGGCCAGCTGCCCCTGGAAGGCCTGGAGCCAGCAGCCTCAGAAGCCTGAAGCTGGGGACCAGCCCGGGAGATGCAGAGTTGTCAGAGATGGGAGACTGGACAGGCCGGGAGTGACGCTGCTTGCTGTTGTGGCCCCACCTGCACGACACTCTTTGCACATGAAGGACCATGTGGAGCTGCAGGACAAAATGCCGGTGGCCTGGTTGCCTTCCCAGCCCGCCCTGGGGCCTCGTGTGTCTGTCCTGGTCACCACCATCTGCTGTGAAGTCACCTGTGCTGTTCCCCACTCACCTCCCTGGCCTCCCCCCGCATGGAGCCCCGTGGGTGTTGCTGAGACTCCTCCTGCCCATGGGGGTGGCACCCCCCAGTAGTGAAGAGGAAGTGGGCATGTGGCCCAGGCCCATACACAGCCTGCCTGCGGCTGTAGGCTTTACTTTTTAAAGTTAAGTCTGAGTCTTTGTAATTATTGAACCACCGTGCGAACGTTTTTTGAACAAGTCCTATCAATAAAGCAGAAGGATCGTTTGAAAGTCACTGCTGAGTCAGACACTCTTGGGGGCAACCAGCAGGGCATCCCACTTCTCCATCTGGGAAATGACATCTCTGGTCCTCTCCACATAAAGGGGCCTCAGATGCGAGGCGCTGTGCTCATTTGAGGGTGCTGTGACTCAGCTGTGGGTGTATCTGGCCACACTCCCAACATCAAAACTAAACTCAGAGGGTTCTGTTTGTGGGTAGTGATTTGGGTTTGTTTTTTTGGGCCACTACTGGTAAGGTCAGGATGCTGGAGATCGAACTTAGGTCAGCCACAAGCAGGACAAACACCCTCCTTGCAGTGCTGTCACACAAAGGTTTGTTTGGGGGGCGGGGATGTGGGCTAAACCTGGCTGTGTTCGGGGCTTACTCCTGGCTGGACTCAGGCCATATGGAGTGGCGGGATAGAACCAGGGTCAGTTGAGTACAAGGAATGTGCCTTCCCCCCTCAGTCCCAATATATAAATAAAATCTAATAACAGTATTTAAACAAAGTCACTGAAACTTGAAACAAAATTAATATAGAATTAAGCTTAAACTAAAAGATTCCCACCCATTTTATACTCCCCAATAGCTGCAGCTTTTATTTTGGGGCCACAAATGGCGGTGCTCAGGGGTTACTCCTGACTGCATTCAGGAATTCCTCCCGGTGGGCTCAGACACTCTCCGGTACCTCAGCTGGAGATGAAACCCAGGTTGACTGCATGCAAGGCAAACACCCTCCCCAATGTGCTATGACTCCAGCCCAGCTTAATTTTTTTTTGGGGGGAGGCACATCTGACTGTCCTCGGGTTACTCCTGGCGAGTGATTTCTGAGCATAGAGCTAGGAGTAACCCCTGAGCACTGCTGGGTGTGACCAAAACCAAAGAAAAAGAAAAAGGGATGCCTGGGATCGAACTCTGGTCTATCCCGGGTGTAAATATATATTAATTATAGAGTCCTGGATGGTTGTGGATGGTGATGGATAGATGGTGAGGCCTGTCCAGGCCAGGCCCCTGCATCCCCTTCCAGCCGGAGGGTCTGAAGGTTCAGTGTAGCAGCGAAGAAAAGACAGCCAGTCACGTTCAGGAGACATGAAGCTTTATTATTAATAGGCCACGTCTGTGGCTTCTATCCTGACCTTTTAAGCAGCCACCCTGCATCTCAGTCTTGCCTCCCGCTGAAACTTCTTCCAGAATCTCTCCTGAATCCCTTTTTTTGCCCCTGAGGCAACCCCTTTGTTACCTTCCAAAGACCCCTCCCATAAATGGGCTGGTCTGACCAGGTAAAATAGCATTTTGACTTGGGTGGGAGTGACACTGTAGGCAGCATGCTGCAAGGCAAATGCCCTTCCACTCTGGCCCCTCCAGTCCTCATTTCTTCTTTTGTTTTTGGGTCACACTGGAGGCACTCGGATTACTCCTGACTCTACACTCAGAAACTGCACCTGGCAGGCTCGAGGGACCATATGGGATGCTGGGTGAATCGACCCACTGTCCCATCCTGGGTCAGCTTCGTACAAGGCAAATGCCCTACTGCTGTTCCAGCTCCCATTTCTTTTTTTCTTTCCTTTTTTTTTTTTTTTTTTTTTGGTTTTTGACAAAAACCTGGCACCTTGCAGCACTCAGGGATTACTCCCAGCTCTATGCTCAGAAATCGCTCCCGGCAGGTTCTGGGGACCATATGGGATGTCAGGATTCGAACAACTGACCTTTTGCTTGCAAGGCAAGCTATCTCTCCGGTCCCCCAGCCCCATTTCTTTTTTTTTTTTTTGGTTTTTGGGCCACACCCTGTGACGCTCAGGGGTTACTCCTGGCTATGAGCTCAGAAGTTGCTCCTGGCTTCTTGGGGGACCATATGGGACGCCGGGGGAGCCGGGGGATCGAACCACGGTCCGTCCTAGGCTAGCGCAGGCAAGGCAGGCACCTTACCCCTAGCGCCACCGCCCGGCCCCATCCCCAGCCCCATTTCTAATGGTTCACCTTTCCATGACTATTCGATTTATCATAAGTCAGGGAGATGGAGTGAAGTACGTTTTTGTTTTGGGGGCTATACCCAGTAGCTCTTAGGGAACTTTTTTTGTTTTGTTTTGTTTTGGGGTCATACCCGGCAGCGCTCAGGGGTTATTCCTGGCTCTATGCTCAGAAATCTCTCCTGGCAGGCTTGGGGGACCATGTGGGATGCTGGGATTTGAACCACCGACCTTCTGCATGCAAAGCAAATGCCTTACCCCCATGCTATCTCTCCGGCCCCACTCAGAGAACTTTTGGCTCAGTGCTTGGGAGAGGGCCTTTTGCCAGCAGTAGGGTGGGACCTAGGACTCTTGTGGGCAAGACAAACCCTCAAACACTCAGGTGGAAAGCTAATCTCAAATCTTCCCCTTTCCACCCAAGACTCAACAGCCTACACTGCACCCTCCCAAACCACGCAGCTCATGCATCTCCTGGCCTCACAACACCTCAAACTTTCCTAGTAGTGTCGGCTCATTAGGGTACAGCCAACCTGAAGGAAAAACTCCACAGGAAACTCCTAAACGGAAACTAACACAAGAGCCCAGCTAGCTTCAATCATGGCCCAGTAACCCCTCTGGCACTGACCTCAATAACACCTCAGGGAAAACTATGATCACAAAGTGACACCTGTTGACCTAAGTTGTAATAGTGCAGTTGCCTTTGTTTAGAACACAAAGGGTGGGAGCAATAGCACCGCTGTAGGGCATTTGCCTCGCCTGCTTAGATCCCCAGTATCCCATATGGTCTCCCTGAGCCTGCCAGGAGTGACACCAGAGCACTGCTGGTGTGGCCCAAAAATGAACAACAACAACAAAAAAAAACGAGAAGCAATGTGATTTGTGCCTACGTGGAGGCAAGCTGGGGTGGTGGGTGGGAGATGGGGGACACTGGTGTAGGGAAGGTCACACAGGAGGTGGGGTTGGTATGGGAACATTGAAAGCCAAAAAAGTAAAAAGACTTGGAAACAACCGAGCAGGTTAAAGGAAAGGTCCAACATGACCAGTGGCTCTGGTTCCTGCCCTGGCTGCCCGCAGGAAAGGCACCGGGAGATCCACCGGCAGTTATTGGAGGGTGACTGCGAGTCACCTGCGGAAGCTGCAGATGGAGACCCAAGGAGCCACCAGGGCAAGGGGAGCTGCATGACTGCCCCGCCACGTCCCCACTTTGCCCAGAAACCCTCTAGGTCTGGGGACCCCCACTTCACCACGCGCGAGGCTGGAGGGAGGCGAAAGACCTTTATTGAGCCCGGCCCGGCCGGCCCTTCTGGCCGCGGCTGCGGTGCTCAGGCGTCCGCCTCGAACAGCGGGTTCACGAAGTGGGTGCGGCTGCTCCGGGGGTCCGGGGGCTGCGCGGCACAGCGGGGGCGTCAGGAGGGCCGCAGCCAGGCCGGGGGTCCCAGCTCCGCCCCCCCACGGTCCTCACCGGAGCCTCGGCCACGGCCACGCGGAACACCGGGTTGTCGAAGCCCCGCGGCTCCGCGGGCGCCGCCTCGTCCCGCATCCGCCGCCACCACCCGGGGGGCCGCAGAGCGCGCGTCCCGCGGCGCAGCAGCAGCAGCAGCAGCGTCCCCGCCAGCACCGCCAGGACCAGCGCGGCCGCCACTGCGCCCGCGACCGCCGCGCCCGGCCCGCGCCCCGCCGAGCCCGCAGCGAGCGGGGCGCCCGACTCCTGCGCCGTGGCCGACAGCACCCCGAGGGCCTGGCCTGCGGGGAGGGCCGTCAGCGGCGGGGTCGCGGCGGCGGGGCCTTGGGGGCGCGGGCCGGGGTGCGGCTCACCTTGCTGCGCGACGTCGGCCAGGAGCGCCCGCGCCAGCCGCCCCGCAGCGCCCGCCTCGGACCCGCCGTCGCGCAGCACCACCTGCACCTGCGCCGCCGCCGCGCGCGCCCGCCGCACCTTGGACACGGCCGCCTGCAGGCCCCGGAACTGGGGCTGGGGGACGGGACGGGGCGGGGCGGGGCGGGGCGGTCAGTCGGGCCGGGCTGGGGGACGGGACGGGACGGGGCGGTCAGTCGGGCCGGGCTGGGGGACGGGACGGGACGGGGCGGTCAGTCGGGCCGGGCTGGGGGACGGGACGGGACGGGGCGGTCAGTCGGGCCGGGCTGGGGGACGGGACGGGGCGGTCAGCCGGGCCGCGCTGGGGGACGGGGCGGGGCGGTCAGCGGGGCCACGGCTGGCGGGGTCAGGGCGGGCGGGGCGGGCAGGGCAGCCCGGTTACCAGCGCCAGGAAGTCGCGCAGCAGCCGCGCGCGGTAGCGCTCCAGCTCGAAGGCCGGCCCGGGCTCCAGGGACACCACGGCTCCTGCGGCGGAGGGGCTGGTCAGCGCGGGCCAGGGCCGGGGCCAGCGCCAGGGTCAGGGCCAGGGCCAGGGCCGGCGCTCACCGCAGAGGCCGCAGCACTGGCCGGCGGGCAGGAGCGCGTCGAGGCAGGCGGCGGGCGGGCAGCGGCCTCCCAGGGGCCGGAGCAGCTCGGCGCAGATGAGCGGCTGCGCCTGCGGGCGGAGCGGAGCGCGGGGTCGGCTGAGCCCCAGGCCCCGCTCGCTGGCCGCCCGCCCGCCACCCACCCGCCGCCCGCGCTCACCGGCGCGTTGCCGCACTCGCAGCCCGACGGGTCTGCGCAGCCCTCGGCGCTCACGCTCAGCCGGCCCGGCCCGTGGACGCGCAGGCGGCCGGCGCGGGACGCCAGCCACGCCGCCAGGTCCTGGTCGCGCTCGAAGCTCTGCGGGCGGGGGAGGCTGAGCCGAGCCCGGGCGGCCGAGAGGGGCCCGCCGCCCCGCCGCCCCCGCCCGGCCCGCCGCTCACCTGGCCCCCCGCGGACACGCTGCGGACGCGCAGGGCGCCGGGGCCCAGGCCCACGCGGAAGGCGGCGTCGCGCGGGAACACCACGTCGTCGTGGCGGCACGGGACGCGCTCGGCGTCCACGGCGAAGAGGCGCCGCGCCGGGTCCGAGTCCGTGTCCGCCGAGCGCCACAGGCGCGGGTCCAGCCAGGAGAAGCGGTCGGGGTCCCGGAACCTGGCGGGCGCAGCTGGGCACGCGCGGCCCTCAGCGCCCCGAAACGGGCCCGGCCCGCCGAGCCCCGGCCGCCCGCCCGCCCGCCCGCCCGCCGGCCTCCTTCGCCGTGGACGCGCCACGGGGGCACGGCCTTCCCGCCGGGCCGCTCACCTGTGCCGTCCGGGCCCACGGCGGCCTCCGCCGCGCCGAAAGTTGCTTCCGCGGCCAGGACCAGCTCCCCGTCCAGAGGCAGCAGCTGCGGGGAGAGCGAGGCCGCTGGTCCCTCAGAGCCCCTGAGGACAGGCCCAGTGCCGGCCCGCTTCCCTTCCTGGGCTGGGCGAGACGCGGGAGGGACCCGCAGCGGCTCCTAAGGGCGCCTGGACTTAGCTCCTGTCCCCGACAGGCTCGGGGATCATCTGGGACGCAGGGGTCCACCTCACATCTCTACGTGCAAGACAAGCGGTGCTATGGCTCCGGCCTTGAGCTAGCTCTAAAGAGCCGAAGGTGGGAAAGATAGGACAGTTCAGAGGGCGCTTCTGTGGCCCCCCCCCAAAAAAAATAGATAGGACAAATAAAGATCCAAAGAGTATGTTTATATAAAATAGAAACACTCGAGTCGATGAAGAGCGTAACAGTGAGATATGGCCAAGGCTCAAGGACACTCGTGACTTGGGCCTTCCTGATAAGGAATTTTCCAGAAGTGGAAGCTCAACTTGAGATTGCTGGAATGGACATACAAGGCATGCGGGGGAGAGGAGGATACTAGAAGTAACAGCACGATAACAGTAGAGATGAACTTTCCAGATGGAATGAAAGTGGGGCCCCATAACTGTCCAACGCCTATCCAACAAGGATACAGCCCACAGACTCAAATGCCATCCCAGGAACCCTCAAACATTTCCTGTTTTTGTTTGGTTGTTTTGGTTTTTTGGTTTAGGGCCACACCCAGCAGTACTCAGGGCTTACTCCTAGCTCTGCACTCAGGAATCACTCCTGGCAGGCTCAGGGGACCCCCATGGGATGTGCTGGAGATGGAATCTGGGTCAGTCACGTGCAAGGCAAGTGTCCTTCCCGTTGTGGCTGTGTTATCTCTTCCGCTCCCATGCTCATTACTTTTGCGAGAAAGCACATGCTACCAGGTCAGGAAAAAACTCAGAAGTCAGCAATATCCACGGACTAGGTAAAAAAATAAGAGACAGTACTAAAAAAAAAAAATACAAAACGCATTTTGCCTTGCAAGCAGCCAACCCAGGACTGATGGTGGCTCAATCTCTGCATCCCATGTAGTCCCCTGAGTCTGCCAGGAGTAACTCAACTCCTGAGCACCACCAGGTGTGACACAAAAACAAAACCAAAATAGACAGTACTAATATTTTATATATTGAAAGAAAATAACTTCCTATCTACTACTTTATAAGCAGCAAAGCTATCTCTCCGGTGACACAAAAACAAAACCAAAATAGACAGTACTAATATTTTATATATTGTGGGCCGGAGAGATAGCATGGAGGTAAAGGTGTTTGCCTTTCATGCAGGAGGTCATCAGTTCGAATCCCGGCATCCCATATGGTCCCCCGTGCCTGCCAGGAGCAATTTCTGAGCCTGGAGCCAGGAATAACCCCTGAGCACTGCCGGGTGTGACCCAAAAACCACAAAAAAAAAATTTTTTATATATTGAAAGAAAATAACTTCCTATCTACTACTTTATAAGCAGCAAAGCTATCTCTCCGGCCCCATATTCATTTCTTAAAAAATAAATAAATAAAAGTGTCAGGGCTGGAGAGATAAGTGTCAGGGCTGGAGGTAAGGCGTTTGCTTTGCATGCAGAAGGATGGTGGTTCAAATCCCAGCATCCCATATGGTCCCCCGAGCCTGCCAGGAGCGATTTCTGAGTGTAGAGACAGGAGTGACCCTGAGTGCTACCAGGTGTGATCGGAAAAAAAAAAAAAAAAAGATGTCCAATGCACACAAGAATCAAACTAAATTTTTTTGTTTTTAAGCCACACGTGTGGCACTCATGGATTACTCCTGGCTCTGCACTCAGAAATTGCTCCTGGCAGGCTCGGGGACCAAATGGGATACCTGAGATAGAACACAGGTTGGCCACATACAAAGCAAATGCCCTACCCGCTTCAAAATAGAATTTGAATAAGAAATGCAATTCAGGTGTTGGAGAGATAGCATGGAGGTAAGTTGTTTGCCTTTCATACAGAAGGACGGTGGTTCGAATCCCAGCATCCCATATGGTCCCCGAGCCTGCCAGGATTTCTGAGCATAGAGCCAGGAGTAACCCCTGAGCGCGGCTGGGTGTGACCCAAAAACCAAAAAAAAAAAAAACCAAGAAAGAAAGAAATACAATTCAGTATTAGTCCAAGACTTCCTGCCTCCAAAAATCCCATCAAGATGTTTTTACAGGGGAGCTGGAGCAATAGCACAGCAGTAGGGCATTTTGCCTTGCACATGACTTACCTGGGACGAACCCAGGTCCAGTTCTGGACATCCCATATGGTCCTTGAGCTGGCCAGGAGTAATTTCTGAGTGCAGAGCCAGGAGTAACCCCTAAGTGCCGACGGGTATGGCCTTCCCTCACCAAATAAAAAGATGTTTTACAGGTGAATGAAGACACAAAAACTCTCGAGGAACAATAATTCCTACTTGGACGAGTTGGAGGAAACGCTTTAAAAAGTTTTAGCTGGGGCCAGTGTAACTGCGAATTTCAAAATCAGAAGTACACGATTAAAAAAAATTCTAGGCCCATGTGTCTTATAAGGCAACAATCAAGTGCAACAATTCTAACGAGATCACGTCTTTAAGGATATAGGCCATCCTGTGCCAAAGAATGGGTCGTCTGGCGCCCCCAGGTGGCAGAGTCTTGAAACAAGTTGAGCTAAGTACTCCCAGGGTGCAAAGGTGGTCCCAGCTCAGAAAGCCTCATTGATGTGATATGAAAATAATAGAAAGAGGAACAAACTTATTTTTATCGTATTTCGGAGCACACTCAGTTTTGGTCATGGCTTACGCCTGGCTCTGCACGGTGCTCAGGGACCACCTGGGGTGTCGGGTATTGAACCCAGGTCAGCTGTGTGCAAGGCAAGAGCCCCATCTGCTATCTTATTTCTTCTGTCCTTGCTTAATATTAAGAATAATATTATTTTGGGGTCAACCCCCGGTGATGCCCTGGGGTTACTCGTAGCTGCTGGTATACAAGGAATCATATGGGATCCTGGGGACCGAACCTAGGTTGGATGCATGCAAGAGTACTAGCCACGGTACTATCTCTCCATCCTCATGTTTATTATTTATTTATTTTTATTTTGGAGGGCCACACTCAGAGGCGCTCAGGGGTTTACTCCTGGCGCTGCACTCAGAAATTGCTCTTGGCTGGCTTGGGGGACCAGATGGGATGTTGGGGATTGAACCCAGGTCCATCCTGGGGCTGTCCTGGGTTGGCCACATGCAAGGCAAATGCCCTACTGCTGTTTATTATTTTTTAAAGTGCAAATTAGTCAATAAAATTTCTCACTAGAATTTCCACACACATTTATATAGTAAAACTCTACAGTAGACGGTGAGTTGTGGGCACTTGGCAAACTTGGCATGGTTCTCTTTAACATAGAAACAAGACAGGAATGCTTTGGGTTACTTTTTAACCTAGATTAGTGGTTGGCAACCTTTTTTTTTTCAACGGAGCCAAATCTCGCCAAACCACCATTGAAATTTATTTTGAGAGCCACACAGGGCGGGCGCGCACTGACAGAGGCTAGGAGCAGAGTCCTGACTTGACTCCTGGAGCGGCCACCCGGCTCTGACACAGAAGAGCCCAATTAAAAGTGGATAGAGCCACGTATGGCTCTCGAGCTGCAAGTTGCTGACCACTGAGTCCTAGACATACAGGACAACACTGTAGGAAAAGAAAACAATGGTAGATCAGGAGAGGGAGGACTGTCACTATTCATAAAAATAACTAGAACGATTTTTTGGATTTAGATCCTGATGATACTGGACCTCTGTGGGGACCATGGGTAGAGTAGAAGACTCTCTCTGTGTCTCTCTTCTCTTTGCTCTCTTCTCTCTTTCTCTGTCTCTCTCTGTCGCTGTCTCTCTGTCCCTTTCTGTCTCTCTTCTCTCTGTCTCTCTCTCCTCTGTCTCTCTCTCTCCCCCGCACACCTGCCTGTCCAGACCACCGTAAGAAGCCAGTGGACACTGGGGGCCTGGGTGCGAAGCGGGGTGGGGCTCATTCTCCGGAATACAGAAGCTCCGGCTCGTGCCCACGGGTGCTGGGGGCGGCAGGGCCGGGGCTTCAGTTCGGCCCCGGGGCACGCGGCGGGACTCACCATGTCCGCGAGGCTGTGGGTGCCCCGCACCAGCACCGACACCACCTGCGGGAAGACGCGGCCTCAGCGCAAGGGCCCCGGGCTTCACGCGCCCGGCCCCGGCCGGCCCGGCCCGCCTGACCTTGTCCGCGGCGAACTCCACGGCGGCGCCCGAGCACGGCGTCCGGTTCCGGCTCCAGTTGGCCGGGTCGTCGAAGTAGGTGTTGGGGACCCAGAGTTTGTGGGCGGCGCGAGTCAGCGCTGGGGGCACAGCAGGCTGCAGCCGGAGCCCAGGCCCGAGAGGCGGGTCCGGCCGGCGGGGTGGCCGGGGGTCTTGGGGGTCTGGACGCCGTGGCCGGACGAAGGCGGCCAGGCAGGACGGAGCCCACCGGCAGGCCCGCCATGCGCGAGGCCAGACTGGGCGGGTGGCCCTAACGGGCTGGGGAAACTGAGGCCGGCAGCGTAGTCTCCGTTTGGGCCCCACCCGGCAGCGCTCAGGGGCCACTCCTGGCTCTGCGCTCAGAAGTCGCTCCCGGCGGGCTCGGGGACCCTACGGGATGCCCACGGGACTCGAACCACCGTCCTTCCGCTTGCAAGGCAACCGCCTGCGTCCATGCTACCCCTCCGGCCCCCGGGCCCCTGCGGAGGCCCCCCGAAAGCCGCCCGGCTCCGCTCGCCCCCTTACCGCACAGCTGCAGCGCCAGCAGGGCCCGGCCCAGCGCGCCCATCCTGCCCATCTCTCCCGCAGCCTGCGCCTCCGGGCCGGACTTTGCCCCGGGAGGCAGCCACGGGACCGGGCGCGGCGGGGCGGGGCGCAGGGGCGCTTCTTGGGGGCTCAGGGAAGCTGCTTGTGACCCAGGCGAGGCGCGGAGCTGCGAGGTAAAGGGAGCGCCCGCGCCCGCCTCCGCCCCTGGGGCAGCCCGGCCAGCAGGACTTGGGGACGCTCTTTCGTCCCCCTGGCAGGGTCGGCACCTGCTTTCAGCTGCCAGGATGGGGGGCTCTGCACGCCTGTGTCCTGCCCCTGGTGCTTCCTCGGGGAAGGGGCGCTCAAGTGTTAGGCCACTGAGACCCCTCTCCCCACCCTGCCCCAGGCTGGCTCCACTTCGTTGCCTTCCTACAACCGACTTGGGTCCCATGCAGAGTTTGGGGGGCTCAGCAAAGGCCCCTCCTGGGTTCCAGGGCCCGGAGCTGAGCTTGAAGGCCCTGCTGAATGGTGGGGATCCTCAGGACACAGGAATGAGGCGCTCTTCCGTTCTGAGAGGCTCCCGAGATTGGGGCAATGACCGGTAGCCCATCCCCTGCCAAGCAAGGAAGGCTGTTTGGAAGTGGTGCCATTACTGCTGAGATAGGAAGGATGAGGTCACAGCCTCAACTAAGGGTGTGGACTATGCGCAGAGGTGGCTGTGGGGACAGTGACCCTGAAAGAGATCCCCATACGCGAAAGCTTCGCCAAGGGCGGGAAGCAGGTGCCGGCTCTCCTCCAGAGCTGCCGTTGGACTCTGAAAGGCCGTAGGGCCTGACCAGCAGAGCTGCGGCCACTCACAGGGGCTTCTGGACATGCCTTAGAAAGGGTCCCAGTGGGAAGGAGAAGAAATGACAGGCCTAGAGCAGTGTTTTTCAATCTATTTTGTGCAAAGGCACTCTATTTATTTGTTTGTTTTTGGGACACATCCCGCAGCACTCAGGGGTTACTCCTGGCATGCTCGGGGGACCCTATGGGATGCCGGGATTCGAACCACCGTCCTTCTGCATGTAAGGCAAACACCTTACCTCCATGCTATCTCTCCGCCCCCTCTTTTTTGTTTTGTTTATTTTGTTTTTGGATTTTTTCCCCATGAAAACAGTGTGCCTTTCCCTGGGGGCCAGAGAGATGGCTTGCATGCAGAAGAACGGTGGTTCGAATCCCGGCATCCTATATGGTCCCGGAGCCTTCCAGAGCAATTTCTGAGTGTAGAGCCAGGAGTAACCCCTGAGCGCTGCTGGGGGTGACCAAAAAAAAAAAAAAAAAACCAAAACAAAAAACAAATTACAAGGCACACTACCATTAGAAAACGTTAAAAAAAATTAACTCTTTGTCTATATTGACTATATATAAAGTAATTCTCTTGAATAGGAATCAAATAAACACAAAGGAATTATTTTATAATTACTTTATTATGAAATAATAAAGTATTTTATAATTGTTCATATTTCTGTTCACTTACTCAGTGCGAAACCTGGGTCTGTTTGGCTGAACACAAAGCTGATATTCTGGCAGGAATGAAAGAAAGACACATATGTCTCTCTCTGTCTTTAGTTTTTATAGCAATCAGGCTTGAATAGCTCATCTCACACAGATATGTAGTGGAAAATGGGAGCAATGTCAAAATAGCTTTGTTTACGAGAACAAGGAACTCCTTGGCAGTATCCAACCAAACACTGTCCAAAGGTAGATTGTTGAAAACAGCCCTGGACTGGGCTGAATGGTGATGGGACGAATGGAGGGGCCTTTCTCCTTCAGCTCGGACCATGTGTCTACAACTCTCTCCAGCCAGCAGGTCTGCAGGTTCAGGAAAGCAGCCAGGAAACCATCTACAGCAGGGGTCTCAAACTCGCGGCCCGCGGGCCCTTTGCAGCCCTCCGTACAGCATTTTGTGGCCCGCGGCCGGCCTTCAAATATTGCAGTATTCGCGATTATTTGCTTACTGAATAATCGCAATAAAAATCACATTAGTAAGAAAAAAATCGCATTAAACATTCGCAGTTCCGGGGCCGGGCAGTGGCGCTAAAGGTAAGGTGCACCTGCCTTGCCTGCGCTAGCCTTGGACGGACCGCGGTTCGATCCCCCGGTGTCCCATATGGTCCCCCAAGCCAGGAGCAACTTCTGAGCGCATAGCCAGGAGTAACCCCTGAGTGTTACCGGGTGTGGCCCAAAAACCAAAAAAAAAAAAAAAATTCGCAGTTCTGTTCGGGGTATGCAAATGTTTAATGCGATTTTTTGCGATTTTTTTTTCTTTCTTTTTTTTTTTTTTTTTTTTTTTTTGGTTTTTGGGCCACACCCTGTGACGCTCAGGGGTTACTCCTGGCTATGCGCTCAGAAGTTGCTCCTGGCTTCTTGGGGGACCATATGGGGCACCGGGGGATCGAACCGCGGTCCGTCCTAGGTTAGCGCAGGCAAGGCAGGCACCTTACCTCCAGCGCCACCGCCCGGCCCCTGATTTTTTTTTTTTTTTTCTTTCTAATGCGATTTTTTATTGCGAATATTCGGTAAGCAAATAATCGCGAATACTTTGCGCCTAGCACAGACGTCATTTCCACTGCTCCTTCCCGCTGTCCTTTGCATTATCAGAGGCCTAAGGGAGAGAAGGGAGAGAAGTTTATTACAGAATTAGATTTTGTCATACCTTCATCATGACTTCATCAAAGCCTGCAGTGAAGAGAAAGATTGATGATGAGCACAGACAATTTCAGGAAAAGTGGGAGACGCAGTATTTTTTGTTGAACACAGGGGCATCCCTACATGTCTTATTTGCTCAGAGAAAGTTGCAGTGCTCAAGAAATACAACTTGAGGGGCCGGGCAGTGGCGCTAAAGGTAAGGTGCCTGCCTTGCCTGCGCTAGCCTTGGACGGACGTCGGTTCGATCCCCCGGTGTCCCATATGGTCCCCCAAGCCAGGAGCAACTTCTGAGCACATAGCCAGGAGTAACCCCTGAGTGTTACCGGGTGTGGCCCAAAAATCAAAAAAAAAAAAAAAAAAAGAAATACAACTTGAAACGCTATTATTCAACTAAACATGCTGAGGAATGTGCAAAATATCAAGGAAATGAGAGAGCCAAGCAGGTTGCCAGTCTTAAAGCATGTCTAATGAGGCAAAAAAATTTCTTCAAGAAAGCAACCAAAGAGAATGTTGCATCAGTTGAAGCTAGTTACATGGTTAGTGAGATGACTGCTAAGGCAGGGAAACCATTCACAGAAGGAGAGTTTGTTAAAAAAAAATGCATGTTAGGGGCTGGAGAGATAGCATGGAGGTAAGGCGTTTGCCTTTCATGCAGGAGGTCATCGGTTCGAATCCCAGCGTCCCATATGGTCCCCCGTGCCTTCCCGGAGCAATTTCTGAGCCTGGAGCCAGGAATTACCCCTGAGCACTGCCGGGTGTGACCCAAAAACCACCAAAAAAATACATGTTACAGGGCCCGGAGAGATAGCACAGCGGCGTTTGCCTTGCAAGCAGCCGATCCAGGACCTAAGGTGGTTGGTTCGAATCCCGGTGCCCCATATGGTCCCCCGTGCCTGCCAGGAGCTATTTCTGAGCAGACAGCCAGCAGTAAACCCTGAGCACCACCGGGTGTGGTACCCCCCCCCAAAAAAAAATGCATGTTACAGGCTGCAAGTATTATCTGTCTGGAAAAGAAAGGTCAGTTTAACAAAATCAACCTTTCTGCCAACACTGTGGCAGAGCGCATTCCTGACATGTCAAGTGACATTTATCATCAACTGTGTGAGAAAGCCAAATGTTTTGATGCATACTCAGTTGCCCTTGATGAGGGCACAGTTATAACAGACACTGCGCAGCTCACAATTTATGTCCATGGTGTTGATTGCAATTTTGAATTGACAGAAGAGCTGCTCACAATAATTCCAAATGCATGGCCAGACCACCGCTAATGAGATATTTCGGCATCTGTGTATCACTGTATGCCATTGAGAATGCAGGTTTGCCATGGAAGAGGTTTGTTGGAATAATAACTGATGGAACGCCATCGATGACAGTGAGGAAAAATGGACTGGTGGCACTTGTTCACACTCAGCACTCTCTGCTCATGTCTCCTCCAGATCCATCACTCAGCACTCTTCTGTGCTGCATCCACAATAATCCTCCAGAGTCCAGATCCATCGGTGCTCTTCTGTGCACTGGTGATCTACTGTGATGTCTCCTTTAGTCAGTGTAAAATGAACCCGGAGCCATTTATAATCCGTAACACGCAAAAACATCCAATGATTGGCCTATTTGTGAGCCGAAGTCGCATGTTACGGATGAAATTGGAATTTTGCTCATGACACACCAGACAATATCTCACAGCACGCTAGTGTGCTGCCGCAAAGTAGTTGAAAAACGCTGGCCTAGAGCATTTCATCTGGGGACCTGCTGGGGGATATCCTGATTTTTGTGTCCTTTCTGCTGTGAGAGTAATTGTGACCAGTGTCCTTTGTCCCAGTTCTTTGATGGGCCCTCTGAGACCTGCTGTTGACTCAGGTATACTTCTTTTTTTTTTGGGGGGGGGGGGCACACCCAGTAACGCTCAGGGGTTACTCCTGGCTATGTGCTCAGAAGTTGCTCCTGGCTTGGGGGACCATATGGGACACCGGGGGATTGAACCGAGGTCCGTCCAAAGCTAGCACAGGCAAGGCAGACACCTTACCTTTAGCGCCACCTCCCGGCCCCAACTCAGGTATACTTCTAAACTGGTTATCGATAAATCCTCCAAGAGCTTCCAGAATGAGAAATTGATTCCCATTCCCCTGTCCCCTAGGATGGGGAAGCGATCCTGGTAATATTTATCCACAGCAAATAATACAGACAGACGGGATGGTAAAAAGGCAAGAAAGTCGGATGCAGAATCCTTTGTCAGCCTGCTAGCAGCTCCAAAAGATCAGAGCCTGCCAAGCTAGCTGACCAAAAGTACCCTGAGCACCTTGCTCAACAACTATTTTTCTGTTTTGTTTTGTTTGGGGGTCACACCCGGCAGTGCTTAGGGGTTACTCCTGGCTCTATGCTCAGAAATCGCTCCTGGCCGGCTCAGGGGACAATATGGGATGCCGGGATTCGAACCACCGACCTTCTGCATGTAAGGTAAATGCTCTACCTCCATGCTATGCCCCACTTGCCAACTATTTATTAGCCTCTCAACAGTGCCCCCACCTGGAAGGTTGTAGGTGAGACAACAGGCAGAGATAAGGACATTCAGAGAAATATTATAAAGGCCTCCATATATAACAAGCCTTTCTAGCTTCTCTTCAAAGGATCTCTGCCTTCGGATTACAATTGGGCTTTTCATTTGCTTCAGGAGCTCCCCAAGGAGAGGGGATATGGGAATCCATCTCTCATTCTGGGAGCTCTTGGAGGATCCATCGATAACCAGTCTAGGAGTAAACCTGAGTCAACAACTGGCGCTTGAACATTGATTTGAACCCTGGACCCAAGAAGACAGCGATGATGGTGAGATTCCTGTTCTTGTGTTTAAGTTAGGCTCTTTTCAGATGGAGCCCCAAATCTTGGCCATATGGAGCCTTTTCTAAATGTGGCGGATTCCCATTCTGGGGGCAGAAAGGTCAGTGAGGTAGGGGAGCTGAAAGCTTGGCTCACCCCCTTCAGAGGCCTAGGATTGCGGCTTTTCTGCAAAAAGTCCTTTTTCCAAGGACCTCAGCCTCCTAATTTGCACTTATGGAGGCCATTGATTAGAAAAGGACCAGAAAAAAAAAAAAATGGTTTCGGTAAAAGGACTGAGTTCTGGATGACGGCCTTCGACCCGGACATAGATTGTGGCCTTGGAAATTCCGGACTTTCGGCTCAGGTGACCTTAATTGCTTTAAACGCCCAGACAGTGGCTGCTGAAGCAAAGAGTTATGCTCCCTGCAAGTAGGCACCGCATTCTAACACCAGCTGCTTGAAGGGACAGAGAGGCTGCAGAGAGGCTGACAGAGAGGAGGGAGCTCCGGAGCAGGCAAGGAACGGGCGCTTGCATCTCTAGTCGAGTCTTCTGCGGGGGCCAGGGTTTTGCAGGTTTTGCTTGGGGTTCCAATGTCGTGAGCCCACATGTCTTGGGGAAGCCCAGCTTATTCACGTTTGGACAATTTGGTGATGGGATGAAAAAAATTTTTAAAAAATGAGAGGAGAAAAACAGCAAAGCCCAACGGAGAAGTTGATTTGGTGGTGGTGGGAGGGGTTTGGGTCACACCCGGCAGTGCTCAGGCTCTAGCTCAGAAATCTCTCCTGGTAGGCTTGGGGGACCATATGGGATGCTGGGATTCGAACCACGTTCTACTGCATGTAAGGCAAACACCCTGCCTCCATGCTATCTCTCTGGTCCCAGAAGTTGACTTTGTTTTGTTTGTTTTTGGGTCACACCTTGCAGTGCTCAGGGGTAACTCCTGGCTCTACGCTCAGAAATCGCTCCTGGCAGGCTCAAGGAACCACCGTCCTTCTGTGAAAGGGACCAAGAAGTTTTTGCTTTTTATGAATGCATGTAGTTTAAGTTTGAAGTTTCTCTAAGCTTGCAAGGCGTCCTGTTTCCTGACCTTCAGAGCCACAGGCTAGCATTGGCCGAGATAAGAACCTGACTCTCCTTAAGGAGGGCAGTAGACGCCCAATTTGCTCCTACTTTCTGTTATCTGTGCTGGCAAAACTTTTATTAAGGTGGAGTAAGGGTAAGGCGGCCACCCCCACCTCCAGCCCTTAAGGTAAAGAAATGGAACCTTGGGCCGGGCGGTGGCGCTAAAGGTAAGGTGCCTGCCTTGCCTGCGCTAGCCTTGGACGGACCGAGGTTCGATCCCCCGGTGTCCCATATGGTCCCCCAAGCCAGGAGCAACTTCTGAGCACATAGCCAGGAGTAACCCCTGAGCGTCACCGGGTGTGGCCCAAAAACCAAAAAAAAAAAAAAAAAAAAAAAAAGAAATGGAACCTTAAGTTTAATATTTTTCTGTAGGATAAAAATGTAACTTTTAGTGGTGGTCTGTTAAGTTTTAGCAATTGTCTCTGTGTAACTTTTAGTGGTGGTCTGTTAGGCTTTAACGATTGTTTGCTAAATATCTTTCTCTTAACTGAATTGTGCTGTATTCCTAAGTAATACGTAACAAACAGGAATACTACTTCCGTGACATGCGCTGTCCCTTTGGAAAAGTGCCCTATAAAAACACTGCTTCAGTAATGGTTCGGGGTCTTTGCTCTGGGGTTCATCCCTGAGCACTGACCCTGGTGTCACCCTGGCACCAGAAAAAGAAATCACCCTTTGCAAATTTGCATGGCTTCTGACTCTCCTTGAAACGCTCGACGCCTCGAGTGAGGGGGACTGATCCCCGTACCCAACATCTGCATGCAAGGCAAATGCCCTGCCTCCATGCTCTCTCCAGCCCCCTGAAGTCGATTTAAAAAAAAAAAAAACCTCCTGCATTTGAACTGTTTCAGGTTATCTCAATCCTAGTTGCGGCAGTCCTTGTCTTGCTTGTTTAAATGTTGTACAGTTTTCCCTAATATTTTCAATTGCATGTTTTATGGTGTATTTTAATATAGTAGCCTGTTTCCAAACTGTATTTTCTGTATAAATGTTCTTGAAATTTTGTTTAGGCAAATTTAATGAAAGGAACTAGGATGTTCCAGGATAAAAGTGCTTGGTAAATGGCATTACGAATTTTAACTACAGGTGTATTCTGCAGAAAAGTTCTATCTATGGAAAAGGCTGATGTTTTAATTTTACACTTTGGACTTCATGCTTTGGGGAATTTTAGGGTTTCACGCCTTTGGCTGGTGGAAGTCAGGGAAACATCCCCAACTTCCACCCATCTTACCTGGATGGGAGGAGTCTGTGGTTGCTAATAAAGGGGTTGCCTCAGGGGCAGTGGTGAGGTTCAGAGGGAGTCGGCAGGAGAAGCCTCAGGAGAAAGAGGCAGGATTGGGTGCAGAGAGGCTGTTTAGCTTAGAAACCACACACGACAGCTCTGGCCTTTAATACAGCTGCATGCCTCCTGACTTCTACTGACTGATCATTTCCTCGCCACTATCCTGAACCCTCAGACCAGCGCGCTGGCTGGAAGAAGGTGCAGGCACCTGGCCTGCCAAGAAAGGCCTCACCATCCATCCACCATCAAGCACTTTTATTAATTCAACAACCTGCCACACGTGACTTTCTAGAAGCCTGGGGTGGGGTTAGTGGGTGAGACAGAGGCCCCTCAGATGCAGCCAGGACACCAAGTGTCCAGGGTTGTCTGGTCCCTTCCTGACTCGTGGAGCCCACAGCATCAGCCACCAGGGCTTTGCTCAGCCTCTGCAGGATCCCGAGGGAACGTGGGGAGTAGATGTGACCTTCCGGGTGTGGGATCCTGTCCCCCATTGCAGGAAGAATTGGGACACAGACCCACCCTAACTCCTGAAGACCAGCAAACAGCACCCAATGTGACCGGCCTGGGAGCTCCCAAGAGCTTTGCAGCCAGTCTGAGGGGGCCTGAGGCTAATTCTTAGCCCTTCCTGCTGCCAGCACACCTATGAGGTTGGGGTGAAGCTAAGCACAGCCCCCCTTGGGGTGAGGGGCACTAGCAGGGGGCCCAGCTGAGAAACACTGGGCCTGGCCTCTCGTCACATGGAGAAAAGTGGGTTGGGCCCTGCTGTGGCCTCCCCTGCCATGTGTGACCTTACATAGTGGGGACCTTGCTCATCCTGGAGGGATGGGACTGTGATCCAAGCACCCCAGATTCCCCCTTTATGAAGGGTGGTTTGTAGGTCACACCCCACCTTGCCCAGGGTTGTCCCCAAGGGGCTCTCCCCTTTGTTACCAGGAGACTTCCCACCTCAGCGGGCCTGTGTGACCTCCGGCTCCCCAATCCCCCATGGCAGGAAGGCCCGGGCCCCAGTGAGGACACAGAGAGACCAAGAGTCCTTAGCAAATTTATTTTCCTACACAGTCGGGCATTTGAGCTGGAATATTCTACTCTTACAAACTTCAGTTAATAGCAGAGACACACAGACATTTCAAGACCTTGGACGCAAATAAATACCAAATGAAACCACACAGTGAACAAAAGTACAACATCATAATGCTATGAGGAAGCCCCGTGGGGCCCCGCCGAGAAAGGGTGCAAGGTCAGGGTTCTGGGGAGCAGAGGGAGGTCTCTGGCCACCACTCCTGGCCAGTCTTGGCGGCTGGCCCAGCAGACTCAGTCTTTGGTCTGTTAGGGTGACACTGAGCGGAGAGAAGACGTGGTTCTAGAAATGTGGACAGCTGGCCCAGGGGACCCACACGCTTCCTCTCACTGATGCCGGGATCGAGAACCGGCTGGGGCTTGCAGGTGTGGAAGGGCTGAGGAGGAAGCACAGGGGGTGGTGGTGGGGGTGCTGGCTGCACCCTCACACTCACTCCTCTGCCGAAAAGCTCCCCTTTGGACTAACCAGGAACCTTGGAACCTGCCGAAGGGAGGGAGCAGCTGAGGGTGTGGCCCCTCCTCGCACACTGGCCCTGCAGTGGGCACCTCAAGCTCACTGTGGGCTGCACTCCAGCTCCTGAGCACCAGGCATCGGCCCTGGAGCTGGGGACCAACCAGAGGGCAGGTGCAGGAGCAGGTGTCGGCGTGGCTGCAGCAAGGCCACCAGCTGGGGGGCCGAAGTGGGGTGGGACTGCTTCTCTTGCACCCTCAGCTTGGCGGCCAATGAGCTAGGACCCCGCTGCTCTGGCCCCTGCCCAGCTGCAGGGGCTTCAGGTGCGGTGGGTGCAGGTGGGGGCTTGGGTGCCCCACTTCTGGGGCCTTGCCTGGGAGTTGCAGGGTGGAGGGGAGGAGGGCACAGCAGGTGTGTGCGTAGGGCTGTGGCGGTGCTCTGCTGGCCACATGCTGACACACTGTCTCCTCTGAGCCCGGTGGAGCTCCCCAAAATAGATCCAGAAAGCTGGTTCTGATCACCCAAAGACCACCAGTTGAGCCCACCAGTGCCCCCTTCTCTCTGGAGGATATGGCAGGGTGGGGCCCTTCAGCCATGGGGGGCATTTCCCTCTTCTCGGGGGAGCTCTGCCTGGGGGTGCCACCAAAAGTGGGCTGGTGGGTGGGAGAGCACCAATAGTGGGCACCAGGGATCCCAGGCGCCCCACTAGCACAGGAGGTGCCCCTCAGGGCTGGGCAGAGCCACAGGCAGTGCAGCCCCTGAAGCCTAGTCCCATGGACCCAGGCTGGGCTCCTCCAGTGCCTGCCTTTTTGGGGGTGCAGCCGAAGGGTCCTGGCTGTGCAGAGCCGAGTGTGTGCTGGCCTGTCACCCCACAGCTCTGGGGACAGAGACAAGGGGGGCACGTGAGCGTGGGGGGGCGTAGGAGGCCCCGGGGCCCTCGGGGAAGCCTGGACGGCGGGCGTTTCCAGCAGGCACTGGGGTGAAGGCACTCCCAGGGCAGCACCAGGACACACAGGGCACCAGCCCGCTGTCCCCGCTCAGCCCGGGAGCCCAGAGGCGGGCGGGCAGTGTGGGGAGTGGCCCGGGAAGCACCGTCACATAGCACCCATGGAAAGAGCACCTAGCACAGCGCAGAGCGAGGCCTGGGCTCCAGCTCCGGTCACAGTTGGACCCTGGGAGGGGTAGGACAGTGAAGCGGGCGCTGGGCGGACACTGCGCGGCGGCCTCCTGAGGGTTCAGAGGGCTCGACTTGGCGCTTGTGGGTGTGGCGTGTGGCGGTGTCGCTGCCACCGCACCTGCCTTGGGGACTGGGTGGCCAGGAAGCTCCGGAAGCGGGGAGGTGGGGCGGGGAAGGGACCCCACTCTCCAGAGCGGGGCCCTTGGGGAGACAGAGCTGGCGGTCGGACACGGCGGGTCAAGCGAGCACTTCCCGGCGTGCTGCGGCCAGAGCAGCACGCCCCGTCTAAGGCACATGGACCCATGCCATGGCTCCGCCCGCCGGCCGGGACAGCTCGTCGGGACACACGGGGCAGGACTTCAAGACCGACAGCGTTTTTGTGGAGAACTCCAGAGTTCAACGAATGCCCTATTTTAGGGTGAACACAATTATAGATCTGAAAATGATGCACAGCATCCAGAGCGAACCTCCTTCCATGGTAGTTTGAAGTAGCGTCACTGAAGGTCTCGGCCCAGGGACATTTCTAACGAGAAATAACACTCGGCGGCCTTGCCCAGCATGGCCAGCGGACAGCTTCCTCCCCCTTCAGTCTATCCCGGTGCAAAGTACAGTGTCTGCAGGAACGTCATCTGTGGAGCTTTAAATTAAACATGATTCTGAATTTAGACTTTCCAGAAAGACCGAGGGCGGCCTCGGGGGTCTTCTGACAAACAAATCATTGAAAACAGAGAGACCGAGATGAGGCCTTAAAAATAGACAATAGACTATATTTGAAACAAGATTGCACTCTTGAAGTTTAGAAGGAATATACCAGAATTGCATTATTATTTCATAACTTCTTGTATGTAACATGCTGACATGTCCAGCTACCCCGGGGTGTATGTGCGTGTGTATGTGCGAGTGCGTGAGCGCACATGTTCTTTTTGGTGGTCAAGTTTAAGGAAGATCAATCAGGTTCTTGAGTTTAGCATAAATGTTTTCCAACCTCGATTAACTAGAGCGTGAACAATGGAAATGGAAGCCTCTGACGGTGCGGATCTGGCCTGCGGTCAGTCTTCTGAGTGAGGTGCTGCGAGTCTGTGGGAACGTGCGGCCGCCTCCTCCGTGGGCTCCTCCCGCTGCCCCGGCCACCTCCACTGCTTCTGCCACTCCACAAGGCCCGTTTCCGCGCGCAAGACCTGGGTGGAGACGCCCGTTCAAACCCCCCCAGAGGAGTAGCCTTCTGCTCCATCTACCTCCCCGGGGGGCGTGGGTCAGGGGTCGGGCAGGTCCGAAGTATCCACTATGACCTTGATGAAGATGGTGTCATCTTTGATGTACGTCCCGTTTTCGAGGACAGTCTGGGCCACGAAGACGGGGCAGCCAGAGGCGATGTTCATTTCCCCGGTGGGCTTCTTGAAGCTGCTGCTGTTGGGGTCTGGCTTGAAGGCATCGCCTAAGTGCCGCCGTGAGGAGCCCTGGTCCATCAGCATGAGTGTTACCTTCTGCTTGAAGGGCCAGGGCAGGAGGGCATCATACTCCCCGCGCATGATGACAAAGAAGAGCGACAGGTGCGTGCCCTTGCCCATGCCGTCCCCGTTGAGGTAGACCCTGGCGCACATCTTGTACCCGAAGTAGCCAGTGTAGAAGGGCTGGCTGTACAATGACAGCGTCTTGCCCATCACGGCCTCCTGCTTCCGCCGCTTGTAGTCCCGAATCTTCCAGATGAGCACGCCGTTGTAGCTGGCGGTCTCCAGCACCTGGAAGCGCAGGTCCATGTCGGCCAGGCGGATGTCGTGGACACTCAGCATCTGGTCGTGCCGGCTCAGCTGGGACTCTAGCAGGCCTACAGAGATGGATGGCAGGGCTGTCAAGAAGGGGAACAGCGTCCCCAGCCTACGTCTCCTCAGGGATTCTGGCGGAGCTTTTTCCTGCCAATACTCAGGGACTCTGGGGCAAAGGACCATGGAGGCCAGTCGTTCCCAACCACCCATCTGACAGTAAGTAGCCTGATCATGAACTGGTTCCTGGAAAAGCCGTCAGCACTGGGCTTAGGGCTGCTCTGTAGCTCCCGTTGCCCTGCTGGAAACGGCCAGGCTTCAGGCTAACTCCTGGCCCTTCCTTGGGCTGGGCCCCTCTTCTCTCAAGAGCCACAGGCCCCTGGATACGACTCACCTGTGTTCCTGGCTGCCTGGCCTGCGCTCTTGTCCACGCTCTCGAGCTCAGTGACTCGATTCTGAAGAGACTCCACGCTGCTCTTCATGCTGTCTGCCTCCTCCCAGCTCTGCCGGAAGGGCCGGATCTCTTTGTCCAGCTCTTTCAGCTTCTCGGCCTGGCTGTCGATCACTCGCTTCCAAGTCAAAGGTACCGAAAGAGAGGACAGTGAGTCTGACTGCAACCTGACAGTGGCCTGCAGGGACGCCCCTGAGGACGTGTCCTCAGGCCCAGCTATTGGGCCCAAAGGAAGCATCAGCAGAGAAAAGAGGGGGCAGACTGTGTGCAGCTGTACTCCTCATCCCCATCCCCCCACCCACACTCTGGTCTGGCTCTGTCTCATGAACCTTGGAGCTACTTTCCCAGTGACAAGGCGAGGCTGTGGGTTTGAGTGGTTCGGAGCCAGCCCCAAGGAGACTCCCACCCCTGCCAGAGGCTCACACAACCCCTGCATGAGGCCCACATGTAATTCTTTTTTCTCTTTTTCTGGTCACTCCTGGCTTTGTGCTTCGGAATCACTTCTGGTAGGCATAGGGACCACATGGGATGACAGGCACTAAACCTGAGTCCGACACATGCCCACTGTACTGTGGCTTTGGCTCCCCATGTATATTTCTGGGTGAGAGACGCAGGCAGACAGGCCCCCAAGGTAGGGCAGGCAGAGCCCCCTGGGACCTGAGGTCTTGATGGCCCCAGTTCACCCACAGTCTCTCATAGGGAGAAGCTGCCAGCAGGCCTGACCACGCTGCAGGGGTTGGCCCAGAGCTGTCATGGGACCCTAGGGATACAGACACCAGCCTGTCCACAGACTGGTTTGAAGTGGGTTCAGCACAGAAAGTGCCTTTCTTATCCAGGCTGTGTTCCTGCCCTGCCCTGTGTCTGAAAACAGCTCCCAGGGCAGGCAGACAAATGTGCCTCCCCACGGGGCAGGGCCACAGCTGCTCTCCTTCCTCTTTCCAGAAACCCGACAGGGTGGTCGGAGCAATAGCACAGTGGGGAGGACATCTGCCTTGCACACAACCAACCTAGGTTCGATCTCCAGCATCCCATATGGAACCCAGAGCCCGCCAGGAGTGATTCCCGAGGAGTAATCCTGAACAAAAACAAACAAATAAGCAAACAAACCCCCCAAAATACTGAAACCCAATGGCTAAGGGCAATTTGTGTTCTGGAAGAATGTCCTCTGGCATCCTGCCTGCCGGAATTACCTCAAGCAGCAAGTTTGAGCTCCATAGTGGAATATGGGCCTAGCACCCGTCGTTTACCAACCCCCCACAACACTACTAGGTCCTGGGCATCACCAAAAGCGGCCCCTATAAGTGACAATGAGCAAAATCAAAGGCTCTTCGTGAAACGAAAGCCTGAGAGGCTGCGGCATGCTGGCCTGGCAGCCTGAGGTGAAAGCTTCAGGTGTAACCCTAGTGTCTCTACACAGGCCCAGAGCAGGGCAGAACCAGGCCGGGGACCATCGCCTGCCACCTGCAGAGCCTCACCTGGAGATGCAAAATCTTGGACTCATTATTTCGAAGCATCTCCTTTTGTCTCTCAATCTCGATCTCGAAGCTGCAGATCTGATTGTGCAGACTCTGGATGCTCTTGTTCTTCTCCACACTCTCGTTCTGCAGCAGGGACACCTGTCCGAGAGTCTTGGACTAAGCGAACAAACACGGGCTTCCTGCTGCCGACACTGCCGGCTCAGCCTGTGCACAGAGTGTCAGCAACAAGACCCTCCCACATACCACAGTGGCCACGAAGAATCCTACACTGTTTCTCTAAATCTCCGTATTAAGGCCACTTGACAGAGAACAGTAGGCTAACTCGATTTCGGAATGAATGGGGACTTTTCAGGATTTTTTGGGGCTACACCTGGCAGTACTCAGGGGTTCCTCCTGGCTCTGTGTTCAGGGGACCCTATGGAATCCTGGGAATCAAACCCAGTCAGCCCTGTCCAAGACAAATCCTCCTGGTTGTGCTATAGCTCTGGCCCCAATTTCAGTTCTTTGAAAACAAATGAACCTTTTATCAGAGTGGCTTTAGATTCTGACTGGGATCAATAGGCTTAGCACACCTTACCCCATGGCCCAAGTTGTGTTCTCTGTGAGCAGGCATTCCATATATCTCTGTGCATGTGTTCGCACATCAATATGTGCATCTTTCCATGGAACTGCGTTCCTGTGTTCACCTGTATGCCAATGTACCTGATGTGTGCATGTCTTCTGTGTGTTTATGTTTTTTACATGAGTGTCCCTACGTGCAGATAGGTCCACACGTTGATGTGTATCCAAGCATCTATACGTGTTCCTTTCAGAGAGATGCACTTGCCATCGTGTGCATTCATGTATCTAAGTGCCTGTGTCTCTGTGTGCATGTGTGTCCATGTATCTATATATGTCACACTCAGGGAGTCTGCCCGTCTCGGGTCAGGCCCAAGATGTGGCTGTGGCTCCTCCACGTGGCTTCGAGGGCAGGTGGATGGAGGTTTGGGGGGAGGCCAGGAACGGAGGCAGAAATGACCATGAAGTGACAAGCAACCACCAACAACAAACCAAGCCACCTTTGTTTCTTTCTTTTCTTCTCATTCTAAGAGGCTCACGCTGGGGGCCCGGAGAGATAGCACAGCGATGTTTGCCTTGCAAGCAGCCGATCCAGGACCAAAGGTGGTTGGTTCGAATCCCGGTGTCCCATATGGTCTCCCGTGCCTGCCAGGAGCTATTTCTGAGCAGACAGCCAGGAGTAACCCCTGAGCAACGCCGGGTGTGGCACCCCCCCCCCCAAAAAAAAAGAGGCTCACACCGAACTGTGCCCTGGTGACCATGTGAGTTGGTAAGGATCAAAACCACATCTGCTGGCCATGTGTATGCAAGACTAACAGCTTAGTTGATGGCCTGGCTCTCGGGCCCTGTTTCTTTTTTACTGCTGTTTTCTTGAGTTGCACTTTGACTCTCTCTCCTAGGGTGTCCTCAGGCCTTGAAAGTGGCTCAGGCTCTTGAGACAGGTCTATAGGGTGCGGCTGTTTGCCCTTTTTGGCCACACTCATCTATGCTCAGGGCTGACTCCCAGCAGGATCACATGGGGTGTCCAGGGGGACGGCTGCATGCCCACTGCTGCCCAGCTCAGCCTGGCTCACCTTTTTCTCCAGAGAGCTGCTCCACTCCTTGAGCAGGTTGACATGCTGCACAGCCGAGCTGGCCTCGTGGGCCTTGATCTGCTGGTTAGTTCCCTGTGACAACACAGATGTGGGGCTTAAGCCACTTGTGGGTATGCATGTCTCTCTCACATACACACACACAGACACACACACAAGCACGTGACACTGCCCCACCTCACGAACAGGGAGATGCCCGTGAGCGGCACGTCACCCTCTCCCCCATCGTCGTGGCTCAGATGTGCCAGGACACTTCCACTTTTGTCCCAGTGGCCATCGAAAGGAGTGAGGCGTGGACAGGGAGAATCTATCTGTGTGGTGACCCTCGTGAACAGGGAGGCAGGCCGTGGCTTGGCCTTCTCGGGCCCCTCGCTGTCCATGGGAGTCAAGAGGCCACACAGAGAACACACAGTCTACAGAGTACAGAAGATGCAGACCACTCCTCGACTGTTTCAGAGGACAGCTGCTCTGATTCTGGGGTAACAGGCCATAGAAAATGCCTCGAATGATCTCCAAAATAGATACTCTGTAGAGAGGGTCATTATATATATGTGTGCTGTCCGTCCTGATGCATATGGACACACATATATACACACACACAGATGAGAGAACCACACGGGACACGGGATAGGGCTGGGGGGCAGAAACGAGCCATTCTCACTCGAGGGCCTGGGGCTGCTGAGAAAATGCCACGCGCACAGCCGCCTTCAGGTGCTAGACTGAACGCTGGAGCTCAGGAGGCTCCAGGAGGGCGGTGAGCTGAGTGGGGCGCACATGGCCGAGCTGACTCCGCTGAGTCCCACGGGGGGCCCCCGCCTGTCTGGAAGTCCACCGGTTCGTGCCAGCAGACACAGAGTCGGGCACAGCTCAGGGCGCACTCACAGTGGAGCGCGGTACCCACGCAGCAGGGGTGGGGACTCGTGACAAGTGCTCAAGCCCAGAACTCGTGGCTCACAATGCTCATACGGTGACTCTCTCTCTCATGGCGCAATGTCAGCGAGTGGGAAGGACAGATGGCGGATACTGACCTGGAAAAGGCAGCCATAGCGCTTAAAACTACAGGTGCTCGGGGCATTGACACACTCTGACAAGTGCGCACTCAACTGCAACGGGAAAGAGACATGAGTTGTGGCACAAACATCTGCACGGACATGGTCCAACGTATCAAGGGCACGGAGAAAGCTGACTTGGCCTGCTACAGGCAGCAGGCACACTGGCACACGTGCGCACACGCACGCACACACACACACACACACACACACACACACACACACTCACACACCGGGCCCCAGATACATGGACAGTCACAGTAACACCTCTTGGCTGGCAGATTCTTGACACCAGATTGTTCAAAAGGTGACATGTCATCTGCAGCGCTGAGATTTCCAAAAGAAAAGGAAAAAAACCGAACCAACCAAACCAACACGAACTAAAATGCACATAGAAGACGAACGCAATCGCACGAACATGAAACTAGAAAGGATTGCGGATGTCCTGCCCGCAGCACACACAATCCCAGCCAGCTGGCCCGAAGCAGGTCGGGCCCTGGAAAAGGACCTCCCACCTTCCCCCACGCAGCAGCCAGGCCGGTCCCAGAGCAGGCGCTCCTACAGATGGAAGTCCTTAGGGGACAGAGGAAGAAGGGCCTCAAGCAGAAGCTGCCCCAGGAAACCCCGACCTGCAACTTCCTGTCTGGGACAATGACTGTCCTTTCCTGTTCTGCCCCCGACTATGGGTCAGCCTGATCTGCTGAGCAGGGCAGGGGCAGAGTGAGGCTGTGCTCTGAGAGTGCCCAGGCCTGAGTCTGCCCAGCTGGAATCCAGGCAATCAGGGATTGTCTGGGTTAAATTCAGCCACAGCGGAAGGCTAGGGGCACAGTGGGGACAATCCAGGAGGAAAGAATATGGGTCTTTCCCACACCCCATGTCTAGGCCTCCCGACTGTGGCCGGGAGGGCCAACCGCTTCCCTTTTCCCAGGCTCTGGTACTCGACTGTCAGGCTGATGAAAACGCTGAAAAACTCTAGCCTTGGCAGGAGCTGCCAAGAGGACAGTGCGAGGGCACTGGCTTACACGTGGCTGACGCGGGTTTGATCCCCAGCATCCCATATGGCCCCCAAGCACGGCCAGAGTGATTCCTGAGCACATAGTCAGGAGTAACCCGAGCACTACCAGATGCATCCTAAAACTAACCTACCTCCCCAAATCCACAATAAACCCTCAGACTGGGAAAACCGTCAGGTGCCTCAGATCAAAGCCCCAGAATACAGGGTGGGCTGGGGAAGGGGCTCAGGCCTCACAGGTGTCACCAGAGCTGCCAGAACAGTCATTAACAGGGTATAGATCCCAGAGCAGCTTCCTCTGGCCACACCCACCTCCCACCAGGCCAAGCTGTTTCCGGGATCCTACAGGAGCCCCTATTTTAGAGGTCAGTGGGGGTGTCTTCAAATACTTTCAGAACATCATCTTTGCATGGTCACAGCATGAAGAAACACTTGGATCTGCTTTCTTCACTCCTTGGCAGCTCCACCCCAGACCGGGCCACTCTAGTCCTGGCCCCTACCCCCTGCAACCCCGCGAACCTTACCTCGCTCCGAAGCAGGGCTTGCACACTGCACTTATGTGGACAGGACACCACCACGCAGGGGCACTCGGTGTCTTCATGCTTCTACGGAAGGGACAGAGACTAGTGGTCAGGGCCCTCCTGCCCTGAGTTCGGGACCTGAGGTGTCACTGAAGCCCCAGGCGGGGCTGTGAGACCAGAGCAGATGCCCTGAGCTCAGGGGACAGCTGGCCTTTCAGGGGCTAGGGGCACAGAAGAAGACTCGAGGCTGTTGGAGTTTGGGGCACGAAACGAAGTGGGACACAGAAATGCTGGACAGCTCCAAGTGCCAGGCACCTCCTACTCATCACCTGGAGGGGGTGTTCTGAGGCCCAAGGGAGAGCCAACCACTCACCCACGCTTTTGTGGGGTGACAGAAACGCACACTCAGAGGTCTGGGGCAGCCCTGGGCTCCTCGGCACCAGGCCACAGCCCTGCCATCCCCTATAGAACTCAACAGTGCTCGGGGACCAAGGGTCCCCTGGCTAGGCATGGCCAGGCAAAGGCATTAACCCCCAGGAGATGAGCTGAAATGCCCCTACAGACCAGTGTCCACAGGTCCCATTGCAACCTCAGGTTCCCTCATTTGGAAGGCTGGGGACCTTCCCCTCCCAACAGAAAGGGGGCAGCACGACCCCAAGAGCCCTGCCCTGGGGCCTCTGCATCACCAGCACTGCCTGGCCCAGACAGACCCTTGTCTGGGCCTTCTTCGGCCCCCCAGACCCTGGGCACCTGGAGGGCTCTCCCAACTCTGGCTTCTGATGCCCTCACTGGGGCCTCAGTGGCCAAGTGTCTCACCCTTTTCTGCGGCTCCAGGAACCCACCTGCCAAGTGGGTTAAGCCCCAAGCATGTGCCAGGGTTTCTTTCTTTAGTTTTGGTTTTGGGGCCATACTCGTCTGCACTCAAGTGTTTTCCCTGTCTCAGTCAGAAATCACTCCTGGCAGGCTCAGGGACCCTATGAGCTATCAGGGATCAAACCCAGGTTGGCTATGTGCAAGGTAAATGCCTTCCCCGTGGTGCTGTTACTTTGGACCCCATGTCAGGCTCTTGAGTCTGTTCCCCAGGGAGAAGGAAATGTCTTTCCCCTTCAGGAACTATTTATCTGAAGCCAGATTTGAAACGTGGCTTTGGGCAGCCCCCGCTTAGTCATGCAGGTGACTAGGCAGGGGAGGGCGCACCTGCAGCTTGATGCGGGGAACCTGGCTTTTGCAGTGAGTGCATGTGGCCTCGCGGTACTCGCAGGTGCGGCCCACGTGGTCCCGCAGGTCTTTCCGCAGCACCTTCTCCTTGCAGTCGGCACGCACGCATGCCAGCTCCTCAAACTGACAGTCATTCTTCAGGTGCACCTGCAAGAAGAGGAGCGTCGCAGCCCGGAGCCAAGCCACACTGCAGCGCAGTACCAGAGCTTCCCACGGGCTCTGGGGTTGGGGATGGGTGGGTGAGCAGATGGATGGGCTCCCCAAACTATAGCGCTGGTGCTCCCCCAAATCTGTTAATCATCTCCCATGTGCTGGAACCTGCATTTACTCCAGGTCCACAAAGAATATGGAGTTTAATCCAACATGATCAACAAGCTGTACGATGACGCCCAGCTGTTAAGCCAAAGCTAAGGCGTGCCCCATCTATCTTCCTCTTTCCTTTAAACCTATCTCTTTGACCTGTGAAAGCCCACCTGAATCACTCAACCCTCCCCCTTCTGGTGAAATCTGTGCTGGGAGATTAAAGAAAAGAAAGTCAGTCTAGCGTGGTGTGCTCAGAGACCACGAGTCGAGGAAGAAGCCTCTGCCCCGTGACTCTCTCTCTCTCTCTCTCTGGACTGGCTTGGTTTATTAATTCTTTGCAGCTACCCTGCTTCATCAGACTGTTCCGCCTGAGGTTGAAAATACACGTGTGCGGTGATTTCACAATGTGAAACTTATTTTATAGACAAGTCTAAGCAGCCGTGTGGCATTTTATCCCAAGCAGGTTTGTTTGGGCTATAGATGACATAGAACAAAGGGAAGGTTGGCCTGGCCAACCCAGGTTCGACCCCCAGGAAATCATACGGTGCCCTAATCCCCGATGAGAGTAATCCCTAAGCACAGTGCCAAGAGTCACCCCTGAGCACTGCCACGAGTGCTCCAAAGATCTCCCACCCCACAAAAAGAGGTTTGGTTTAGGGGCCACAGCCACTGGGGTGCTGGGCTGACTCTGGGCTCTGTGCTCAGGGATTTTCCTGGCGGTGCTGGGGTTGGGACCGAAGTCAGCCACATACAGGGCATATGCCTTGCCCCTGCACCACATCTTGGGCTCTGGGAGCATGCCTGATGCCTGGGCACGTGAGCCAGGACTGAACTCTCTCCATGCTTTTCTCCCTTCTACTCTGGAGACAGATCTATGGGGGAAGTGCTAGGGCCGAGCCCCAGGCTGCATATGCCAGGCAGGCATCTGGCATTAAATTCCAGGTGGGGCCCTGGCACGACTCTTGGACTTTGGCACCTACCAGCAGCTGTCCCAATGTTAACTGTTCCACACAGCCACGGGCCTCGTTCCGGCAGTGGATGTGAAGGGCCAGGATCTCCCTCCGGCAGCAATTGTCCTTGAACACCTGGGACAGAACAGGTGTGCTGTTCTAGAGTGCTTCAGAACTCCTTGTTACAGGAGTGCTCAGCCTCCACTTGCTCTGGTTTGGATAAGGCAAACCATTGGGAAGGCCCTCTGGGGTCTCTGGAGCAGGCCTAAGCACAGTGGGGGCCACTAGGTCTCAGCATAGGGAGCCGAGTCCAACCCGTCCAACTTGCCCTTCCCTTAGATAGGCCCAAAGAAAAGGCGTCCTTAGTTCTGGGGAATCCCTCGAACTCAGAGGAACCAGCAGAAGCTCAGGACCACTATCACATCTGGACCTTGGAGGTGTCTGAGATGGAGGCTGAAGAAAGTGCCCAGGGTGCAGCCCCCTTGGCTTGGCTAGCTCTCCTGAGGTCCTGTCACTCACAACTGGGGGGCATTGGCCTGAAAGGCTGAGGTCAGGGCCAGGGACGGTCCAGTGGTAGCACCCCTTGGCAAGAGCTGGTCTCAAGCACATCCCATTTGCTGTGTATGATTCCAGAAATCCTAACTAGGGGTGTGCAAGCACTGCCATGGCCTTGTGGCTCCATCATCAGAGCAGAGGGAGAGGGTCAGGAGCCAGAGCAATAGAACAGCAGGTAGGGCATTTTCCTTGCTCATGGCCGACCCAGGTTTGATCTTTGGCATCCTGTATGGTCCCCTGAACTAACCAGGAGTGATTCCGGAGTATTGAGCTAGGAGTGTCTACTGAGACCCAGCACTGTTTGGGAGGGCCCTAGAGCTATTCTTTTAACTATGGCATCTTAAATTATGTCATTCAAAATTAATCACGATGGGGCCGGAGAGATAGCATGGAGGTAAGGCATTTGCCTTGCATGCAGAAGGTTGGTGGTTCGAATCCCATATGGTCCCCTGAGCCTGCCAGGAGCGATTTCTGAGCAGAGCCAGGAGTAACCCCTGAGCGCGGCCAGGTGTGACCCAAAAACCAAAAAAAAAAAAAAAAAAATGTAATCACGATCATAAGATTTAATACAAACTGGCTTAGTGCTAACTCTATGGTTTTGTCTGGGATGCATCAGGTAGTGCTCAGGACTTTCTTAGCCCTGAACTGTGGAGGCCAGACAGTTCAGTGCTGGACTTGGTGGCCTTAAGGATACTAGGGTCATTGTGAGGCTCTGTAGACTGTGAGGTGCTAGGGAGAAACTTGGGGTCTCATACACAGACATGAGCTCCAGCCCTTTGAGAATACAGTGCGCAGGTCAACTCTTGGCTCTGTGCTCAGGGTCCTATGGGGTGTTGGGATTAAAGCGGGGTTGCAAGGCAAGTACTCCAAGGTCTGGCCTCACAGAAGAGCTTCTGCCTGGCCGCATGATCTCGGAGCACTCTCCAGCTATCCTGTGGGGAGGGCCCCGCCTGGCCCACACCACATGCCCCACCACGTGGCCTCTCATCAGCCTCCAGCAGAACCCGGAGGCCAGATGTTGCGCTTCCTCTACAGCCTGCATGCACTGCTGAGGACAGTGACTCGAACTCTTGTCCCCAGCATCTGCCACTCGCTTCTTCCCACTGGAGCCTCACACAAACAGGCTGTGGCTTATATCCCTGAGCAAGGGTGGGGGGTAGTGTGGAGGGTGGGAGGTCAGCATGGAATCAGCAGTGTGTTGGGCAGGCCTGTGTTCTCCTGTTACGAACCAACATCTCTGGCATCTGGCCACAGCCCACCACGTGCCTATGTGGCTGGGGCAGCTTGTCAGGTGGGCACTGCAGTCCCATGAACGGGCTTTTCTGTGCAGACTGAGAGTGGTCAACTGGCTTATTCCATACAGTGGAAAAGTATAAGGGATACTTGAAAAGGCAAAAAAAGAGTAATTTCAGCCAACAAGGGTGTGTGTGGAGAGTACTGATCCTGGGAGGGGCCGTTGGGAGAGAGCACAGAGTGATAGAGGCTCAGCAATGACATTCACAAGTTTTCAGGGATGCGCAGGACACTTGGGTGTGTCCACAGATCACATAGGGGTCTGAGGACAAATGTGAGTGAAGTATGGGCTGGGCTGGAGGAGCCTAGTGGGTGGGGAGCCCCCCAGACCTCAGAAACCTAAGGGAGCCCCTCAGTATCCTCATTCTGAACCTGGGTGGTGGCCCTGCCCCACCCTGCCTGGCACCTGTCAGTCTGATACACCCATTCAGGACCCCACAGCAGCAGCTCTCTAACTTGCTGGGAGTTCTGGGGTGCCCCAGGGTAATACAGCTGACAACCCAGTACCTTGTCTTTGACGATGCCTTCCTGGCACGCGGTGCACTTCGGACTGGCGGCACTGCAGGAGACAGATAGAAATCAGGGTATCTTTGTCATGTGGTCTCTCCTCAGTGCTAGGGGGCATTGGGAAGCTCGGGAAGGGGCCAGGGTGCTCTGGAGGGGGCTGGAAGGGCTCGGGGAGTGGCCCGGGAGCTGGGCCAGGGACACTGGCTGCACCCAGTTCTGGAGGAGCAGAGGGCCTATTCTTTCACAGCAGCTGCTCATCCGGGAATTTTTAAGCAGAACAGCTTTAGTTCAGTCCCTTGGAAAACCCCTTTCAACTAAAATAAAAGTGAAATTTGTTTCAGAAACCAAAATTGGCTCTGAGGTAGGCAGGGAGTGCAATGAGAAGACTAATGGGGAGAGAGATTACAGGGTAGAGTCCTGAGACTACAGGGGAGAGTCCAGAGACAACAGAGAAGAATCCAGAAAACACTGGGGGGGTCCCCAGGGACTCTGAACACGTCCTGTTCTGGGCTGTGCTGCAAAAACCCGCAGGACTCCCAGCTGCTGGGTTCAGACATGCTTGCTTACTACATTTGTCCAGGTCTCCAAGCTCAGGACTGATTGAGACTCTAACATGGGTCCAGAATCTACTGGTGGATTTAAAGAAAGCTGGGCCCTCCGGTCCTGGGCAGTGGGAACCAGGGGCCTAGGAACCAGGCAAGAGGGTCCAGGGAGCAAATCCATGTGCTTGATAATAAGTCTGAGTTCCAGGTCAAGGACAAGGTCCCATGTCACCCCGGCACCTCCTGGTACAGCTCCAAACCCAGCGCCTTCACACATGGCACAGGGCTGGGCTTCCTGTTGTGGGCGGAGCCCTGGGACACATCCTGGGCAGCCTGAGCCAGCACCAGTCCCGCAGGCTCCAAGGACTCCAAGGATACCCCAGCAAGGCCTACCTGAGCAGAGCAGCCATGCAGCTGTCGCAGAAGCGGTGCCCACACTCGGTCTGCTTGGGGTCGCAGAGCACCAGGCGGCACTTCTCGCACTTGTATTTGTCCTCCACAGCCTTCACAAACCTCTCCTTGTAGCCACCCAGCTCAGGGACCAGCACAGCCACCCCAGCGCTGGGCGGCAGCTTCAGTGGTGGGTTGGTCTGTAGCGGGCTGGTCGAATCCACCTTCTTACTGGCCTCCATGGTGGGTGCAGTGGGAGTGCAGGCTGTGGGGAGACAGAGGCAGAACCAGGAGGACAGTGAGGCCTGGATAGGCCCCCGATAGGCCCTCACGGCTAAAGCTGCTGCCGAGTACATGCACCTGGTGAGGGACTCTGCACCCTAAAATCCTCATAAGATGATGAACTATTTATGACTCTCCTGGCTGCTTAGAAGCCAGTCATCAGCAGCTTTTGGTCTTTGTTTTATTATTATTATTATTATTGTTATTATTGTTATTATTATTATTATTATTATTATTATTTGTTTTTTGGGCCACACCCGGTGGTGCTCAGGGGTTACTCCTGGCAGGCTCGGGGGACCAGATGGGATGCTAGGATTTGAACATCTAGGATGCAGGGGATCGACCCAGTGGACTGCATGCAAGGCCAGTGCTCTCCTGCAGTGCTATGATTCCACCCCTCAAAAGCAGTCATGAACAAACTGATGGGTTCTCGCCCAGCCAGGACCAACCAGCCTTGCACCCAACATCCATGGTCATCTCCCTCACCCTGTTCACTAGGCTCCTTGTTTCTGTTTTGGGGCCACTTTGGGCCGTGCTCATGGCCGTCACTCCACCCTGTTGGTGAGGGGAGACCTTCAGCCAGACCCTAAAAGGGGGGGTATGAAGCACCTGCTCACAGGGGCTGAGGCCCCTTTGGGTTAACCAATTTCCATCCTATTCAGGAGATGCTTGACGAAAGCACCTTCAAATGAAAAGTACCCTTCAGATTGGTCTCTTATCCACCTGTTCTCCACCCCAGGGTGTGGTCTGGCACTTCCCAATAAAGCCCCCATATCTCAGGGGAAAAAACTGCAGGTTTGGGCCGGAGAGATAGCATGGAGGTAAGGCATTTGCCTTGCGTGTAGAAGGTTGGTGGTTTGAATCCCGGCATCCCATATGGTCCCTTGAGCCTGCCAGGAGCAATTTCTGAGCATGGAGCCAGGAGTGACCCCTAAGTGCTGCCGGGTGTGACCCAAACACCCCCCCCCCAAAAAAAAAACCCCAAAAACAAAAAAACCTGCAGGTTTTCCATGACTGAATTTTCTGCTTGCTGGTCTTTGTGCTAGAAGGAGAAGGCTTACGGTGGAAGTCCCTGAACCTGTTTTATCTCCTTAACCACCTGTGGAATATTTCCAATGTTGGCGTTTGCTTCCAGACCTGCATTTCTCCAATTGTCTGGGATGGGGCATGAGGCTGCCACTACAGCCCCCCACTCCCAAGAAAGACCCTCTTTCCTAATTTTGGGCCACACTCGGCAGTGCTGAGAGTTGACTCCTAGCTCTGTGCTCAGGGTTCCCTTTTAGTGGGCTCAGAGAAGCATATGGGGTGTTGGAGATGGAACTCAGGTTGGCCTCATGCAAAGCAAGGGCCCACCCACTAAGCTCTCTCTGGTCCCCAAGAAGCATTTTCCCCTGTAGGACTCCAGCAAGTGGGAGCATATGGTTTTTACAAGAATCTCCCCCCTCCATGATGGCTGCACACCAAATGCCAATACGGAGTTCATTGTTCTTTTGTAATGTTGCATTGGAAAACCTATTTCTTGTTACAGATGGCAATACTCGGGTCTAACTCCTGCTCTGTGCTCACAGGAGCAGACGTGGGTCTGAGACTTGAACCACGGCTGCTGCTCCTGGTATCTGGCCCACAGCCATCTTTTAAATTCTTCCTGAACTGGGTAGGGTCCAAGTAAATCTGTGGATTCAACACTAGTCACAATGTGGGGTGTAAAACACCAACAAAAAAGACCAGGGAGGGCCAGAGACATAATCTGGGGATGAAGGTTTTTGCCTTGTAGATGGCAAGGTTTGATCAAGTCAGGTTTGATCCCCAACACCCCACAGGGTGTCTTAAGCACTACCAGACATATTCCTGAGTACAGAGCCTTCAGCACTGGGTGGAACCTTAAAACAAAACAAAGCAAACTGGGCTGAGTTGGGTCCCTCCGTTCCTGCTCCAACAGAAGCAAAACACCAGCGAGTACTTGCAAAATGTGCTGGGGAATAGGAAATAGTGGAGTCAAGAGGCATTTTACTGCTGCCTAGTACCAGCTGCCAAGAGGCAGTACAGAGAGATAGATGCCCAACTGTGACTGGAATTAAGGGACCAGGAAGGGAGGATAAACTGTGTCTACACAGGCACCTGTGGTTTGGAAACTATGGTGACCGCATGAGGTCACCTCATGATGATGGGAACAGACTGCATCTACACAGTTCAGATTTTTGTGAAGGTGTCATGTAGCCCTTGGAGCCAGCTTTTCTCACCAAACTGAGAACTCACCCAATTTTAAGGGGAGTCTGGGAGCCAGGTAATGGTGGTGACAGTGGCAATGGGTAGTAATGGGGTGGTGAGTGGAGGACAAATGGCAAGGACTGCAGTGGCAAAAGTGGTGGTAAGAGGATTGGGGATGGTGGCAGAGGTGGTAATGGTGGTAGGTGATGATGGGAGCAATGGTGATGGCGGTGGCAGTATTAGCTGTGGGATAAATAGCCTACATATTTACAGCACATGCACTACTTCCTGCTTCCTGAGTGATCACTTAGAACTGAGGCAAATCACAACCCCACTGGAAGCTTAAGAGAATAGGTTGGGGAAGAAGTGCAGGAAAGGGGCTTTGCTAATCTCTGCATGCACCAAATCTCAAGGCTGCTCACTCACCAGGATCTAAGTGTGCCAGGATGCCCTCAGAGGCTCTGGTCTTGCCTGAGGATTGCCACTGGGCAGAAAGAGGAAGAATAAGGCCACGCAACAGTGGCCAGCAAGCACCATTGAGGCCCCAGTGACAGGTACCGCAGCAAGGGCTAAGCCACCAGATGCTGCCAAGCCACTGGAACACACCAGCGAGCAGTCACAGGAATGAAGCAAATCACTGGAACAGAGCAGCAATGCATCCTGGAGCTGCGGACTCCCCAATCTAGACTGAATACATCTTACAAATGTCCAGTTTGCAGTACAAAGTAGAATGTGCATAGATTAATACGGATCCAGGACACGCACCGGGTCAGAACATGGGACAGAAACTGCAGGGAAAACCAAGAGCGTCAAAGCAGCCACTTGTGTGTTCTAAGAGCAAAAGGACAATGTCTGAATCACAGCAACAAACTAGTCCTGAAGAAACTTAAATCCAACACCAACACCACTTAAAACCTTTTTTTAAACCAACTATAAAATATCTCTACAGTAAGATTTCAGGGGTGTTAATGGCTCAATTTCAGTCATACAATGTTCCAGCACCAACTCAGCCCTTCACCCAGGCCCACTCCCACCACCAATGTCCACCCACCTGGCTGTGGCAGACACTTCTCCTTCCCCTCCCCTGTCCTTTTCACTTCTCACCTTCCTCCTCCCCCATTCAGGCAGTTCGGTTTGCAATACTTTACTGTTACCTTATCTCCTTTCAGCACCTAGTTCAAGGTGATCACTTAACTATCACTGTCACAGTGGTTCCTTCTCTCTCCAAACCACATTCCCCTGTGTATCTTGTGGTGATATAATACAAAAATTTTAGTGAACCAAGGGAAGGGCTCAGCAGTGGGGAACCGAACAGGCAGAAGAGTTAGAAAATGGACCTGAATGGATAGCATGAAGGTAGGGCATTTGTATGCAGAAGGACGGTGGTTTGAATCCCGGAATCCCCTATGGTCCCCGAGCCTGCCAGAAGTGATTTCTGAGCGTAGAGCCAGGAGTAACCCCTGAGTGCTGTTGGGTTTGACCCAAAAACCAAAAAAAGAGTTAGAAAACTCTGAGACGGTTCAATTGTTTAATTTATCTGAAAAGTAACAAAAGGAAAACATTCTTCGATAAAAATAAAGAGTATCCAAAACTCTGGGACACCACAGACAGAAAGGAAAGAAAAGAGCATCTGAACACAGCCCCACGGCCGAGGAAGACTATCTGTGGGCACATCTGGGAAATCCAACCATCTTCATGAACTGAGATCTACACTCACAGACCTCATCAACGCACCTACATACACACACACCCATGCCACATCACACTGCCTAGAGGCAACATTCGAAAGTAACTGAGAAGTGGGTTCTTATGAACAAACATGTCTCCGGGTCAGACCACAGGACAGAGCAGAAGGCGCTGGCTTTGCACACCACCCACCACCGACCTGAGTATGATCTCCAGCACCACACAGAAGTGACCCCTGAGCACGGCTAGGGGCCCAAACTCAAAGAAAGTTCATGGCTTGTCTGAGTTGCTGTGAGAGGCAATGTGGATTCACACACACACACACACACACACACACACACACACACACACACGCACACATGCACGCTTGGGGGAGCGCTGAGTCACTGTGAGAGGCTATGTGGATCCTGACACACACACACACACACACACACACACACACACACACACACGCTGAGTCACTCAAGGAAAGCTGCTGCATCTGTCCCTTTACACTCACAGTCTCAATTTTGGGGGCCTGGAGCAGTAGCACAGTGAGGAGGGCACTTGTTTTGCACGCAGCTGACCTGGATTCGATCCCTGACACCCATATGGTCCCCTGAGCCCTGTGCGCAGAACCAGGAGTCAGCTCCGAGCACTGCAGGGTGTAGCCTCCCCACAAAAATGTTAACTTGGGGCCAAGCAGTGGCACAGAGCAGTAAGGCATGCCTAGGACGAACCGTGGTTCAATTCCCCGGCGTCCCATATGGTCTCCCAAGCCAGGAGCAATTTCTGAGCGCATAGCCAGGAGTAACCTAAGCATCACCAGGTGTGACCCCCCCCAAAACAAACAAACAAAAAAGTCGACTCATCTACCTGGGATAAGGTATGGCTATGGAGGGCCAGGAAGCAGGGACCGAGGGCAGGAGCCTCAGTCTGAGCACCATGGGCACCAAGGACTAATCAGCTGCTCATTTGGTTTATTTCCAGCTAAGCTGGGGGGACCAGAGACATTCCAAGGCCTGGGTGGCTCAGCCCTTGCCCTGACAAGCCATGAACCCAGCCCTGACCTCCTGTGGGGGCCCTAGAACAAAAGCCACAAAGGGGAGGGAAATATGACAGAGAAAAGGGTCCCCAAACTGGCCGATATCCACTGGATGGTGGCTCCAGGTCCCCTGAATCTGCTGGAAAGGCCCCCCCCCAATTTCCAACTGCTGTTCAAGCTCCCCCCAGAGTTCCAATCCTGCAGGACTCCCACAATTCACTGACAGCCTCTTTGCATCTCAGAGTGAAACCAGGCTCCTGGCTTGCTGGAGATGGGAAACTGGAAACAAAAGTGCAGCTATGGACAGGAGTTTCCGAGAACTGGAAAGCCCGGGGAAACCCAAGAAAGGGAAGCATGAGACAAAGGCCCACTGCCCGAACTAACAAATTCAATCAGAATAAACCCCCAGCCCCTGCAGCCCACACCAACTTGCTCACGCCTCTGCTGGCCAGGCTGGACAAGTGCAGCCCCAGGGAGGCTTGCTCCTTCCTGCTAGACAGTGGGGGATGCGTTGTCATCACCACACAAGGTCAGGTGTGGACGGACACTGAGCCTACTCACCCTTGCCCTATGTCTCTGGAGTGGGCACCCTGGCCACCTCCCTGGCAGAGCATGGGGCATCTGTAGGCTGAAATGGGGGTATAGCCTGTCCCCGCCTCCCTTGTTGGCACTACCCAGCAGCCACAGTTTGAGGGTGACTGTGAACTGGGCAGTGAGACCACCAGGTCTGGTCACAGCATCAGCACTGGTGAGGGGACACTGTCCAGTGACAGTACCTGACAAGGATCTCCTCTGGGGGGAGAAAGAGAGGAGATAGAGAGATGAGAGAGATGAGAGGAGAGAGAGAGAGAGAAAGAGAGAGAGAGAGAGAGAGAGAGAGAGAGAGAGAGAGAGAGAGAGGAGAGAGAGAGAGAGAATGAGCAGTGTGCACTTCCTGTGGATTTCTGCCCCGTTTAGCTAGCACACATGCCCCCTCCCCCGACATTGTTTGATTTGAGGGCCACATTCAACAGTGCACAGGGCTTATTCTAGGCCTGTGCTCAGGGATTGGGGACAATACAGAGTGCTGGGGAAGGAAGACCAGTGGCTACAGCGTACAACAGTTATTATTTTCTAAGTGGGTTGTGTCTGGATATAGACATACAGGTGCATATGGGCTGGTGTGTGGCTCAAGGAACAGAGTCAGTTCTTGACAGAGCTTCTTGACAGAGTCAGTCTCTCTCTCTCTCTCTCTCTCTCTCTCTCTCTCTCTCTCTTTCACACACACACACACACACACACACACACACACACACACACACACACACACACACACACACAATTACATGAAAATGGGAAGATAAGCACTAACTGAAGCAGTTGCCTCCAAAAGGAAATATGGGGTAGAGAGTGGGAGTGGAGCTAGGTGCTAGGCCAGGTGATGGGGCTTCACCTAGCTCCATCCTTGTACCACGGAGGGTGGCAGGCAGATGCAGCGCTGTCCCTAAGTCCCTCTCCCCCACAGAGGAAAGAAAACCAGGAATGAAAGTCACCTTCCCCACAGAAAATCGGGAAAGGGAGCTGAGAACAGTTTTATTTTTTATTTGGAACCAAGAATTAAAGCTTAAGGGGCCGGAGAGATAGCATGGAGGTAAGGCGTTTGCCTCTCATGCAGGAGGTCATCGGTTCGAATCCCGGCGTCCCATATATGGTCCTCCCGTGCCTGCCAGGAGCAATTTCTGAGCCTGGAGCCAGGAATAACCCCTGAGCACTGCCGGGTGTGACCCAAAAACCACAAAAAAAAAAAAAAAAAAAAAAAAAAAAAAAAAAAAGAATTAAAGCTTAAACAAAGCTACCCCTGACAACTGAAACAAGAACCGGAAAGACAATGCCTACCACTGCCATCTTTCCAGTAGAAAATGGCTGCCTCTGCTCCCCCGAGCTCCAAAGGGAAATAATGAGGCTGATTCCTCTGTGACATTCTCAGAAAAGGAGGATTTCCCCTTTTACACATTAAATGCAGCCCAGCACCAATCTCTACCGACACCCACCCGCAGAAAAGGTCCAGATCCATGCTTAACCTTGTTGGGGCTGAAATGATATGGCACAGCGGTAAGGGCATTTGCCTTGCAGGCTGCCGACCCGGGACAGCAAGGGTCCCCTGAGCCTGCCAGGAGTGATTTCTGAGCATAGAGCCAGGAATAACTCCTGAGCGCTGCTGGGTGTGGCCCCGAAACAAAAAAATAGAACAAAACAGAAAACACTTAACCTTATCAAGCTGCCAAGTTGCCAATTTTTTTCAGATCTATAAACCCTGCACTATGCAGCCTCAAGTGGCCGCAGGACACCTTAATATTTCTGTTTGTTTCTGTTTGGGCCACACCCAGTGAAGTCAGGGGCAACTCCTGGCTCTGCACTAAGAAGTTGCTCCTGGCAGGCTTGGGGACCATATGGGACGCCGGGATTCGAACCACATCCATCCTGGGTCAGCTGCATGCAAGGCAAACACCCTACAACTGTGCTATCTCTCTGGCCCCACACCTCAATGTTTTATAGTAGTGTCAGCCCAGTAGCATCTCAGGAAATATGAAGGGAAAGTTCCATAGAAACAACCAAGCCACAGGGTGTGTAACCCAAAACCAAAAAAAAAAAAGAAATGAGGGGTGATGGTGGCACTAGCATTAAGGCCTTGCGCACGCTAACCTAGGATGGACTGAGGTTCCATCCCCCGATGTCCCATATGGTCCCCCACGCCAGGAGCGATTTCTGAGTGCACAGACAGGAGTACTCTTGAGTATCACCGGGTGTGGTCGAAAAACAAAAACAAACAAAGAAAAGAAATAAAAATGAGCTGCCCACCTATATCTGGCTTCCATTGACACCAGAGAAACTGATCTCAGAGAGAGGGGGCAGCTGAGTGACTCCATGTAGGTTAGGCCCTGCCAGGCCCAGATCTCTGGAACCTTAACCTCGGGTACAACAAGTCCCCACCCAGCACAGGTTTCCTCCCACTCACACCAGCTCCTGCCATGCCAGGAGACACATGTCAGTGATGGTCCCAGCCCCAAAGCTCCTGGTGCACAGTTGTGACACCTTGAAACTCTACAGAGATGCTGAAAAGCCCAGAAGGAGCAGGGAAATTAGGTGGGCAAGTTTAGGAGAAGCCCACTAAGCTCAGTGAGTAAAAAAAGAATACAGGGGACTAGAGCTATAGCACAGTGGGGAGACTGTTTGCCCTGTACACGGCCAAGCCGGGTTGGATCCCCGGCATCCCAGGTGGTCTCCCCAGTACTGTCAGGAACTATTTCTGAGTGTAAGCCGGAAATATGAGCTCCGCAGGGTGTGGCCCAAAAATAACAACAACAACAACAACAACAAAACTTGAAACAAAAACAGAAACACAGAGAGATCAAGTAACACCTATGGGGCCCGGAGAGATAGCACAGCGGTGTATGCCTTGCAAGCAGCCGATCCAGGACCAAAGGTGGTTGGTTCAAATCCCGGTGTCCCATATGGTCCCCCATGCCTGCCAGAAGCTATTTCTGAGCAGACAGCCAGGAGTAACCCCTGAGTTTTTGGTGTGGCCAAAAACCAAAAAAAAAAAAACCAAAAAAAAAAAACACCTATGAACACAGTAAATCCTCACACAATGGCTTTAGTAGTACCAGTAGGATATATATCTTGTAAGAAGCAACAGAAAGCACATTATTTTGTGTCATTAAAGAGAACAGGTGTGGGCCCAGAGAGACAGTACAGAGGTAGGGTGTTTGCCTCGCATATGGCCAACCCACGATGGACACTGGTTCGATTCCTAGCATACTGAGCCTGCCAAGCACAATATCTGAGCAATTTCAGAGTCAGGAATAACCCAAGTGCTGCCGGGTGTGACCCAAAACCAAAAATAAATAAATAAATACATAAATAAATGGAGCAGATGTGGATAGTGTGTGAGAGAAACGAGAAACAAGGAAGGGTGGAAGGGAAGTCACAGTGGAGCTGGCACTACTATCAAATCACTGAATGCCTGAAAGACCATACTGTGAACAACTTTATCACAGTATAGTTTCATACAAAATCAGAATGATGGGGCCGGAGAGGTGGCACTAGAGGTAAGGTGTCTGCAAGCGCTAGCGTAGGACGGACCGAGGTTCAACCCCCCAGCGTCCCATATGGTCCCCCCCAAGCCAGGAGCGATTGCTGAGCACATAGCCAGGAGTAACCTCTGAGCGTCAAACAGGTGTGGCCCAAAAACCAAAAAAAAGAAAACCAAACAAACAGAATGATGGGGCCAGAGCAACTGCACAGGTATAGAGCGGTTTGCCTTGTAAGCCGCTGACACAGGGTAGAACCCAGTTCAATTTCTGGCCTGCTAGGAGCGATTTCTGAGCACAGAGCCAGGAGTCACCCCCGAGCACCGCCGCTGAGTGTGACCAAAAAAAAACAAAACAAAACAGAACAAACCCAAAAGCAGAATGAAAAGGGACTAGAGAGAGAATATGGTGGGAAGGGCATATGCTGCAGGTGGGCGACTCAGGCCTGTGAGGACCCCAAGCCATCAGGAATAATCCCTGAGTTCACAGCCAGGAGGAAGTGTTGGGTGTACCAGAAGACCTAGAAAGGAAATAATTTAAGTCCTGGGAGTAGTCAAAAATCAAACAAAATAATTCTGTGAGATGTTGATGGTACAATGACAAACTGGCTCAAGGAACTTTAAAACTTAATGATTTGGCAAAATATATGCAGGAATACATGGAAAGCCAGTAACTGCCACAGGTCACAGAACTGGAGCCAATACACATGGGTACTGACAGAGCCCCATATGCTTTCATGGTCACAGTGCTGGAGCACAGATACCCACACCAACAGACTAAAATATTCCTGTGATTTCAGGAGTCTGATCTCAAGATTTCCTGAGTGCTGATTCGGCAGTACCAAGCAGGAACAGTGCACGTAGCTGAAGAAGTACAAACTTTAGTGCCACTGCTGACAATTGTTGAACTAATGGATAATGGTAATGTGGCTGGAACATAGAAACATGAGTGTTAAATCTAGAAGTGAAATTCCTATTCTTATAAGTGTGAACAACAAACACCAGCGGTGGGCAGGGCTTGGATCTGAGCCTGGGTCTGTGCCCCAGCTCTGAGGGGATCGTAGAAACATGTGTTTGTCTTGCTGGGGACCCAAATAGGTTGGCCACACTCTGAGGCCTGGTGCCCAGCTCTGAGCTGGGCCGGCATCTAGTTCTTTGGAGGAAGATGATCAGCTGCTTAGAGACGGGGACAGGACAGAGCAAACACAAACGGTTCTAGAATAAAAAAACTGTTCCAGCTTCCTCTGCCAGAAAGCAGGGAAGCAGGCAAGCAGGCCAGGAGGGCACCTCAGAGGACAAAGGGTCAAAGTAGGCATGTCAGCAGCCTTCATCACAGAAGCCATGGCCAGGGAGCTATCCCCTCTTTTATGGCCAGCACAGAGCACACAGGCCCAGGGAAGCCTGGCTGAGCCCTGTGTATGAGCTTCAGGAATCCTTGCATAGCTGGGGAGGTTCCAACAATCCCTGGGCAAGGACCCGAATGGCTGTGGAGCCTTCTGGTTCCATGAGAGCAGAGAGGCAGCAGGGGGCTGCCCTGTGTCCCTGGCACAGTGTAGTTGGCACCTCACCTGAGTGTGGTAGACACCAGCCCCTCCAGGAAGCAGGGGCCAGATTCCAAGTTCACAGGCAGCCAGCAAGGTGTGGTGGGCATATCTTCCAGGACAAGAAAAACAAGAATAAGTCAAAACGCAGGGGCCGGAGTGATAGTGCAGTGATACGGTGTTTGCGGATCTAGGTTGGACCTCAATTCTATTCCGGCATCCCATATGGTCCCCCAAGCCAAGAGCGATTTCTGAGCACATAGCCAGGAGAAACCCCTGAGTATCAGTAGGTGTGGCCCAAAAACCAAAAAAAGAATAAGTAAAAACAGAGACATGAAAACAAGCAGCGCCCAAAGAAACGGGGGGAATATTGGGGAGCTGGGTGGTCAAGGCACTCAGCTGAGTGCCTGGTCTTGCACCCAAGGATCCGAACTACACCTGCTGCAAATCCTGAGTAAAATATCTTAAATAGATTTTTCTTGGTACTTAAGAATGCACCCAAAATAGCTGTAAAATAAGCTCACACTTATTGCAAACATGTCAACCACATTTTAATGATTATCAAAGGCACTAAAGAGTCCTTAATATGTGCCAATCAACCACAGATGAGACAGAGAAACACGGGGTCTTTAGTTTCCTTCCAAACTCCTCAAGAACATTGGTCAAAGAATTTCTCTCCAAAGGCGCATAAAGACCCAGGCTGCCCTGTCCGCCCCCAACCCCCATAACGTCCCTGTCCCATTTCTAGCCCTGCACCCTGAGAGGGACAGCACCCAATTCCCAGTTTCAGACTCGGTCACCACCAGGGCATCAGGTGTGTAGTCTGTGTCATTCTCAGATTTTGTCTGTTTTTTTTTGTTGTTTGTTTTGTTTTGGTCACACCTGGCAGTGCTCAGGGGTTACTCCTAGCTCTGTGCTCAGAAATCCCTCCTGGCAGGCACAGGGAACCATATGGGATGTCGGGATTCAAACCACTGTCCGTCCTGAATCAGCTGCGTGCAACACAAACGCTCTACCACTGAGCTATCTCTCTGGCCCCATGTCATTCTCAGATTTTAATGACCTTTATTTTTATACCAAAGCGAGGCCAGAGAGACAGTTCAACAACATGAGGTAGTTCTAAAGTTGTTCCTGATAAGAGTTTCAATCAGTGTCCAACACCCTTCACCAGGGCACATTTGCCATCACCAATGTCCTTAGTTTCCCTTTTGTTCTACCTCTCCTCTGCCTGTCCTTTGTGATGGATATATTTCTTTTATTTTATTATTATTATTATTTATTATTATTATTATTGTTATTATTATTATTATTTTGGTTTTGGGTCCCACCCGGCGGTGCTCAGGGGTTACTCCTGGCTGTCTGCTCAGAAATAGCTCCTGACAGGAATGGGGGACCATATGGGACACCGGGATTCGAACTAACCACCTTTGGTCCTGGATCAGGCCTTGCAAGGCAAACGCCGCTGTGCTATCTCTCCGGGCCCTACTCTAAACTTCTTATTTGAGAGGATACCTAGCTGTTTCCTACTTTTTAGATTATCAGAGCAGCAATCTTAATTTCTTTAAACATAGGGGTGTACTGCAAAATTTCTCCATTGATAAGGCTGTAGATTGCTTCTTAAAATGTGGAGAAATGGAATTCAGGGTTTAAAAGATAAGCGAGGCTTCTCGGGTGTGGGTCCTGGAGAGATTATGGTCCTTGGTGTCTCGAGGCTGGCTCAGCAGAAAAAAGGCAGAGAGCATGGCAGCCGTCCTTTTTAAGTCTCTGGGTGCCCAATCACATGGCAGGAATCGGCCCCACATTCGTTGGGTGGGGACATCTTACCGGGTGTGGGTCCTGGAGGGATTATGGTCCTTGGTGTCTCTAGGCTGGCTCAGCAGAAAAAAGGCCTAGACCTATAATTCTATTGTGTGTTGTCTCTACTTTTGATGTCAGGGTGATACAAAAAAAAAGGAGGGGCTGAAAAGATAGCATGGAGGTAGGGCATTTGCCTTGCATGCAGAAGGACAGTGGTTCAAATCCCGGCATCCCATATGGTCCCCAGAGCCTGCCAGGAGTGATTTCTGAGCATAGAGTCAGGAGTAACCCCTGAGTATTGCCAGGTGTGACCCCCCCCCAAAAAGGAGGGGCCAGAGAGATAGCACAGCAGTAGGGCGTTTGCCTTGCACGCAGCCAATCCAGACAGTGGTTCGAATCCCAGCATCCCATGTGGTCCCCTGTGCCTGCCAGGAGTGACTTCTGAGTGCAGAGCCAGGAGTAATCCCTAAGGGTTGACGGGTGTGACCCAAAAACCAAATAAATAAATAAATATAAATATATAAATAAAAGGAGGGCCTGAGAGATAGCACAGCAGTAGAGCATTTACCTTGCATGCAGCCGATTCAAGATGGACAGCGGTTCCAATCCTGGCATCCCCAAGTCTGCTAGGAGTGATTTCTGAGCGCAGAGCCAGGAGTAAACCCTGAGCACCATTGGGTAAGACCCAAAAAGCAAAAAAAAAAAAAAAAGAAAAGAAAAGAAAAGAAAAAAAAGAGCCAAGAGATAGCACAGCAGTCGGGTGTTTGCCTTGCAAACAGCTGACCCAGGACCAACAGTGGTTCGAATCCCGGCATCCCATATGATCCCCCGTGCCTGCCAGAAGCGATTTCTGAGCACAGGGCCAAGAGTAACCCTGAACGCCACCGGGTGTGACCCAAAACCCAAAAGAACCAAAAAAAGCAAAAGAAAAAAAAATGAAGGGCCAGAGAGATGGTACAGAAGTGGCTTTGCATGCGGCCAAATTAGGTTCAATACTCAACACTCTGACTCCCACCAGGAGTGACTGCAGAGCCAAGAGTAAGCCCAGAGGGCCAGAATTATAGCACAGTGGGGAGAACATTTGTCTTGCATGTGGCCTACCCGGATTCAATCCCCGGCATCCCATGTGGTCCCTTAGTCCACCAGAAGTTATTTCTGAGGCAGAGCAATGTAAGTATATCTCTGTGTCTCCTGGGAAAACAAGCATAAGGCCAGGCCACCACAGGATGTGGCCCCAAAACAAAACTTAGAGGCCAGAGACAGCCTAACAAGCAGCAGGTAGAGTGTTTCCCATACACACAGTCAACTCTGGTTTGATCCCAGTCCCATATAGACAGTCCCTTGGGTTTCATCAGGAGTGACCTCTGAGTACAGTCAGATGTGGTCCAAAAATGGAAAGAAGGAAGGAAGGAAAGAAACAAGGAAGAAGGGGCTGGAGAGATAGCACAGTGGTAGTGTGTTTGCCCTGCACACCGCTGACATGGGACAGACCCGGGTTCAATCCCCGGCATCTCATATGGTCCCCCGAACCTGCTGGGAGTGATTTCTGAGCACAGAGCTAGGAGTAAACCCCTGAGTTCTGCTGTGTGTGGCCCAACCCCCTACCAAAAAAAAAACAACAAAGAAACAAGGGGCCGGGTAGGTGGCGCTGGAGGTAAGGTGTCTGCCTTGCAAGCGCTAGCCAAGGAAGGACCGCGGTTCGATCCCCCGGCGTCCCATATGGTCCCCCCAAGCCAGGGGCGATTTCTGAGCACATAGCCAGAAGTAACCCTTGAGCGTCAAACGGGTGTGGCCCAAAAACAAAAACAAAACAAAAAAAAAAGAAACAAGGAAAGGAGAGAGGGAGAGAAAAAGTGAGCAGGAAGGCAGGGAAGAGGGAAGAAAAAAGGAGGGAGGAAAAGAAGGAAAGAGGGAGGAGAGGGGGAAGAATGGGAGCAGGGAGAGAAGGGAGAGGGAGAGAGGGAGAGGAAGGGAAGGGTGGAAGTGAACAGGAAAGAGGAGGAGGAGGAGGAGGAAGAGGAGGAGGGAGGCAGAAACAAAGGGGTGTCAAAGCAGACTCTGTCTATTGTACAGGAATCCAATTGCACATGTCCCAAACAAACTTGGTCTGGCTATTTAGGAATGACATATATTTACATTAAGTGAACATAAAAAGGGGGAGGCAGCAACATTCCACCCGGGATGTACCTGTGTTTCACAGTCAGAAGGTCTGTCCAAGCTTGTCAGGGAGCAAGAAGCGGCAGCGGAGGCAGCAGCGCTGAGTCGCCTTCAGCTTCAGATGGCAGGCAGGCCAGAGTCCCTTCCCTAGGAGCACAAGAGGCCCTGTAAGTGCAGTTCCGAGGGGGTAAGTATCCAGACTTGCCTAACCCCAGCCATGTCTATCTTAGCTTCAGGATTCCCATATGGACTAAGATGGATACAGCCATATTTTGCATATTTTCAGGTTACTCTTATTATTTGTTGTTGTTTTGTTTTTGGGCCACACCGGCAGCACTCAGGGGTTACTCCCGGCTCTGCGCTCAGAAATCACTCTTGGCAGGCTCAGGAGACCATATGGGATGCCAGGGATAGAACCTGGGTCAGTCTTGGCAACCATATGCAGGCAATGCCTTAGTCGCTGGTGCTACTGCTCCAGCCCTCTTATTTATTATTTTTAAACTGTTTCTGCTGAGGTTCTGGCACTTTTCATGCACTTCAGCATCATTCCCATCACCAGAGCCCAAGTCCTTCCAATAGCACCCCATGACCCCTCCCCACATCCGCACTCGCTGTAGGGTCAGGCCAGGTCAACAAAGAAAATCTTCAATCACTGTGATTTTGACCTTTTTTACATATACGGGAGGGACCTTTTATTTTTATTTATTTATTTATTTATTTATTTATTTATTTATTTATTTATTTATTTATTTATTTATTTTGGTTTTTGGGCCACACCCGAAGGTGCTCAGGGGTTACTCCTGGCTGTCTGCTCAGAAATAGCTCCTGGCAGGCACGGGGGACCCTATGGGACACCGGGATTTGAACCAATCACCTTTGGTCCTGGATCAGCTGCTTGCAAGGCAAACGCCGCTGTGCTATCTCTCCGGGCCCTGACCTTTTATTTCTAAATCACTATGTCACCAACTATCATGCTCACATTGCCACTGACAGAAAATATGTGCCTTTTAGTCTCATGTCTATGAAACCCCGAAAAGGTGGCAGGCAACCTGTGTCTGAGCTTGGCCCCCCTCTACCGCACACCCCCTCTCCCCAGAAACAGGCTCGGCCTGTCTGTGCTGCCCTGAGATTCCAAATATGCTAAGTGAGAGTGCCCAAGTTGGTGCCCTCGGAGAGTCAGCCGGGATCCGAGGCAGCAGAGCCCACACTGGTGCCAGTCCAGCCTGGGAGTCTCCATCAGAGGGTCCCCCAGAAACTCCACTAGTAAGGCTAGGGGTCTCTGTCTTCATAGGAAAATGTGAGTTATCTAAGTTCTCTGTCTCTGTCTCTCTCTGTCTCTCTCTGTCTCTCTGTCTCTCTGTCTCTCTCTGTCTCTCTCTCTCTCTCTCTCTCTCTCTCTCTCTCTCTCTCACACACACACACACACACACACACACATTCTGTTATCCTTTCATCACATTTCTGTAAATCAAAACTGTTTAGGAACAAAACTTAGCCTGAGGTTCTGATAAACAGAAGACAACTAAAAAACAATACCTGCAGTTACTGGCCTTTCTCTGCTATAAACACCTCACAGATTATAGGTTTTAGTGTCAAAATCAGAATGTCCATAAACAGAGTTATGAAGAATTCTATTTCTTTTCTTTTCTTGAAACAATTGTGATCAACAGAATCCTTCACAGTTGAATCTGAGATATACAATGCGGCACCATCCCATCACCGGTGTCAACCTCCCTCCACCACTGGACCCAGAGTGCATCGTAGGCCACCACCCTTTGCCCCCTGGCCTGCCACTATAACAGGTTCCTTTAAGTTTAGATTGTTAACGTTTAGGTCCCTTGATTCTATTATCATTGACTTTGGCTCTGTCCTTATTTATTTCCCCACTAATGCATCCAAGACCACTTGGTCCCTGGCCCCCAACCTTTCTTTGATCCTTTCTTCTTAGATGTATAGAGAAATGCGGGAATATATGGTAAAAGAAAGTAATTGGGGCAGGAGCCCCAATTTAAAATATAAGAAATTTTAAAGATCAATTTAAAAAAAAGGTGTGTGTAAGAAAAAAAAAAAGGTATGTGTGGCAACTTTTTTTGCATAGGCACAGAAAAACATGAGACAAATAGAAAGGAAAAACCTTTGGCGTAAAAACATAGAAACCTTGACCCATGAAGCATCTTGGCATACTAAGTTGTCTAACCTCAAAGTCTTTGTCTGTGGTCCCAGACAAGTTCTTCACAATCCTGGTTGTTGTGGTCATATTCTATTCCTTTCTTTTTTTTTTTTTTTTTTTTTTTTTTGGTTTTTGGGCCACACCCGGTAACGCTCAGGGGTTACATCCTGGCTTGGGGGACCATATGTGACACCAGGGGATCGAACCTCGGTCCATCCTAGGCTAGCGCTGGCAAAGCAGACGCCTTACCTCTAATGCCACCATGCCGGCCCTCGTATTCTATTTATTTTTAAGTTCTTTGAATCATACCAGATGATGCTGGAAGTGAGCACACAGTGCCAGTGAGCTATAAGCCCCAAACCAAACCCTTGTTCTTTATCATAAGGACATGCCCGAGTAAGACTGGAAATACTTATTTGTTACATTGAATAATACCATGTAGTCTAATTACTGATTTGACACACACACACACACACACACACACACACACACACACACACACACACTTCTAAGAATAATTAAGTTTCCTATTTTTCTACACCAAGTCACATTTCTTCAAGAAATTGGTATAATCTATTCAAACTATAAAATAAATGCATGTCCACATTGTGAAATCACCCCACATACCATATCTCCAACCCCAGGCAGACGGTTCTGAAGCAGGTAGGATAGCCACAAATTAGTAAGCCAAGCCAGTCAGGAGAGAGTCTGGGAGTAGGTGACTTTTCGCCTAGTGGCATCTCTCTCTTATTAAAAAAATATCCATCTGTTTACACCTGGCGATCAAACAGTGACCCGGGACACAGGGACCTGAGAAGACCCCAACAATAGTGAGCTATTTGACCCTCTAATCAGTCCAGCTGAAGGAGGCCGTGATGGTGATTTGCCAAGCACCAACAAGTAGAGTTATACTGAATAGGGAGAAGACCAGTTTTACCAAAACTCATCCACCAGGAGGGGAAAGACTGAGTGATCCAGGTGGGCTTTTTATATATCAAAGGAAGATTTAAAGGAAAGAGGAAACTGGGGCTTTAGTTCTGGGTTAATAGCTGGGTGTCTTCTTACACAAACCTTCTAGTTTGCAGTCACAATAAGTCCAAGAACATGAGCTGTTACTTTTGAGTCTCCTGGATCAGTTGCTTGTTTTATTTTATTGTTTTTTGGTTTTTGGGTCACACCCCGCAGCGCTCAGGGGTTAGTCCTGGCTCTAGGCTCAGAAATCACTCCCGGCAGGCTCAGGGGACCTTATGGGATGCCGGGATTCGAATCACTGAGCTTCTGCATACAAGGCAAACACCTTACCTCCATGCTATCTCTCTGGCCCTCAGTTGCTTATTTCATGTATCCATGTATATACTTATTTTTGTTTCTGGGTCACACCCAGAAATGCTCAAAAATCACTCACTCCTGGTTCTGTACTGGGTTGGGCCCTGGAGACCATATGGGATGCTGGGAATTGAAACAAAGTTGGCTCTGTGCAAGATAAGTGCCCTCCCCACTGTACTGTTGCTCTGGTCCATTTCCTAACATTTTTTTTGTTTTGCTTTGGGCCAAACCCCGCGGTGCTCAGGGGTTCCTCCTGGCTATCTGCTCAGAAATAGCTCCTGGCAGACACAGGGAACCATATGGGACGCTGGGATTCAAACCAACTACCTTAGGTCCTGGATCGGCTGCTTGCAAGGCAAACACCGCTGTGCTATCTCTCCGGCCCCCATTTCCTAACATTTTGTTGTCTTCTCATCATCACCAGAGGTTTACCAACTATTAGACTATTCAAAGAACCCACATCTGCATTTGTGAGTCTTCCTTAGTGTAAATCCTTCATTCACTCTTTTTTTTTTTTTTTTTTTTTTGGTTTTTGGGCCACACCCTGTGACGCTCAGAGGTTACTCCTGGCTATGCGCTCAGAAGTTGTTCCTGGCTTCTTGGGGGACCATATGGGACGCCGGGGGATCGAACCGCGGTCCGTCCTAGGCTAGCGCAGGCAAGGCAGGCACCTTACCTCCAGCGCCACCACCCGGCCCCGCTTCATTCACTCTTACTGTTTTCACTCTTGGAGCTTTTCTTCTTTCCCTTTCTAAAGTTTTTTGTTTGTTTGTTTTGGGTCACACCCAGCAGCACTCAAGTGTTACTCATGGCTCTACACTCAGAAATCGCTCCTGGAGGGCTTGGGGGACCATATGGAATGCCGGGATTCGAACCACCATCCTTCTGTATGCAAGGTAAATGCCTTACCTCCATGCTATCTCTCCTGCCCCCTTTCTAAAGTTTTAATGAGAATTATGCTTAGCCTATGAACCTTCATTCCTTGTGCTTTTATAATGCAATAAATATCTTTCCACATACAATTTTGGCTGAATCCCACAAGTTTTGATGAGTATTGTATTTTTATTCAGTTAAAATTATTTTCTACCAAAAAAAAAAATAGAAAAGAAGGGGCCGGCGAGGTGGCGCTAGAGGTAAGGTGTCTGCCTTGCAACCGCTAGCCAAGGAAGGACTGCGGTTCGATCCCCCAGCATCCCATATGGTCCCCCCAAGCCAGGGGCAATTTCTGAGCCCTTAGCCAGGAGTAACCCCTGAGCATCAAACGGGTGTGGCCCGAAAAACCAAAAAAAAAAAAATAAATAAATAAAATTATTTTCTTTCTTACTTTTTTTGGTTTTTGGGTCACACCTGGCAGCACTCAGGGGTTACTCCTGGCTCTATGCTCAGAAACCGCTCCTGGCAGGCTCAGGGGACCATATGGGATGTCATGATTTGAACCACATCCTTCTGCATGCAAGGCCTACTCCATGCTAGCTCTCTGGCCCCTAAAATTATTTTCTTATTTCCAATATATCATCTCTAATGTCTATCATCAGAAAGTTAAATTATCAAGGATTTTTTTTCTTTTTTCTTATTTTGTTTTGGGGCCACACCGGCCAGTGCTCAGGGGTTACTCTTGGCTCTGCACTCAGAAATCGCTCTGGCAGGCTCTAGCGACCATATGGGATGCCTGGGATTGAACCTGAATCTGTCCTGGATCTGCTGCATGCAAGGCAAATGCTCTACCTACAGATATGCAATTGCTCCAGACCCAAATTTTTATAATTATCCATTTCTGTCAATGATGGTCTTTTCCCTTTCTCCATTTCATATTTTTGTTTTGGGGCCACAACTGATAATCAAGCCTCAACTCCAAAGCCAGAACACTGGAGAGATATGAGTTTGGAAGCAAACGCCGATGCAGGAAATAATTCACACACACTGAAGGGGGTGAAATGGGTTCAGGAGTCCTCACACACAAGCCTTTTGCTCCTAAGAAGCAGGCAGCTTAGAGGGGAAGTCTGGAAACGTAAGAGCATTTTCCTGAGACCAGGGATATTTATTGGGAAGAATCAAACAACACCCTGATGTGGAGAACAAGTGGCCTAAACATCAATCCAAGGTGCTATATTCAAAGATGTTTCCAACTAATGTGTAACAAGGCGTACACTGAGTAGGATGGCATCCGGTTAATCCAATATACAAGCAGTTGTTCTCTCAGCTCTGTGCTCAAGGGACCATATGTGTATTGAGGATTGCACGGGGCAGTCACAGGCAAGGCAAGCATCTTGCCTGATGTACTTATCTCTTTGGCCCCATTAATGTTGGTTTTATGTTTGAAAATAATTACAGAAAACAGTATATGTATTAATAAGTAAAAGAAAAACTTTATTTTGTGTGTGTGTGTGTGTGTGTGTGTGTGTGTTTTCCGGGCCATACCCGTTTGATGCTCAGGGGTTACTCCTGGCTAAGCACTCAGAAATCGCCCCTGGCTTGGGGGGACCATATGGGACACTGGGGGATCAAACCGCGGTGGCGATCTTTCTTGGCTAGCGCTTGCAAGGCAGACACCTTACCTCTAGCGCCACCTTGCCGGCCCCAAGAAAAACTTTTTGATCAATGTAAAAAATGACTTGCCAAGACATAAAAAGTATTCCCAAAACAAATGACATTAATTCATGGTTTTATTATTCTTTTTTTTTTTTTGGGGGGGGGGGGGGTGTTTGGGTCACACCCGAAGGTGCTCAGGGGTTACTCCTGGCTGTCTGCTTAGAAATAGCTCCTGGCAGGCACGGGGGACCATTTGGGACACCGGGATTCGAACCAACCACCTTTGGTCCTGGATAGGCTACTTGCAAGGCAAATGCCGCTGTGCTATCTCTCCAGGCCCTATTCATTTTTTTGTATGGTTTTAGGAATTACTCTTGGCAGTACCCTAAGCAAGCTAGGTATAAGCTTTCTTTTTTTTCTTTTTTGGTTTTTGGGTCACACCTGGCAGCACTCAGATTACTCCTGGCTCCACGCTCACTCCTGGCAGGCTCGGGGGACCATATGAGATGCCGGGATTCGAACCAATGACCTGCATGGAAGGCAAATGCCTTACCTCCATGGTATCTTTCCGGCCCCACAAATCCTATACTTGATGGTGAAGTGTTGAGAAGTTTGTCCTGTCATCTAAAAATACTCCTTTAATGTTTCTTCCAAACTGGGTTTCAGGGCTGGAGTGACAGCACAATGGTAGGGTGTCTGCTTTGCATGCAGAGAGCTAGGTGTAATCACTGAGTGCTGCCGGATGTGGCTCTAAAACTAACAAAATCACAACAAAAGAAAACCAAATCCTGGGTTTCAAGGCTAATGATAATGAGCTAGATAATGAGTTAGTCTGGTGCTTATCCATGACATTTTCATGGACAAATCAGAATGACAATTTGAATTATAATCTAGCTGGACAGATTCTTGGTGATGTGCACATTGCATTAAGGTTTTTTCACTTATTTTGATCTTTTGAGGGAGCCATACTTGCTTGCTCAGGGCTGACTCCTGGCTCTGCAATCACTCCTGGAGGTGTTCAAGGACCCATCTGAGACGCTGAGGATCAAAACCAGGTCAGCTATATGCCAGGCAAATACCTTCCCTCCTATACTATGGCCCTAGGTGAATTTTTTGTTTTGTTTTGTTTATCTGTTTTCTTAACTATATTCCACTATTCTCTTCTTCCTACTTCATTTAATAGATCTGCTCTTTTTCTTTGTGGATTTTGGGCCACACCTAGAGGTAGGTGCTCAGGGCTTACTCTTGGTGGTGATCGGTGGACCATATGGGGCACTAAGATTCAAACCCAGGACAGCCGCAGGCAAGACAAGTGTCCTCCCTACTATACTATTGCCCTGGTTCCCACCTGCTATTTTTTTTATTTGTTTGTTTTTTGTTTTGGTTTTTGGGTCACACCCGGCAGTGCTCAGGGGTTACTCCTGGCTCCACGCTCAGAAATCGCTCCTGGCAGGCTCGGGGGACCATATGGGATGCCAGGATTTGAACCAATGACCTTCTGCATGAAAGGCAAACGCCTTACCTCCATGCTATCTCTCCGGCCCTCCCACCTGCTATTTTTAATGGGAGTTCCTTTGTACGTTGAGTTCCTACTTTGATTTTGCTGCTTCCGGTATTTCAGCTGTCTTTTGCAATTCTGATTACAGTGTGGATACATTTATTCTGCCTGGATCCCTTCTGGCCTCTGAACCCAGGTGCTTACACTCCTTAACTCGGGTAAATTCTTTATCATTGACAGCAATGTCATTGCCTGTTCCTCAGGGATTCTGAAGAATCTCATTGCTCCTCATGTGCTCATTCCATAATTCTCTAGAACGCTGCTCATTCCTTTTCCGACTTTTTTTCCTACATTCTGTGGTTTTTTAGAGGTTTCCAACATTTTGGATTGGCAGTCAGCTGCTATTACTCCATACCTGAGCCCTTCCTCTAAATTTCTTATTTCACCCACCACACACTCTGGTTCTGTCATTTCTCGCTATTTCTTTGTTTCTGTCCTCCTTCATTCCCGTGCTCCACTGACTGCCCATACATTGGTTTATTTGAACTCATCCAAAAGCTTCCAACAGCCTCATGATGGTGTCTCTAGTCATATTCTGAGAGGTTCTGAGGCTGGCTGGTACTGGGAGAATCTTAAATGCTCTCTTTGAGTTGCTCTCTTTGAGCTTCCTGAGGCTCTGCAGGTATCTCCATGGTCTCAGTTGTGCTACCAGGATGGATCTTTGTTGTTCACTCCTGTGGGAGTCTCCAAGGGATTGGGCTGTGTTGTTCTTTCCCTCGTTTCCTACTGGTCCTCAACCAGTGACAGGAGGTGTAAGTGTGAGCAGTGTGATGTGTAATGAGTAGAAATGTACATGTACATGGCCAAGCTCCATAAGGGTATGAGCAGCAGAGAACAAAATTACGTGGGCCGGGGAGATGAATGAGTAGTAGAAGGCCTGCTGAGAGGCAAGAATTGGGTGTTGAGGGCCCGGAGAGATAGCACATCGGTATTTGCCTTGCAAGCAGCCGATCCAAGACCAAAGGTGGTTGGTTCGAATCCCGGCGTCCCATATGGTCCCCCGTGCCTGCCAGGAGCTATTTCTGAGCAGCCAGCCAGGAGTAACCCCTGAGCAACGCCAGGTGTGCCCCCCCCCAAAAAAAAAAAAAAAAACAAAAAAAAAAAGAAAAAAGAAAAAAAAGAATTGGGTATTGAGGCTGCTAGGACCCAGGTGGGAGTGAGACTTGGTGTCCAGTTATTAAATAAACCCAGAACAGGAAGAACTCACACTCCTGAACATATATGCACGAGAAAAATTCTTAAAACAACTGCTAACAGAAAGACATCATTAGCAACGCAACAGTAGCTGGAGATTTCAACACCGTCACCTCCTGCTAGATCATGAACACTCAACAAGCGCATACTGGCTTTAAAAAAAAATGAAAAAAGGGGCTTCGTGTATTTGTATAAATATAGCGGTTTACCCCCCCAAAAGCTGAATACACATTCTTCCCCAATGCTATTGAAAAATTCTCCAAGATAGACCATATACTGGGTTACAAAGCATTACCTCCATAAAATCAAGAGGAGAGAAATTTTATCAACAGCCTTCTAAGATCATGACGCACTGAACAGAGAAGTGAATTACAAACAGAAATGCAGATCTAACTTTAACACCTGGAAATTAAACAAATCACTACTAAACAACCAATGGGTCAGAGAGGAAATCAAGATTTCTGGAAACCAATGAGAATGAGGACATGAATCATCAGACTTCGCGGGACACAGTAAAAGTGGTGTTAAGAGGAAAACATAGCTTTGTGAGCACTGATCAGGAAGGAATGGCCGCATAAAGAACTTAATGGTGTAGTTTAAGAAATTAACCAACAGCAAGACGGTGGCCATGGAAGTCGATATCCGCTAAGGAGTGTGTAACAACAACAAAACAAGAAATAACCAACAAAATGAGCAGCAAATATAAAATACACATATTTATAAATATATATAATATAAAATATAAAATAATTAGCAAAAATAAAGCAGGCAGTAAGAAGGAAACCTAAGCAGAAATTAATGAACTGGAAACCAAAAAACAACAACCAACAACCAAAAAGCCAGCACAACAGTCCAAAAGATCAATGAAAGCAAGAGGTGGTTCTTTGAAACAGTTTCTACAAAGCTAACATCACCTGCTACAAAAGCATTCAAAGACACCACAAAAAAAGTGAACTACAGGCTGATATCCTTGATAAACACAGATGCATAGATCCTCAATAAAATACTAGAAAATTGAACCTAACAATTCATCAAAAAAATCATACATCGGGGCCGGGCGGTGGCGCTGGAGGTAAGGTGCCTGCCTTGCCTGCGCTAGCCTAGGACGGACCGCGGTTCGATCCCCCGGCATCCCATATGGTCCCCCAAGAAGCCAGGAGCAACTTCTGAGCGCATAGCCAGGAGTAACCCCTGAGCGTCACAGGGTGTGGCCCAAAAACCAAAAACCAAAAAAAAAAAAAAATCATACATCATGACCAAGTAGGGAAAAGGATGGTTTAACATAAGAAAGTGAATCAATATAATAAAGTTTATCAGCAGAAGAAAAAATTACATAATCATATCAACAGATGCAGAGAGAACATTTGATAAGATCCAGAACCCATTCATTATTTAAAAAAAAAATCAGTAAGATGGAACTGAAGGAACTTTCCTCAATATAATCAAGTCATTTACCTGTGGCAAACATTCTACTCAATAGGGAAAAATTAAAAGCCTTTCCTCTAAGATCTGGCAGAAGATAAGTTTGCCCACTCTCACCACTTCTATTCAAGTACTGGAAGTACTTGACACAGCAATTAGGGAGGAAAAAGAAATCAAGTACATCCAGATAGGAAAGAAAGGAAGAAGTAAAGATCTCACTGTTTGTGAATGACACAATACTATATTTAGAAAATCCTAAAGTGTCTATAAAATGCTTCTATAAACAATAGATTTGTATAGTAAAGTAGTTGGATACAAAATAAGCAAGAATTTGCCTTTCTCAGTGCAAAACAAGTGGCGGTTATTAGCGATGACGATGTACTTCGGATCTGGATTTGCAGTACTTTCTTTATAGTAAGACATCAGCTGCTTAAGAAATAAGCTTCTGGGCCCGGAGAGATAGCACAGCGGCGTTTGCCTTGCAAGCAGCCGATCAGGACCAAAGGTGGTTGGTTCGAATCCCGGTGTCCCATATGGTCCCCCGTGCCTGCCAGGAGGTACTTCTGAGCAGACAGCCAGGAGTAATCCCTGAGCGCCGCCGGGTGTGACCCAAAAACCAAAAACCAAAAAAAAAAAATAAGCTTCTGGGGCCGGAGAGATAGCATGGAGGTAAGGTGTTTGCCTTCCATGCAGGAGGTCATCGGTTCGAATCCCGGCGTCCCATATGGTCCCCTGTGCCTGCCAGGAGCAATTTCTGATCCTGGAGCCAGGAATAACCCCTGAGCACTGCCGGGTGTGACCCAAAAAAAAAAAAAAAAAAGAAAAGAAAAAGAAAAAAGAAATAAGCTTCTTAAGAAATAAGCACTTGTGGGCCTGGAGAGATAGTACAGCGGCCTTTGCCTTGCAAGCAGCCAATCCAGGACCAAAGGTGGTTGGTTCAAATCCCAGTGTCCCATATGGTCCCCCGTGCCTGCCAGGAGCTATTTCTGAGCAGACAGCCAGGAGTGACCCCTGAGCACTGCCGGGTGTGGCCCCAAAAAAAAACAAAAAAAAAAAAGAAAGAAGCACTTGTGGGGCCGGAGAGATAGCATGGAGGTAAGGTGTTTGTTTGCTTTTCATGCAGAAGGATGGTGGTTCGATCCCCGGCACCGTATATGATTCCCTGAGCCCCACCAGGAGTGATCTCTGAGTGCAAAGCCAGGAAGGAGTAAGCACTAAGAAACTCCAGGTGGTCTGCAAACTTAGAAACAATAACAACTAAAATATAATAAATTTTAAATAGACAAAATCAAACCAATATGCCTATTTTTTGAAATTCAACAAAGCTGACAAACTTTTCTCAGTTTTTTGGGGGGGCTTACTTGACAGTGTGCACAGCTATCCCTTGCTCTATGATTAGGGATCACTCGTGGTGGAACTGGGATGTAACCCAAAACAGAGGTGTTTCTCCCATCTTCCTTCCTCTTTCATTTAAACCTATCCCCCTTTGATATGTAAAAGCCCACCTAGGTCACTTGACCCTCCCCTGCCTGGCGGATTTTATAAGGTCAGTTTTTGCTTGGCACCACAAGGGAGAAGCCACTGACTCCATGACTCTCCTGACTGGCTTGGTTTATTAATTCTTCCCTGGCTACTTTAATATGCTTTAATATGCTTCAGGCCTATCAGCCTGGGATTGGAAATACAGTGTGTGAGATGATTTCAAAATGTGGGAATTGGGCCCGGAGAGATAGCACAGCGGCGTTTGCCTTGCAAGTAGCCGATCCAGGACCAAAGGTGGTTGGTTCGAATCCCGGTGTCCCATAGGGTCCGCCGTGCCTGCCCAGCACCACTTCTCGCTCTTGACCCCACACAGTCTCTGCTGGGGAAAGTCATTCCTGACTCGGGACATCAGCAAGCCCTAAAGGGAGCTTCTCACATCAGTAAAACACAGAGAAATGAGGCGTGACTCACGCAGTAGGTGTCTGGCCTGTGCGGAACCCTGGCTCTAGCCCCAGCACCCTATAGCCCCCCACCTGACCTCCCAGCATTGCCAAGGAGCACCCCAAAGACAACAGAGAAAATTACTGGCTAGTTGCTAGCTGCCAGAATGAGAATTTACTGGAGCGGTGAGTTTGTATTCGGCAAGCACCATGAGTGAGATGAGTGGAGCAAGGCTAAGAGTAAAATGTCTAGCCCAGGCTGGGCTCAAACATAGAGAACATGTCTTGAAGCCCGAGTCACTGAGTTCAACCTCCAGTGCCACCCACACACCAGCAGTGATCAGGCAGCAGCACTCGCCCTCTTGGACTGCCAGGAGCACAACAGCCTCAGGCATCCCCCACTCCAGCCAAGAGTCTCAGAGCATCCAGGTTGCTGCAGTATCAGAAACCACCACAAAAGGGAAGGGGAAAAGAAGCCAAACACGAGAGAAATGACTCATCCTGCTCTTGAGGAATCAATGAAGCTATGGGTGAAAGAGGGTTTGTTTCAGGGCCACACCCGCTGGGTCAGGACCGGAACTTCCTGCCTGTGCTCCAGCCTGCTGAGGTCTCTCAGGATGCCAGTCTAGCACAGACATTTGGGAGTAGCTGTCTTTTTTTTTTGTTTGTTTTGTTTTTTTTGGTTTTTGGGCCACACCCGGCGGGGCTCAGGGGTTACTCCTGGCTGTCTGCTCAGAAATAGCTCCTGGCAGGCACGGGGGACCATATGGGACACCGGGATTCGAACCAACCACCTTTGGTCCTGGATCGGCTGCTTGCAAGGCAAACACCGTTGTGCTATCTCTCCGGGCCCGGAGCATCTGGTCATGAGTTCAAATCCCTGGTGTCCCACATGTGTCGAGTGTAAGGCCGGCAGCTCTACATATGGGTCCCGGGGCACTGCCAAGGACTTTCTGGCCTAAAGGACCTGGGTCACCATTTCCCTGGTCCCTACACATCAACAATAGCAAAGAGGAGATAAGGGAGGGGGGGAGGAATGGAACAAAGGTTCTGGCTTGACTGGAAAAGCAGAATTAGTTTTCAGTGGAGGCAGATGGAGGGGCGGGCCTGTCTGCAGCCAACTGGGTCCTTCAAGCTGCACCTCAGTCAAGCTCCAAAAGCCAGTTGGCACACATTTCCTCCAGCCCGAGAATAGAAACTGTCAGACACTTCATAGATAACGAGGTTGAATATACAAGGTATCTAACTTCATACTTCTGGGGCTCTTGGAATTTAATATTCTTCAAGGTGCACAGACCTTCCAGAATCCATCTATACTTCCAAGTCCAATGTCATCCCCCAGCACAGCGGCGAAATTTCTAGATTCACTTACCTACCCTGCAACTGACTGATCATGTTATTTTGTCTGAGTTGTCTGTGAGCATGAAACTATTCCAGGTTATCCTGAAATCACCACCTAGTTGGTCTTCCAAATAAGCTCCGTTCAGCAATGCTGACTTTGTTTATTTAATATGGCTTTGATTCACTGCAATTTACTGGATGAATTTAGAGATTTGCTATTAGCATCAAATTTGTTTTCCCACATTGATCGATATTTTGAACACGAAATATTCTACTGTCAAGAAAAAGAGGAGCTGGGGGCCGGGCGGTGGCGCTGGAGGTAAGGTGCCTGCCTTGCCTGCGCTAACCTAGGACGGACCGCGGTTCGATCCCCCGGCGTCCCATATGGTCCCCCAAGAAGCCAGGAGCAACTTCTGAGCGCATAGCCAGGAGTAACCCCTGAGCCTCACAGGGTGTGGCCCAAAAACCAAAAAAAAAAAAAAAAAGAAAAAGAGGAGCTCTTTTCCACTGCTGAATGTTGTTTGAGTCCTCAAGTAAACAGAATTGAGCTGCGACAGGACCCAACAATTCTTATCCCGGCACCTATCCCCACGACACAGAAACATTCATTTGAAAAGCCACATGCACATCTAGTCACTCTAGCACTCAGTCTGAGAGCTATGATATGGCATCAGCCTAGGTGCCCAACTGTAAGACGACATCCAGCTATTAAGCCAAAAGGCAAAGGTGTGCCCCCATCTTCCTCTTTCGTTTAAACCAATCATTTTGACCTGTGAAAACCCACCTAAATCACTCAACCCTCTGCCTCCTGGTGAAATCTGTACTTGGAGAATGAAAAGAAAGTCAGTCTGGCTTGGTGCGCTCAGAGACCATGAGGGGAGGGAGAAGCCGCTGCCCCATGACTCTCTCTGAACTGGCTTGATTTATTAATTCTTCACGGCTACTCTGCCTCTTCAGACCTGTTTGCCTGAGGTTGGAAATACCGTGTATGGGGTGATTTCATGGCCAGAGGATGTATTTTACACCCAACCACAGATGAATAAATTATGAAGATGTGGTACATATACACAATGGAATACTACACAGCTGTAAGGAACAATAAAATCATATATGCTGCCAACTGGTTGGAACTGGAAGCTCTCCGGCAGAGTGAAGGAAGCTAGAAGAAGGGTCAACATAGGATGACCTCACTTTTCTGGAGTATGCAGGATTGAACAGGAGGAGGTGGAAAGCCCAGGAGCCACACCGCAGTCATGACAGATCTCTGAGGAGACTAGCCAAGCCACACAAATCCACAGTATCCCAGGCAAGTCTTCTGGTTGAAAACTCTGGGTGACCTTAGGAGGGGAGTGGGCCAAGCCCCTGCCCTGCTGAAGCCCCAGAAACTGCCCACATATCCCACAATCATAGCTTTTCAAAGGGCCCAGCTTCATGCTTAATCTCATAATTAATGAAGATTCTAAGTGCATGGGGCCGGAGAGAGAGCATGGAGGTGGGGTGTTTGCCTTGCATGCAGAACGACGGTGGTTCGAATCCGGGCATCCCATATGGTCCCTTGAGCCTGCGTAGAGCCAGGAATAACCCCTGGGCGCTGCCGGGTGTGATCCAAAAAACAAACAAACAAACAAGATTCTAAATGCCAGTTTGGGGCAACCTCCCCTTTCCGCTCCACAGTCCTGCCAGAGTGCCAATAGCCACACCCCATCTCACAGCACCCCACATGCAAACTCAGGGGCCCAGTTCTACACATCCGGGAATGCCTGGGGTGGATAGCCATATAGGTGGCCACTCTATGTATGTAAGGTCACACCTGACTCCTCTGAATTCCTCAATATGACAGCCAGTAGGAGCACAGCAGGAGATGGGAAGTAGCAAAGAAAACCACTAAGCTCAATAAACAGAAACAATAACACAGAAGACTCAACTAGCAACGAACAGATCAGTAAACCCCTCAGACAATGACTTAATTACCTAGTTGTGAGATACGAATATTTTCACAAATTTTCTTTAGCTGAAGCATTTTTCAATAATCCTGTTAACCATTTAGTTGTAACAATTGATATAAAATAAATATAAGCAATATAAAATAAATTATTCTGTGCCCCCCCCCTTTTTTTGGTTTTTGGGCCACAACTGATGATACTCAGGGGTTATTCCTGGCTATGCGCTCAGAAATTGCACTTGTGGGCTGGAGAGATAGCATGGAGGTAGGGCATTTGCCTTGCATGCAGAAGGATGGTGGTTCGAATCCCAGCATCCCATATGGTTCCCCAAGCCTGCCAGGAGCGATTTCTGAGCGTAGAGCCAGGAGTAATCCCTGAGCACTGCCCAAAAACCAAAAAAAAAAAAGAAAGAAAAGAAAAAAGAAAACACTCCTGGCTTGGGGGACCATATGGAAGGCTGGGGATCGAACTGAGGTCCATCCTGGATTAGCTGCATGCAAGGCAAACGCCCTACTGCTGTGCTATCATTCTGGACCATCTGTGTCTGCCTTTTTTTTTTTTTTTTGGTTTTTGGTTTTTGGGCCACACCCAGCATTGCTCAGGGGTGACTCCTGGCTGTCTGCTCAGAAATAGCTCCTGGCAGGCACGGGGGACCATATGGGACACTGGGATTCGAACCAACCACCTTTGGTCCTGGGTCAGCTGCTTGCAAGGCAAACACAGCTGTGCTATTTCTCCGGGCCCTCTGTGTCTGCTTTTGAGGCAGGATGGGGTTGATGGGTGGAAAACTTGGAACAATGAGAAGGTCACACTAGTGGTGGGATTGATGCTGGAATACTAATTGCCAGAGACAACTCTTAGGAAAAGTTTTGTGAATGGGGCCCGGAGAAATAGCACAGCGGCGTTTGCCTTGCAAGCAGCCGATCCAGGACCTAAGGTGGTTGATTCGAATCCCAGTGTCCCATATGGTCCCCTGTGCCTGCCAGGAGCTATTTCTGAGCAGATAGCCAGGAGTAACCTCTGAGCAACACCGGGTGTGGCCCAAAAACCAAAAAAAGAAGAAAAGTTTTGTAAACTATAGTGTTTAGGGGCTGGAGTGTTGGCGCAAGCAATATGGCGTCTGCCTTGCACCACGTGCTAACCTAGGATGAACTGTGGTTTGATTCCCGCCTCCCCCCCACCCCGCCCCCGTCCCCAAGCCAGGAGCAATTTCTGTGTTTGTTTTTTGTTTTGTTTTGTTTTGTTTTGTTTTTCAGCCACACCATGACATTCAGGGGTTACTCCTGGCTATGCGCTCAGAAATTGCTCCTGGCTTGGGGGACCATATGGAATGCCAGGGAATTGAACCGCAGTCTGTCCTAGGCTAGAGCATGAAAGACAAATGCCTTACTGCTTGTGCCAGCTCTGGCCCCAACCAGGAGTGATTTCTGAGTGCACAGCCAGGAGTAACCCCTGAGCATCATGGGTCTACCCCCAACTCCCCCCTCCAAAAAAGACCATAGTGTTTAAACAAAGTAACTTTTTTTTTTTTTTTGGTTTTTGGGTCACACCTGGCGGTGCTTAGGGGTTACTCCTGGCTCTGCACACAGAAGTTGCTTCTGGCAGGCACAGGAGACCATATGGGATGCTAGGATTTGAACCACCATTTGTTTGATTCAGCTGCGCGCAAGGCAAACGTTCTACTGCTGTGCTAACTCTCCGGCCCCTAAAGTAATTTTTAAAATAAAAACCAAAGAATAACTGGATGAGGGAATGCAATGTAGTAAAATGCCTAAAAAAAGAAAAATCAGGGGAATAAGAGGAGAATGGGGGTAATGGGGTTTGGTCTGTCAGTGATGTGGACAGTGGCAGAGCTCTAGGACAGATCCAAAATAAAATCCAAACTTAACAAAGGGAATTGGGGGCACTGGCTGAGGGAAGATGACACTGACAGTTGAGACTGCTGCTAAAACATTGTTAAGTTTGAAACTCAACAATCAATGACATCAATCACAATTCTTGAATAAAATTTAAAAAAAGTAGAGCTCTCCGATCAACATTTTCCACATGGGAAGTTCAACAGTTCCTCTAAATCGACTTATTATTCATTTTTTAATTTTTCGACTACTCTTATTTTTTTGTGCCACCCAAGCTGTGCTCAGGGTTGGCTCAGGGACCACTCCTCCTGGGGCTCAGGGACCACTCCTCCTGGGACTCAGGGACCACATAGGGTGCTGGGGGTTAAACTCATCCTGTCGCATGCAGGGCAAGTGCCCTACCCACTGTATTCCTGCTCCAGGCCCTATGAAATCCGGCTGGAGGAACAGCACTGACCGTCGGAGCTAGCAGGACAGCTAAGCTGCTTAGGGCAAAGCACCAGTTAGTGGCTCTCGGCCGCATGCCCTGCAGAGCCTGGCACTTCCCTGGTTGTGAGCACACGGGCCAGCAGGGGCCTAGTGTCGACACAGATCCTGGGCACACACACCGATTCTCACAAGCTCCAGCAACACCAACTTGGGCAAAGTCGGGCACATCCAAGGTACCTATAGCCCTGCCCCTGCCCCTGTCCTCACTCCTTCCTTCCTTCCTCTACCCCTTCCTTCCTTTTCCCCTTCTAAATCTCGAGCTTGGCTTCAGTCAGGGACCCCCTAAGATCAGGGCACCCACAACACGTTTACTGGATCTGTGGAGAGCAACATGAGGGCCAAGCAGAGAGCTCGTGCGGGGGTGGGGGGGAGGAGGAAGGGGAGGAGGAAGAAGAGGAGGAAAAGGAGAAGTTGGAGGAGGACAGGGCTGGAGGCTGCAAGCTTCTGAGAAGCCACAGGTAAGGCTGAGGTGAAGTGGCCATCCAGCCAAGTCCAAGGGCGACACTGTGGCTGTTCATCTTCCACAAAGGGACAAAAGGGCAGGAGACAGCATAGGGGCATGTGTGCGTGTGCGTGTGTGTGTGTGTGTGTGTGTGTGTGTGTGTGTGTGATTACAGGGGGTGCACAGATATATGTGTATGTGTGTGTATGTACAGGGGAACACAGGTCCATGTGTCCATGTGTAAATGTGTTGAAGGGGGAGCGCAAGTGTGCATGTGTAGAGGGGAAGGCAGGAGATCCAGCACAGGTGGGGGTAGGGTTAAGGGGAGAAGCAGGAAACACGGCAGGTGTAGGTTAGTGCATGTGTGTGCATGGGGAAGGCAGGTTGCCCAATAAAGTGTGTGTGTGTGTGTGCGCGCGTATGCTCGCATATGTGTGCTGACAAATATTTGTACCTGGTAAATATAAAACGCATCAGATACAGACTAAAAAAATGCATTTCTTTTCTTTTCTTTTTTCTGGTTTTTGGGTCACATCTGGCAGCGCTCAGGAGTTACTCCTGGCTCTGTGCTCAGAAGTTGCTTCTGGCAGAGACCATATGGGATGCTGGGATTTGAACAAGGATCCATCCTGTGTTGGCCACGTGCAAGACAAACACCTTACTGCTGTGCCATTGCTCCAGCCCTAGAAAATGCATTTCTGTGGGCCAGAGTGACAGTATAGCGGGCAGGCTGGTTTTGTCACCAGCCCGAGTTCTATTCCCCATGTCCCATATGGTCTCTTGAACACAGAACTACAAGTGATCCCTGAGCACAGACAGAAGTAAGCTCAAAACTGATGGGAGTGAATCACAAACAAACAAACAAACCCCAGAAAAGGTGTTTGTTAAAAAAGACACCTCTCTCAGTTGGAGTAGTATAGAGAGTTAAGGCACTTACTTGCCTTACAAGTGGCTGATCCAAGCCACCACACTGGATCTGTGTGCCTGTGCCAGGAGTGGCCCCTGAGAAGAATGTGACTCCAGGCTAGAACAGGCTAAAATACCATCCATGAAGATGACTGACAGAAGCAGTTGTTTGTTGTTTTTTGAGCCATACCCAGTGGTGCTCAGGGTTTCCCCCTTGCTCTGTGCTCAGAAATCACTCCTAGAGAGCTCAGGGGACTGAACGGAATGCTGGGGATTGAACCCAGGTTGGCCCTCCCCACTGTGCTATCTCTCTGGCCCTGCATCTAGCACAGTTTGATGCTTCCAAACCTCAGGTAGGTACTGAAGGAAGACACCTATACTCCAGGCATTCAGCCTAGGGCCAGGGTAGGCCAGGTAAGGAAGATGGTCAGCCAACGAGGGCAGCAGGCTGTGGGAAGGAGGAGAGGGACCAAATAAGACCAGGTGCTGAGCCCAATTAGAAAAGCAATAGGGGGGGCCGGAGAGATAGCATGGAGTTAAGGTGTTTGCCTTTCATGCAGAAGGATGGTGGTTCTAATCTCAGCATCCCATATGGTCCCCCGTGCCTGCATGGGCGATTTCTGAGCATAGAGCCATGAATAACCCCTGTGCACTGCTGGGTGTGACCCAAAAACAAAACAAAAAAAATAATAAAGAAAATAAAGAAAAGGAAAGAAAAGCAGTAGGGTACTTGCCTAGCTTGCGGCTGACCCCAAGACCTAATAGCAGATGAACCCTTCCCCTCCAGAGGTGATGTCTGAAGAGTCCCTGGGAACATTTATCAGAGAGGCCACTGGGTCCTCTCTCTTATGAGGCCACAGTGCCTCTGCCCTGGGCTCTCCTGCCAGGGCCCAAGGAAGTTTCCAGAGAGCATGTCCTTGGTCTTGAACCCACCCACCCACCAACCCTGCTCCTGCTTGGCCTCTTGAACCCAACCCAGAGCACCCTCTCTCCCTTTTCAGGGTCCCCAGAGCACTCAGCCATAGGCCTGAGATCCAGAAAACAGAAAGAGCCTCCAGCCTTCCCAGAACTCTGGCTAGGGAGGGACAAGGAGGAAGGTGGTGAGGGGGCCGGGCGGGGGCACAGCAAAACTGTGTGGGGCAGGACAGGTAGCAAAGGCCCAGCCAGGACAGGGGCAGGCCCAGACTGAGACATACGCACCGAGAGACAAGTTAGCTGCAGCCTAAGGGCCTAAGGACCACGGAGCCGATGGGCCCAAAGGTGTAGGTGCCAAGACAGGTAGAAATGACTTCCTGGGGCCTGAAACCTGCAGCCAGCCTGTCCGCACCTGCTCTGGGGTCTGACCTATGCCTGAATCGGGAGACTCAGTTTCCTCCCCAGAGAGCCAGGAAATACTGAAGGAGGCAGATGAGTCCCAGACCAGGACAACCTTCAGTGAAGCTCAGAGCCTTGAGATCAAGTGTCCTGGCTGGACCACCATCCCAGGGGCTGCAGGACACCTGCAGAACACGACCTCCCACTGTCTCAGCCACAAAATCAAGAGTCTCAGCTGCTGTCTGTCTCTCTCTCTCTCACATACACACACACACACACACACACACACACACACACACACACACACACACACACACGGAAGCTGAGGCACACATGGTGCTCACAGGCCTGTCTCTCCATACACCCAAGCTCTAGAACTGGGTTGCCTTCTTGTATTCAAAGAGGGAGGTCCGGCTGGCCTCTAAAGCCCGGCTCTCCGTGCCCTGGCTGTGGGATGGAAAAGATGTGCTTCAGATGGCGAAGAAGCCTGCTGACCACACCGTAGCACCTCAGGGTGCAACTAACTGTGCTTTGGGGGCTGGAAGGTTGCTGCCCCCCCCAGTCTTTTCTAATGCTGATGCCAAGGTTTAGGGTCTCAGCAAGACACCAGGACAGTGGGGATGGGGAAGACAGACATCTGGGAGGGGAGGGGAGGGGAGGGGAGGGGAGGGAAGGGAAGGGAAGGGAAGGGAAGGGAAGGGAAGGGAAGGGAAAGGGAAAGGGAAAGGGAAAGGGAAAGGGAAAGGGAAAGGGAAAGGGAAAGGGAAAGGGAAAGGGAAAGGGAAAGGGAAGGGAAGGGAAGGGAAGGGAAGGGAAGGGAAGGGAAGGGAAGGGAAGGGAAGGGAAGGGAAGGGAAGGGAAGGGAAGGGAAGGGAAGGGAAGGGAAGGGAAGGGAAAGGCCGTAGCAAGACAGGAGGAATTTCTAATTTCTAGGTGCTGCTGGTACATGCAGAGCAGACTCAGCTATAAAGCCTGGTTGAAATGCCAGCAACTCCCGAACCCATTCAAAAAGCTCCACAGAATGCATGCAGTTGCCATGGAAACACTGACAGTATCTTTCCTAGCACTGGACACATACATTACCACTCGTAATGCATTTAACACAGTTTGGGGCCACCAATTCATAACAGAATTAGAGTTCTGACTCTTAGGTAAACAAAGAGGAGCGGCTGGAGGGGCAGGCAGCTCTGTGGAGCACCAATCCTGGCTACCGCGGCTGCACGGAGCATTAGCAGGCAGAGAAGACCAGCGCAGACCCCCACCTGGGGGACAGAGTACAGATCAGACACGCCCACCTCGCTGGAGCCCACCATGCTTAGAGCAGGAAGGGAAAGGAGACTCTCTCAAGGGTCTTCAGTGACTGACCTGGGCACTAGTGATATCAAAGGTCACAGCTATCGCCTGAGAGAAAGAAAAGTTCTGCAGGCACCTACACAGCCCCGATTCTCCCCAGCCCTCTCGAGCCCGTTGACGCTCAAAAATGCACTTAATGCACAACTGACAACGCACCTGACCCAGCAGTGGAGCAGAGAAGAAAAGGCAATTACTGTGGCCAGGCTGCGAAGCATCTTCCATCATTCCCCTTCGCTGGAGGCCCGCAGCGCTGCTCCCCGGCTGCCGGGCCACAACCATGACGCCACCGCCTGCAGGTTACAGCGAGGAGGCCCCGGTCCATTGCTCCCCCGCACACCACAAGTCCTGGTGTGCGTATGGCCGGGAAGGGGAGCCCGAGACCTTCCCACTGCCTGTTGCCACATGCACAAGCTTGGGCCCACGCTGCATTGCAGTGTTTCCAGAGGCTGCCAGCCCGGGTTTATTGAGACTCTGGAAACACGAGCTGCCTTTTCATCAGGAGGGCTGTGTAAGGACCCTAAAATAAAAGATGTAGCTACTTGAGAGAGAAGGGGGACCCCCACGTCCTAAAGGATACGGGATCGCTGGGCAAGCTGGGAAGGGGGAGATAGGCTCATGGGCAGGGAGACGCATCGCATCCCTAGCCAGGCCCCTTGCAGGAGGCACAGCGCAGGGGAGGAGCTGCAGGGAGGAGCCAGGAGCCCCCTGCAGAGACGCGTGGACAAGAAGCACCTTCAGGCACTGTGCTCTGCGGGAAGCAGCATCGCGCCATGCTGAGATCATGATGTGATGGAAGCTCGACACGCGACCACTGACCACACTACACTACCAGACTCAGAGAGAGGCTCGTTCTGCCCCACGGGTGCAGCACCCAAGGAGATGTTCGGTCGGGGGCTCCACACCTTGCAGGGTGGGAATTTTTTTTTTTTTTTTGGTTTTTCGGTCACACCCGGCAGTGCTCAGGGGTTACTCCTGGTTCTACGCTCAGAAATCGCTCCTGGCAGGCTCAGGGAACCATATGGGACGCCGGGATTCGAACCACTGACCTTCTGCATGAGAGGCAAACGCCTTACCTCCGTGCTATATCTCCGGCCCCGCAGGGTGGGAATTTTCAACAGGAGCACAAGGTCACAGGAGAGACAGGAAGGAGCAGGTACCAGGGTGGGTGTTTTGAAGGGCCCTGTGGATAGCACTGGCCAAGCCAACTGCCAAGACCTGGCACTGGGGCTCCTAGTGGCCACAAGGCACCCAATTCCCTCTGTCTGTGAGAGGACCAAGCCCAGGTTCTGCTGAGTTCTCTGCATCCGGGACACCCCCTGCCTCCCCCATGGTGCTCAGGTGCCACTCCTGGCTCTGCACTCAGCCGTCAAAACGCCACCGCCCATTTGTAAAGTGCATGCTTGCTCAGCCCCTGGGGGCTTCCAAGGCTGACCTGGCATTGGGCTGGGGGCTGGCCAGGGGACCTCCCTGGGCACTGCTGTACCTTGCAATCTGCTCGTCCTCTTCCACGAGGACACCCTAACACACTCAAGCTCCAGAACCTTCTCCTGCCCCCTTCCCAGGACAACCGGCAGCCAGGACCCAAGATCTGGCTCCCAGTCATCCTGTTATGTGGAGCACAGAAATAATTGCCCTGCTGTGGTGGTCACCAGAGGGTACCATCCCAGGACAGCCGCAGAGCCCTCACCCTTAACAGGGACACTGAGGCAGTCTCTGTCTCTCTTTCTCTTCCCCCTTCCTCCCTCCCTCCCCCTCAGGGCTTCAGATCTCAGTAGAAAGCTTTCAGGATACACAGGAGCACTCACACTCACACACGTTCACATGCACGTACGCGTGCACACACACACAACACACACACACAGATATTTCAAGTGTGCCAGGAGGGAGAGAGCCAGATGAGACAAAGGGTATTCCTCCCATGGGACACCAGGCCCAGCAGGCCTTACATCTGGCCTCCCTCAGGCTCCCCACTCAGGAAGGGGCGAGTGTCCCTGATGGGACCGTCCCAAACTGCTGAGAGTCAGGAGAATGAAGCTCCCTAGAGGCCTGACAATGCAACCCTGCAGTGGACCTGAAGCAACACCGACCAGAGGGCCAGGACACAGCTCAACCACGTCCTCATCTGGACTTGGCATGAGTGGCTGATGGGACTGACAAAGCTCCTTGAACTGCAAGGATACAGCAAAACCTGCTGCTGAAGTAAATGGCACCAAGAAAGCACAACAACTAACAAAGACAGTTAATGGCTCTCAGTGATGTGCATGAACTTGGATTTAATATACATCACAAATGCATCTTGTGGCTCTCAAATGCAGCTTAACAAAATGTCAGGGACTCTCACCTACCTGGGGGGGAGTCACAGTTCTGCAGACAGGTAGAGTGACCAGACGAAGCAGGGGGTAACAGACGAAGAGTGGGTCCCCCCAAAATGGTGAGAAGACAAGTGTCCAATACCACCAACAGACGTACCTGACTGACCCTGTGCCCAAAGTACCATCTTAGCCAGGAGGAGTCAGCATGCAGCAGCCTCCGTGGTAGAAAGCAGTGGCCCGTGTATGTGAGGCCCGGGATCTGTCCTGCTCACTCACTGTGGCTCCCTGGCACTGCCCTGTGAACTGGGGGGAGGGGGGCAGTACCAACAGGCCTGAGCAGTGCCACAAGCCAGGCCCACGCAAAGAGCCATGAGGTACTCCCTGCCGCATGCAGGGAGCGCACGCTGGTGGTCAGAGAAGCATTGGGTACTGAGGCGAAGCAGCAGACAAAAGCACCCAACCAGGGCACTCGATGATGGGGTGAGTGCCACTAGCACGTGCTGGGTGTCGTATCGCCACACACACACCAGGCCTAGCCATAGAAGCCAGGCACAGCCCTCAAAGGGAGTCCCAAGGCGTTGCTCATTGGGGTGCTGGAAACAGGCACTGGGGTTGTACAACTCTGCCTGTGAGACCCCCCCAAATCATGAACTTGCCATTAAACTGGACAATGGTGGACTGGGGACTGGCCGGCCAGAGTTCAGACCCTGGCTCTGATTCAGATGCTACAAGGCCACTGTACAGACCAGGCAGCCCTGGAGTCCCTGCACATACCCAACAGCCAGGCCCACACGGCAGGACAGCCCCAGCCACAGCTAGTTGAGGACCTTCCAGAGAAAGAGTGACTCTGACCGGGCAGTTCAGAGCACCTCAAGCAAGACCCGAGACAGCTAGAAGGCTCTTGCCCTCACATTTGCCTTGTCTGCAAAATAGTCTGTGGCTTTCTCAATGAAGCAAACTCCTTTAAGAAAGTTCTAAGGTCACACCTTACACTTCCACATAGCTTTCACTGACTCAAAGGGCTACTGGGTCACTGAGCACCAAAGGTACTGGATGATTTGTCTTAAGGTTCTTTTACCAGCATGGAAAAAAAGAACAAAGTGGAATAATACGTGCTGGTCCCTTGCCATAGTGTTCTGTTGATCACAGCGCTGGATGCTAGAGGCAGTGCAGAGGGAAAGGCACTTACCTTGCAGATGGGCAACCCCAGTTCAGTTCCTGCACTGTAAAAGGTTCCCTGTGCATCACGAGTGTATTGGAAATGATCAAAGTGATCCAGAAAATAAGTGGTTAAATAAAATGCAGTATGTTCAAAATCAAACAAGAACAGTGAATTGTAGGGCCTGTAACTACTCAGTAGCTATTTCAAAAGCTGTCCCAATCATGTCCAAGGCCAAACATCTGCAAATGCACAGCTCTTAATGAGATGCACTCATCAGCTCCATTAAAGGAGAAAAGGAAAACATCATTAGACTGTTCACGATAAAAAGAAACGTATTTGGGGAGGTGGGAAAGGTGGATACCCGACCCAAATAACACGAATAAGTTTCTCATTGTCCAAATCAAGGAATAACTGCTCCGGTAAATTTTTCTCCCCAAAATTTATCAGGTCAACAAATTTTCATCAAGAAGTTTATCTTGGGCCCGGAGAGATTGCACATTGGTGTTGGCCTTGCAAGCAGCCAATCCAGGACCAAAGGTGGTTGGTTCGAATCCCGGTGTCCCATAGGGTCCCCCATGCCTGCCAGGAGCTATTTCTGAGCAGACAGCCAGGAGTAACCCCTGAGCACTGCTGGGTGTGGCCCAAAAATCAAAAGCAAAAAACAAAAAAAAAAAAAAAAAAAAAAAAAAAAGAAGTTTACCTTGGGGGCCAGAGCGGTGGTACTAGAGGTAAGGCATTTACCTTGCCTGCTCTAGCCTAGAACGAACCGCAGTTCGATCCCCCCCAAAAAACAAAACAAAATAAACAAAACAAAAAGTTTATCTTGGGCCAGAGTGGTGGCGCAAGTGGTAAGGCATCTGCCTTGCCCACTCTAGCCTAGGATGGATTGCGGTTTGTTCCCCTGGCGCCCCACATGGTCCCCTAAGCCAGTAGCAATTTCTGAGTGCATGAACAGGTGTAACCCCTGAGCATCACCGGGTGTGGCCCAAAAGTCAAAAAAAAAGTTTATCTTAATGCAAAATACAAATTATACATATATAGTAGTACTTAATTTTAAAAGGAGGGAACAAAGGGCCGGAACAGTGGTGTAAGTGGTATGGTGTCTGCCTTCTTCCCAATGCTAGCCTAGGATGGACCAAGTTCGATACCCTGGCTTCCCATATGGTCCTCTAAGCCAGAAGCTATTTCTGAGCTCATGGCCAGGAGTAACCCCTGAGTGTCACTGGGTGTGGCCCAAAAAAACAAAATAAAAGGAGGGAATGAATTCACTAAAATCTCTCACTCTACACACACACACACACACACACACACACACACACACACACACACACAAACACACACACACTCCAAAAGCATTCGTTTCCTTCTTCTACTATGAAATAAAAGCACTTTTATTTTTGTTTGTTTTTTTTGCCACACCCCTCGGCTCTCAGGGGTTACTCCTGGCATTGCACTCAGAAGCCACTCCTGGCAGGCTCAGGGGACCATATGGGATGCTCAGGAATCGAACCAGGCTCCATCTGGGATTGGCTGCATGCAAGGCAAACACTCTACCACTATGCTATTGCTCTGACCTGAAAGCATTTGCATATTTAAGATCCAGAGGGCTTGATCGATAGCACAGTGTAGGGTGTTTGCCTTGCACGTAGACATCCCAGGTAGACCTTGGTTCAGTCCCCAGCATCCCATGTGTAAGGTCCCCTGAGTCTGCCAGGAGTGATTTCTGAGTGCAGAGCCTGGAATAACTCCTTAGCGCTGATGGGTGTGGCCCCAAAATAAAAACAAACAAACAAACAAAAAACCAGAAACTTGGAATTCTACAAAGAAAACACCTCATTAATGGAACCTAAAATTCTTAAGAACTGAAGCCAACGTCTGGCAACTCAATCACTCGCCTGATTTCTAGCATTGAATAAGTTCTTTGATATGCCACTGCCATCGGACCAGCCACTCGCCTGATTTCTAGAGAGAGAAGAGATGAGACTAGAATTGAGCCTCTGGCCTCCCCCAAGCTTGCTCACCTCAAGCCCTCCCAGGCCCAGGAGTCATGTGGACCAAGGGCATAGCTGTGACTGTACCTGTCTATTTTCCGAAGGAAGACAATCAAGTCTACTCACAATGCAAAATGAGTAAATCAGTGTGTCAAACATTTTACATAATGGGAAAATTTTCATGGCCCCTAAGTTCAGGGTGTTCTCATTAAGTTACCAGAATTGAAAACACTTCGGTTACCTTCACCAAAGTCAAGAAAAGAAACCACTTTAGAGATGCACACACCCTCAGCTCAGTTCATGAAGGCTGTGGGAATTCTGATTCCTCAGCCTGGGAGTCCTGGAGCTTAAGGACCAAGGACAGCGGGTGTTGGGGGGGGGGGGGGCCACAGCAGGCCCACTGATCCCAGCAGTAGGTACAGTGTCCCAAGGGAACAAGCTCAGTGCAGATTCCCACCAGACACTGTTGCAATGACACAGTGTCCTTAAAACAATCTAGTGAAAGAAGATATGCATATATGTAAAACACTTGTTCTGTACTCTGACTTTCAGGGGAAGGAACATCCCTGTACTGTTCTAGGGACCAGCAGAGCTGGGCCAGAATCTGTGATTCCCACAGCTAAAACCCACTCAGCCCCGTGAGTGGCTGCCCGCCTTTACTCAGCTGCACCCTGAGGAAAGTCTCACTCCACCAGATCTGCCTATGCAGGCAAATGGCCTTTCTACCTGGAATACAGACAAAAGTCTTATGTTGTGTGTCTGGGGAGTACACAGCTGGCTGTGCTCAGAAATCACTCCTGGAGGGGCTCAGGGGCCCGTATGTGATGCCAGGGATTAAATCTGGGCCAGCCGTATGCAAGACAGTGTCTATCTGTGGTACTATCACTCAGGTCCCACTAACAAACACATTTTAAACGATGTCATTAATGGATACCTTCCATTAATCAAAATCCCTGGGGCTGAAGAGATAGCAAAAAGGTAAGGCTTTTGCCTTGCACACAGCTGACCCAGGATGAACCCGGGTTCGATCCCTGGCATCCCATATGGTCCCCCAAGCTCCCAGGAGTGATTTCTGGGTGCAGAGGTGTACCCAAAAACAAAAAACAAAATCCCTTTGGGACCAGAGAGTACAATGGAAGAGAGTAAGCACAGAGATTGGGGGGTGGGGGTGGGGTGGGGGGAGGGAGTGTGAGCACAGAGTGTGTGTGTGAAGAAGAGGAGTCTAAGTAGTGACAAGAGTAAGCCCTGAACATAGCCAGATGTAGGCCAAAGATCAAAAGAGAAAAAACAATCAAGTCTCAAAAAAGATTAATTATGAAAATGGAGAGCTAAAGAGAGGGCACTTGCCTCTCACACAGCCAACTCTGGTTTTGTTCGCAGCACCACATGTGGTCCCCTGGTCCCCACGAGGAGTAATTTCTGAGCACAGAGGCAGGAGCAAGCCTTGAGCACTGCTGGGTAAGGCCCAAACACAAAAGTACATACAAGCCGGGTAGGTGGCGCTGGAGGTAAGGTGTCTGCCTTGCCTGTGCTAGCCTTGGATGGGCCGCGGTTCGATCCCCCGGCGTCCCATATGGTTCCCCCAAGTCAGGGGCGATTTCTGAGCACATAGCCAGGAGTAACCCCTGAGCGTCAAACGGGTGTGGCCCAAAAACCAAAAAAAAAAAAAAAAGTGACTTGTTTGGGGCTGGGCGGTGGCGCTGGAGGTAAGGTGCCTGCCTTGCCTGCGCTAGCCTAGGATGGACCGCGGTTCGATCCCCCGGCGTCCCGTATGGTCCCCCAAGAAGCCAGGAGCAACTTCTGAGCGCATAGCCAGGAGTAACCCCTGAGCATCACAGGGTGTGGCCCAAAAACAAAAACAAAAAAAAAAGTACATACAAAAGGATCTCATGGCAGTCCTATCAAAAAAGAGATTTGTCGGGGAGGAGAGACAGACAGCACAGTGGTAGAGCATTTGCCTTGCATGCGGTTGACCTGGGAGGGACCCGGTTTGATTCCCAGCAGTCCATATGGTCCCCCAGCCTGCCAGGGGCGAATTCTGAGTGCAGTGCCAGGAATAACCCCTCGGAGAACCTTTGGGTGTGGCCCAACTACCAAATAATCAATCAATCACGTTTTTGTTTTTGTCTTTTTTTAAAAGAGATGTGTCCTTAGGGCCGAAACAATAGCACAGCAGGTAGGGTATTTGCTTTGCAGGAAGTCAACCTGGGTTCAATCCCCAGCATCCCAAGAGTGATTTCTGAGCACAGAGCCAAGAGTAACTCCTGAGTGCTGCTAGGCGTGGTACAAAAACAAAATATTCATCAACATTCGCCAGCAAATTCAGGGTGCTAATAGCCATCTCACTCATGAAACTCCACAAGGGAGGGGCTACGCTATGACTCAGGGGTACAGTTCGTGTCTGGCAAGTATCAGGGGCCCTGAGTTCAGTCCCCAACACTGTATGACCAAGATTGAGCACTGTAGGGAGACTCCAAATCCCCATTAAAACAACTGACAAACACAAACTCAAGTCTTTATTTTATTTATTTATTTTTGGCTTTTTTGGGTCACACCCGGCCGCACTCGGGTTACTCCTGGCTCTGTGTTCAGAAATCGCTCCTGGCAGGCACAGGTTTTTAAAACTACAACATCTCTTCTAATAGCTCACAGACTGGAAGTGTGTTTCTAAATTAGTGTCATGGTTCATTAAATCTTAAGTCAAGTGCCTTAGACAGGAGTAATTCTAAATTAAAAAAATAGTCTTCTATGTACATGTTCTGATAAGGATTAAATCAAGTTGACACAACTCATCAGGGACCAGAGGAACCCTCGAGAGACATTCAATTGGATGACACTGTCTCAGGAACCCTTCAAGGTTGCCATGTTGCAGGGCTGGGACCAGTGCCTCATTTCCTGAGAAATGGGGACAGCTTTCTGGGCCTGACAATCAACTTTTCAAAACACACCGTTTGGGAAAGCAGGTGAATCTTATTCACTGCAGGTTTCTATCTACATCAGAAATGCATCTTAGGGGCTGGAGAGATAGTAAAGCAGTAGGGCATTTGCCTTGCACACGCCAACCCAGGATAGACAGGGGTTCGAATCTCAGCATCCCACATGGTCCCCCGAGCCTGCCAGGGGCAATTTCTGAGCGAAGAGCCAGGAGTAATCCTGCAGTACCGCTGGGTGTGATCAAAAAAACAAACAAAAAGAAGGAAGGAAGGAAGGAAGGAAGGAAGGAAGGAAGGAAGGAAGGAAGGAAGGAAGGAAGGAAGGAAGGAAGGAAGGAAGGAAGGAAGGAAGGAAGGAAGGAAGGAAGGAAGGAAGGAAGGAAGGAAGGAAGGAAGGAAGGAAGGAAGGAAGGAAGGAAGGAAGGAGAGAGAAAAGAGAAGGAAGGAAGGAAGGAGAAAAGAAAAGAAGGAAGGGAGAAAAGAAAAGAAAGAAAGAAAAAGAAAAATGCATCTTAAAGACGTTCCAATGAAACTAGGCTCACTTTGACTGGCCAGGAAAATACAGTAGCAATCCACAGGAGTCAGAGCGATAGCACAGTGGTAGGGTGATATGGTCTCCCATGCCTACCCAGGAGTGATTTCTGAGTTCAGAGCCAGTAGTAACCCCTGAGCGCTGCCAGGTATGACTCAAAAACCCCAAAAACAAAAACTCAAGAATCCACAGAAGGGGCTGGAGCAATAGCACTGTGGGGAGGGCATATACCTTGCACGCAGGCGATCTGGGCTTAAACCCATAGGGTTCCCTGAGCCTGCCAGGAATGACCCCTGAGCACTGCTGGGTGTGCCCTCCCTCCCCAAATAAAGAGAATCCACAGAAGGTTGAGTGCTTAGCCCAGTGGGCAGGATGGAAGACTGCAGGCAGGGTCTCAGCACAGACCCTCCAACTGCTCCCCACCTATGGCTCAGAAGTTCAGATCCCCCCCTCCTGTAGTTCCCTGATGCTGAGCCCCATGGACAGAGGAGCTTCTTCCTGCTGTGAGAAAAGGATTATGACCCCGCCTGGGGGAATGACCAAGGTGGTGCCAGTGCTCCACCAGTCCTCTGGTCTCTGAGCCACGTCTGCAGACAGACTCATCAGACTCACGGCACAGGGGGGCATCCTTTGGTGGGGAATGGATGGGGCAGCCCAGCTGAAATGGGGATAGGGCTTCCCACCACACCACCATCTCTTCTCCAGGAGACTTCTCGAGCTGCAAAAGTGCCACCCAGGGAGCTGGGCAGCACAGGGCATGTTCTCTGATGCCTTTCTGAGACCTCACGGATGCCCAGGTTCAGGGCAGAGGCCTGTGCTCTGTCCCCAGTGCCCAAATTGAGAAACTCTTAAGGCCACCAGTTCCTAGGCTCCAAGAGTCAGTGGTAAAAGTGGTAAAAGGCCTTGGGCCACTCACTCTGCAGAGCTTCCGAAGAGCAGGAGCAGAAGCAGGAGCAAGAGCGGTACTTCCCCTCCTGTGTCCAGAACACCTTGAAACCCTGCCTCGGGGTTTGGCAGGAGTGCCTGGGAGGGACCTGCAGTGGGCAGCGCTCAGGACACACCAGATGTGCACAGGCTCCCAGTCCACAAAGGAACTTGCTGGAATCCGAACAGCCCCACGCTTCCTCAAGAGCCCCAGGGCCTGACTCCCCCAGCACCTGGACCTGGACACTGCACCAAGAGCCTTGTGCCTCCCCAGCAGCTATTAAGATGCACAAAGGGGGGAATGCTTGGAACAGCTGCAGCGCCATTAAGGATAATGGGTAACAGGGTTAAATACTCACTTGGGAGAGATCTAACAGCCTAACAACAGCAAACATTATAATGAGTGGCTCCTCAAACTTTTCCACCCAAAGAGCCTGCAAGGCCCAGAGTGTGCGCCCTCGGGGTTAGCACTCCGGACTCACTTGTTTGCACAAACCTCAGCAGTGTTTATATGGAAATGCACATGGATTCTCTGTTCAGTTCCGTCTCAGATCCCAGGTCCTGGGTCCATCTGCCCTGTCACTTTCAGCTCTCCACAGTGAGAGGAAATCCAGGCTCTCCTGCTCCAGAGACACCTGTACTCCACCATGCTGCACACCCCCACGCCGTCCCCCACACTCCTTGTGCCCTCATTCTGTCCCCTTCAGAGGGACAGAATTCTTTTTTTTTTTTTTTTGTTTTTTTTTGGGCCACACCCGGCGGTGCTCAGGGGATACTCCTGGCTGTCTGCTCAGAAATAGCTCCTGGCAGGCACGGGGGACCATATGGGACACCGGGATTCGAACCAACCACCTTTGGTCCTGGATCGGCTGCTTGCAAGGCAAACGCCGCTGGGCTATCTCTCCAGGCCCAGAGGGACAGAATTCAAGAAGAGGGAACACTCAAGAAGACACACACACACACACACACACACCCCTCTTTTCTCCCGGAAATCTACCCACCATAGACTGCTGACTCCTCTGCGAGTGGTACTGGGATCACATATGTAAGTCAAGTTCCCAAATCCCTCTCTTGCCCAGGACCCCAAGTCCTCCATGTTCTGAGACCTAATGCTCACCTCTCCTGGAGCCTGCTTGGCCCCAGTCCCAGACCTGCCCAGGTCCACTGGGAGATCTACTGGCACCTCCATGCTGCTCATTCCAAGCTGGCATATTCCCACATCAGGGTATTGAACCCCCGAGCCCACTCCTAAAAGATGCTGCTTCTGGCTTTGTGTGGCAAAGGAGCAGCTCTAGCCTGGTCAGTACAAGAATGTGCTCATGGCTTATTTGGACAAAAAGCCTCCTCCCTAGGGCCGGGAGATAGCATGGAGGTAGGGCATTTGCCTTGCATGCAGGATGGTGGTTCGAACCCTGGCATTCCATATGGTCCCCTGAGCCTGCCAGGAGCGATTTCTGAGCGTAGAACCAGGAGTGACCCCTGAGCGCTGCCGGGTGTGACCCAAAAACCAAAATAAATAAATGCCACAGAGGCATTTACATGCCCTGGAATTGTGATGGCAAATACACTCCCAAGTGCCTCCCTGGAACCTGTCCTGTGTGGTGTCCAGGAGTGCAAAGAGACAGGGCAATGGGGTAGCCAAGACTCACTGTTCCAAGAGAGCCACCTGGGTCCAACACCAGAGAATTCAATCAAGAAACCTGGACATGGGGCCGGAGAGATAGCGTGGAGGTAAGGCGTTTGCCTTTCATGCAGGAGGTCATCGGTTCGAATCCCGGCGCCCCATATGGTCCCCTGTGCCTGCCAGGAGCAATTTCTGAGCCTGGAGCCAGAAATAACCCCTGAGCACTGCCGGGTGTGACCCAAAAACCACAAAAAAAAAAAAAAAAGAAAGAAACCTGGACATGGGGCCAGAGAGATAGCACGGTGGTAGGGCGTTTGCCTTGCACAGTCAACCCAGGAGGAACCGTGGTTGGAATCCCGGCATCCCATATGATCCCCTGTGCCTGCCAGAAGCGATTTCTGAGCACAGAGCCAGGAGTAACCACTGAGAGCCATTGGGTGTGACCCAAAAACTTAAAAGAAACTTGGAAAGGTCGCATAAAAGAGGAGTTGTGTTCCTGGATGCCCAGGTTCCAGCCTCCTCTCCAAGCACTGCCAAGAGTGACCCCAATGCACAGAGCTTGAAGATGTTCCTGACCACTCTCAAATTAAAAAGACAAGGGGCTAGAGCAGTGGTCGGCAACCTGTGGCTCGCGAGCCACATGTGGCTCTTTACCATTTTAATTTGGCTCTTCTGTGTGCGGGACAGCCACTCCAGGAGTCAGGACTCTGCTCTTAGCCTCTGTCAGTGCTTGCCCTGTGTGCAGCCCCAGCGGCCAGCTCCAATAGTGTAAGATGATATCTAGTATCAACCCTAAACAAAGGTGTTCCCCCAACTGTCTTCCTTTCTTAAACCCCTTCCTTTGATATGCAAAAGTCCACTGACTATGTACTTTTGTCTCTCTCTCTCTCTTGACCTGAAGCCTCCTGGTATTGGGAATTGTTTTTTTGTTTTTTTTTTTTTTTTTTTTGTGGTTTTTGGGTCACACCCGGCAGTGCTCAGGGGTTATTCCTGGCTTCACGCTCAGAAATTGCTCCTGGCAGGCACGGGGGACCATATGGGACGCCGGGATTCGAACTGATGACCTTCTGCATGAAAGGCAAACACCTTACCTCCATGCTATCTCTCCGGCCCCTGGGAATTGGTTTTAATAAAGAAAGAGTGTTCTAGCTTTTTGGGCTCGAGGCAGAGAGTACAAGGTAAAAGGCCATGGACTCCATGATCATCCTTCCTGGCTAGCTTGGTTTATTATTTCTTTCCTGGTACCCTGCTTCTTCAGACCAGGTTGGGTGGGGTTTAGAAATACAGAGCCTGGAGTGATCTTAAAACACTTATTTTATTTTGCACAAGAGTGGGCATCTTCCATGAAGGGATTCTCCACCCAGTTTTTTTTTCCCGTGGATTCTCATGTTCAGAATACCCGTGATTAAAGTTGTGAGCAAATGCCCTTAAATGCTGTTTTTCATATTGATTATGACTTTCTGCATAATATAAGTGCCAATCAGAAATTTTTTGCAAGAGTGGGAACATTTCAATATCTCCTTCTCAGACACAGCTATCCCGGAATCAGATTCTTTTTTGAACACATCCATATTATGTCTTACTGTAAAAACTATGTACTTGTGAAACACCCCTGCAGAGAAATATTAAATTCATAGAGAAAATGAACAATGTCTGCCAAATACACAAGCTTAGCTACCCATTCCTTGTCCAACTGGGGCTGTACAAAGTCAGAGTTCTGCTCTCACAGGAACTGCATACTTCTTCCCTCTTGCCAACAAGGCGAGAGAGCACCCTTCCTTCCCCTTAACAGCCACTTCACTTCTTCATGGAGAAGACGCTAGTAGTGAGCATCCATACTCTTACCCAGGGTGGTGAATAGCCTGGATTTGATCACAATTGTAAATTTCACAAATTATCTTTACTGTGTCATCTGTCACAGAGTTTAGTTCAACAGGGAGTTTTTTTGAATCCAGTCTATCATACAATGAGTGGATACAATGTACGGGTGTGCAACTTCTGTTTCTTGTGACTACACAAAAACATTGAGCTATGCACAAGTGCATCATCTGTACATACATCAACACATCAGATTATTATTCTGAGTGAAATGAGTCAGGAGAGGTGCAGACACAGAATAATCATTTGTGGCATATAAGAATAATAAATGGCAACATGGTAATAATATCTAGAGAAAATAGGGATGAGGGACAGGAGGACTAGTCCATGATAGGAAGCTTTCCATAAAAAGTGGTGAGTTCAATTAGAATAGAGAAAGGTACATTATGATATTGATATCTGAACAAGAACTGGATGCTGAAAATGGATAAGTGACATGCATGGTACCCTTTAATTAACAATATTGCAAACCACGGTGTCATAAAGGAAATTTTGCAAACCTCAATGTCATAAAGAAAAAGAGAGATAGAGAGAAAAAAGCAAAATGCCTGCCCCTGACATAGGAAGAGGAGGATGAAGGGGAAGGAAACAAGGGACATTCGTGATGGGGAAAGTGCACTGGTGAAGGGTGATGTACATTCTATGACTGAAACTCAAGTATGAATAATTTTGTAACAAATGTGCTTAAATAAAAAATTATTTTTAAAATGTTTCAGGCACTCTATCATAATTCCTTTATGATATATCATATGCCTTTAACAAAGTGCCGTTTTTGTTTTTGTGTGTATTTTAGTTCAGTTTCTTGCAGCACACACTAAAATGTCAATATATTTTTTCCTTTCAGTGAAATCACTACTTTTCTCTGGAACACTGTCCTTGCTTTTAAAGATTGTTAAAAGGTTTCATCTCCATATAGTAGGGTTTCGATTTTTTTTTTTATTTTTAGGGTTTCAAATTTTCAGCACATTTTATTTATCAAAGGGAAACGTTTTGAAACGTTTTGCTTACTTATTATCAGAAATCAAAGCATTTTTCCTCGAGAAGAGTGTTCACTATCCAGAATTAACAAATGATCGGTGGATTCAAAAACTGTATTTCATGGTGGATGTTACTTCACATCTAAATCAGCTTAATCATAAACTACAGGGGAAAGGAAACACAATTTTTCGATGTTAAGTTATTTCGTTTGAAAACAAATTATTTGTTTTTGCTCAAGATTTTGACAGAGAAACTTTGATTCACCTTCCAACCCTGTTGAAACATCGCCAAGAAAATAATTCTGATATTGACATTACCTATTTTAAAACAGCACTTTTAAATATGAGGGAAGCTTTTCTCAAGATGTTTCAGAATTTCAGAAACAGCAAAGCGACGTCGGCCTTTGTTAAAAAACCTTGGATGCCACTGTAACGGAATTAAATTTTTCTCCCTTTAATATCGACATTGGCAACTTTGAAATGCAATTTCTGTATTTAAAAAAACAAAGAACTGTGGAGCTCAAAAAGTTTTTTTGTTTGATTTTGGGTCACACCCGGTAGCGCTCAGGGGTTCCTCCTGTCTCTGTGCTCAGAAATCGCTCCTGGCAGGCTCAGGGGACCATATGGGATGCCGGGATTCGAACCAATGACCTTCTGCATGAAAGGCAAACGCCTTACCTCCATGCTATCTCCCCAGCCCCTGGAGCTTGAAATTTGAACGTCTTTGTGCTAATTTAGAAAGATTGGAGAAATACAAATGTGAACTTAGTTCACAGCACAAGTGGTCTGCTTTGAAAGATCTGGAGAAGGAATATATGTTGATTTTTAACACCTGGAATAGTATTCCTGACTGATATAATCAACTAAAAAAGCTAGAGTTTGCTGTTCTTTCCTTGTTCGGGTCTACATATTTATGTGAACAATCATTTTCAAGCATGAATCTTATCAAAAGTAAATTGAGAAATCGTCTCATCAATGAGAACCTGGAATCGTGTCTAAAATTAAAAACAACAACATACAAATCTGACTTACTCAAACTATCCAAGGAAACGCAAGGCCAATGTTCACATTAGTGTTTGTGACTTTGTCATTGTCAGGATGTAATTTTCTCTACATTGCAAGGCAAATTTTATGGAATTTAATGTTAGCAATAAATAATATTTGTGTCCTCATTCCCCCATTCTTCCCAGGTAACTTGATCTTACCTGCAAGACCCCGCCCATTCCTGGGAGGAGTCTTGGAAAGGTTAGATAAGGCTTTGACCAGAGAGGATTGAGGCCCCTTTTGGTCTTTTGCCAGGATGGAGGTTGGAGGAGATATGGATGAAAGAAATAAGACGCAGCAGGGCTAGCTAAGAATGGCATGCGTAAATGGTTAGCAGCCACATCTGTTGGCCAGGGCAATAAAGATGTTATCTCTCTGGAAGCCTGCCTGTGAGTGAGTTCAATACCCTTTGCTTTCCTAGACCCAGACCAGCCGGTTAATGGGGGATGGAGCCACGCGGCTGGGCCTAAGAATAAAGGCCTCTATCCACCAACCAAGCCCATTTTAAGGGCTGTTTTGCAACAAATATTGTTCTAAAGATTTTGTTTTATTAGTTGTGCTATTTGTATCCTCCAGACTTATGTGGATACTTGCATGCAGAATATTCTCAATAAAAACTTATTGAAACTAAAAACAGTGTACCATCCTATGTATTTTCGGTTTTAAAAATGTGGCTCTCCCAGAGAGATAGCATGGAGGTAAGGCGTTTGCCTCTCATGCAGAAGGTCGGTGGTTCAAATCCTGGCATCCCATATGGTCCCCTGAGCCTGCCAGGAGCGATTTCTGAGCATAGAGCTAGGAGTAACACCTAAGCGCTGCCCCCCAAAAAAACAAACAAACAAACAAACAAAAAATATGGCTCTCAAAATAAATTTCAGTCGTAGTTTTGGCGAGATTTGGCTCAGATGAAAAAAAGGTTGCAGACCACTGGGCTAGAACAACAATGCAGTGGGAAGGGCAGGGCGCTTGCCATGCTCAAGGTCAACCCAGGTTTGATCCCTGGCATACCATAGGGTCCCCTGAGCCCACCAGGAGTGATTTCTAAACATAAAACCAGGAATAAAAGTAAATAAACCCTGAGCACTGCCTGGTGTGAACCCAAGCAAAAACAAACTTTCTAATACCAAATATAAAAAACATAATTTCTGGGCCAGAGTGATGGCACAAGCAATAGGGCATATGCCTTGCACACGCTGACCTAGGATGAACTGTGGTTCGTTCCCCCGGCGTCCCGTATGGTCCCCCAAGCTAGGAGCAATTTCTGAGCTATATGCCAGGAGTAACCCCTGAGCATCATCAGGTGTGGCCCAAAACACAAAAAAAGAAAAAGAAAATCACATAATTTCTAATCTTCTAGAAGCCACCACATTAAAAAAAAAAAAAAAAAAGGCAAAACAAGAGGTGCGGACATAGGTCAAGGGGCAGGATGTGGGGCTCCTTCCCAGCACTTCGGGATCCCCCAGCATTGCTGGGAGCAAATCCCCTCCCTCAGTAAAGAACATAGAGTAGGGGGCCGGAGAGATAGCATGGAGGTAAGGCATTTGCCTTTCATGCAGAAGGTCATTGGTTCGAATCCCGGCGTCCCATATGATCCCCCATGCCTGCCAGGAGCAATTTCTGAGCATGGAGCCAGGAGTAACCGCTGAGCACTGCCGGGTGTGACCCCCCCCCAAAAAAAAAAGCCACAAAAAAAAAAAAGAACACAGAGTAGACTGAATACTGCAGATGTGGCTCAAAAACCCAAAAGGAAAAAGGGCAAAGAAAAATGGGTAGTTATGCAATGCATATGACTTCATTCATCTACAAGGTCACCACGGAAACATGGACCAAGATAAAAACCCGGGCCAGAGTGATGGTGACTCAGCAGTCAGGGTGCAGGCCTTGAACATACAGAACTGAATTTGGGCCCCAGCAAAGCATCAATACCCCATCACCAGATGTGAGCCTTGGGAACATTTTTTTTTTTTTTTTTTTTGGTTTTTCAGGCCACACCCGTTTGATGCTCAGGGGTTACTCCTGGCTAAGCACTCAGAAACTGCCCCTGGCTTGGGGGGACCATATGGGATGCTGGGGGATCAAACCGTGGTTCTTCCTTGGCTCGCGCTTGCAAGGCAGACACCTTATCTCTAACGCCACCTCGCCAGCCCTGCTTTTTTAAAATAAGAATTTTGTGTTCTTCCTACATAAAATTTCCTTGCACTTAGAGCCCCCTCCTGTGGTCCGGCTACCTTTAGTTGCTCCCAGCACACACGTGGTTCAGGGCTGCTCTAAAGCAGACCAAGAAGAAACATGCTAAGTGGAAACGAAGAGTCCAGTTCGCAGAAGTTGACAAGCAGATCATAAGACACCAGGCTACAAGGCACTCAGAATAGACAGTGTCATATCAGGAAGGAACAAACTTGGACTGGAAGGACAGTACATCAGGGAGGGCACTTGCCGAGCGCACAGCCAATCTGGGTTCAGTCCGTGGCGGGCGTCCCATATGGTCCCCCCGTGCCCAGCCAGGAATGATCTCTGAGAGCAGAGTCAAGAGTAACACCTGAGCACTACCAGGTGAGTTGCCTGACCTCCCTTATCCAACTTTGGGACCAGGGAGAGTGCTTTAAGGGCAGTATACATGCTTACCTGAGGGAAGCCCAGATTCAATGCCCAGTATCACATGGTCCAGAGCACCAAGCTGAGAGTAGCCAGAGAGCTGCCAGGAGTAGCCCCCTCAGAGAAACGATTTAAAGCAACAAATTTGGAGCACTAACAATTCCTGGCCTGATGAGCCCAAAGACAGTCTCAGTCTTACAACAGCGACACTTTCCACACACATACACAGAATGGTGGATCCCACCCTAACACCCAAGAAAGGGAGTTAGAGTAGAGCAAAAGATGTGAAGTGACATGTGACCCACTCCTGTGCCTCCACCCTAGGATCCAAAAACTCTATTCAGAAATGACATTTGCATCCTATGCAATGTTGCAGCATTGCTTACAACAGTTAAAATCCAGAAACAATGAGGCCAGAGTGATAGTACAGCAAGGAGGGCATTTGCCTTGCATGTAGCTGACCTGGGTTTGATTCCTGGCATCCCCTGGGGTCCCCCAAGCCTGCCAGGAGTGATTTCTGAGCACAGTCAGGAGGAACCCCTGAGCACCGCCAAGTGTAGCCCAAAACACCAAACAAACAAAAACCCAGAAACAAGCCAAGTTTCTAGGAACAGATGAAGGACCTGTTTGTAGTACGAGGACACAACGGAACCACACTGGGTGGTAAGGAAAGGTGAAATCATGCCATGTGCTGCCAGGCGAGGGGTCAGAGAGAGAGAGACCAACATGTAACCTCATTCCATTGTGAGATATAGGCACTTGGAAGGGGATTCAGAGACATAGACACCAGAGGAAAGGAGCCTAGGTGCTCACCACAGTGGAAAGGGGAGGGAGCAGGGGTCACTGGGCCGATGGTGGAGGAAGTGGGCACTCTGGTGGCAAGTGTGGTGCTGGGAGGGTCACAGATAAAGTCAGACAATAACAATTTTATAAACCACAGTTTTTCTTCAAAGCTATGAAATTATTCCATTTTGTAAAAACGGTTGGAATGAGGGTCCAAAGAGATAGCATGGAGGTAAGGCCTTGCATGCAGAAGGTCAGCGATTCAAATCCTGGCATCCCATATGGTCCCCCGAGCCTGCCAGGAGCAATTTCTGAGCATAGAGCCAAGAGTAACCCCTGAGCGCTGCTGGGTGTGACCCAACAACAACAACAACAAAAAGTAGGATGATTGCATAAAAATCAATTCCCAGGAAGTGGATCAAATCTGGTGCCCTCCTCGGGCCCAGGGTCAGTTTACAAGGGGATGATGTGGCAGACCAGAACCTATAAAGCACAATGACAAAACAAAGGCAGAACAATCCAAGATATGAACTTCAAAGGCATCTTAATGATCTGATATGCCTGGCAAATGCAACAAAATCACAAATAAACAAGTGGGACTGCATCTAATGAAACAGTTTCTGCATGGAAAAAGAAACATGAACTAAAACTAAAGCAGCTAAGGATGCATGGGGAGGGGCCAGAGGGATGGCATGGAGGTAAAGCATATGCCTTGCATGCAGAAGGATAGTGGTTCGAATCCCGGCATCCCATATGGTCCCCCGAGCCTGCCAGGAGCGGTTTCTGAGTGTAGAGCCACGAGTAATCCCCTGACAGCTGCTGGTGTGACCCAAAAAAAAAAAAAGAATGGATGGGGAAAAAATTCTGCATCCAACCCATCAGATAAAGGCTTGATATCTGGGCCCGGAGAGATAGCACAGCTGCGTTTGCCTTGCAAGCAGCCGATCCAGGACCAAAGGTGGTTGGTTCGAATCCCGGTGTCCCATACGGTCCCCCGTGCCTGCCAGGAGCTATTTCTGAGCAGACAGCCAGGAGTAACCCCTGAGCACCGCCGGGTGTGGCCCAAAAACCAAAAAAAAAAAAACAAAAAAACGCTTGATATCTGCTATATATAAAGTACTTACAAAGATCGAAACCTCCCCAAAATTTCAAAACCCTGTCCAAAAATGGGGAGAAGAAATGAACCGATGCTTCTCAGAGGAAGACAAGCAGACCACAAATAGGCACATGAAAAAGTGCTCACCATCACTTATCATTACTGAAATCCAAAACACACCTGTGAGAATGGCACACATCGAAAACAACAGAAACAATCTGTGCTGGTGGGGATGGGGTAAAAAGGGAATCCTTGGGGCCGGAGAGATGGCATGGAGATAAGGTGTTTGCCTTACATGCAGGACAGTGCTTGAATCCCAGCATCCTATATGGTCCCCCAAGCCTGCCGGGGGCGATTTCTGAGCATAGAGCCAGAAGTGGCCCCTGAGCTGCCGGATGTGACCCAAAAACCAAAAAAAAAAAAAAAAAAAAAAAAGGGCTCAACCGTGGTGGAAATGGTTTAGAGGATCATCAGTAAATACAGAATTGAGCTGCCATATGACCTAGCAAATTCCATTTTTGGCCATCTACCCCAAAGATTTAAAAACGTTCATTCAAAAAGACATGTGCACACCACTTTTTTTTTTTTTTTTTTGGTTTTTGGGCCACACCCATTTGACGCTCAGGGGTTACTCCTGGCTATGCGCTCAGAAATCGCCCCTGGCTTGGGGGGACCATATGGAACACCGGGGGATCGAACCGCTGTCCGTCCTACGCTAGGGCTTGCAAGGCAGACACCTTACCTCTAGCGCCACTTTCCCGGCCCCATGCACACCACTTTTCATTACTGCAGTGAGTATACCAGCTAAGAATGGAATTGGCCTCAGTGTCGAATCACAGATGAGTGGATCCTGGGGGTACACACACACAATGGAATACTATACACCTTTGAGGAACAATGAAGTATAATTTGCTACAACCTGGCTGGAACCGGAAGGTCTCACGTGGAGTGAAGTAAGCCGAAAGAAAAACAAATACCGGGTGATCTCATTTATCTGTGGTTACAGAATAACCGTGATGAGGAAAAATAATAGGGGGATTGCCTGGATTACCCTTGACCCCAGAACCTAGGGAGGAGGACAAAAAAGGAAAGAAATCAAGGCAAGAAGGAAGAAGATGAGAAAGGGAAGTGTAACAAGGGGCCAGGGGCCAGGGTTTCGGTTACACTGGTGACGTGGGACAGTGAGACAGATACACACCCAAGCACTGACTTGGCAACACTAAAAACGAGAAGCTAAACTGCAACCACCCAACTCTGCAATAGCTTACGGAGAAGATGACATAGTCTGGGAGCAGTGTGATGGGAGTTGACACTGGTAGGTGGGATCAGTGTTAAAATATTATATGCCAGGGGCCGGGCGGTGGCGCTCGAGGTAAGGTGCCTGCCTTACCTGCGCTAGCCTAGGAGACGGACCGCGGTTCGATCCCCCGGCGTCCCATATGGTCCCCCAAGCCAGGAGCGACTTCTGAGCGCATAGCCAGGAGTAACCCCTGAGCGTCACCGGGTGTGGCCCAAAAACCAAAAAAAAAAAATATTATATGCCTAAAACTCAAATACCTTTTTTGTTTTTTGGGTTTTTTTGGCCACACCTGGCTATGCTCAGGGGTTACTCCTGGCTGTCTGCTCAGAAATAGCTCCTGGCAGGCACGGGGGACCCTACGGGATGCTGGGATTTGAATCAACCACCTTAGGTCCTGGGTCGGCTGCTTGCAAGGCAAACACTGTTGTGCTCTCTCTCCGGCCCCTAAAACTCAAATATCAATAACTTTATAAATCACGTTTCCTTAACTAAATAAAAAAAAAATTTAAGGAGAGGCCGGAGAGAAAGCATGGAGGTAAGGCATTTGCCTTTCATGCAGAAGGTCATCAGTTCAAAACCTGGCGTCCCATTTGATCCCCCGTGCCTGCCAGGAGCAATTTCTGAGCATGGAGCCAGGAGTATCCCCTGAGCACTGCTGAGTGTGACCCAAAAAACACACACACAAGGGGCCGGCGAGGTGGCGCTAGAGGTAAGGTGTCTGCCTTGCAAGCGCCAGCCAAGGAAAGGACCACGGTTCGATCCCCCGGTGTCCCATATGGTCCCCCCAAGCCAGGGGCAATTTCTGAGCGCGTAGCCAGGAGTAACCCCTGAGCATCTAACGGGTGTGGCCCGGAAAAAAAAAAAACACAAAAAAAATTTTTTTAAGGAGCTAAAGCGATAGCACAGCAGGTATTTGCCTTGCACATAATGGCCCAGGTTCGATCACTGGTACCCTATGTTCCCCCCTCCCCCCAAGCCTGCCTGGAATAATTTCTGAGCACAGAGCAGGAGTAACCCCAAGTGCCACTGGGTGTGGGGGTGTGGGGGCCCCCCAAAAAAAATAGAGGACTACAGTTAGGTTTTCACCTTGTGTTTGTTCATCCCATTAAAACAACTTCACTCTTTTGCTCTTTTTTTTTTTTTTTTTTTTTTTGGCTTTTGGGTCACTCGTCACTCCCAGCAGGCTCGGGGGGATCATATGGGATGCTGGGATTTGAACCACTGACCTTCTGTATGCAAAGCAAATGCCTTACCTCCATGCTATCTCTCCGGCCCCCTGCTTCGCTCTTGTGAATGAAACAGGTTGTTCTGTAGGCTTCAAGGTTTTCTGGGTTAGGTCTGGAGCTCAGGGCTAGCAGGTGCAAGAGCTAGGTTCTAGCTTCCACCATGTGATCTCCTGAACAATGCTGGGGCATCAAGGGAAGCTCTGGATAAATGGTTTTGTTTTAGTTTTGGGGTCATACCCAATGAAGCTCAGGAATCACTCCTGGAGGCCAGAGCGATAGCCCAGTGTTAAGGAGTTTGCCTTGCATGCGGCCAACACAGGATGGATCCTGGTTTGAATTCTGGCATCCCATATGGTCCCCTGAGCCTGTCAGGAGTGACTTCTGAGCACAGAGCCAGGAGTAAATCCTGAGCACTGCCAGATGTGACACCCCCCCCCCCCCAAAAAAAAAGGAATCACTCCTGGCTATGCTCAGAGTACTATATGGGATGCTAGTGATCAAACCCAGGTCAAAAAAAAAACAAAAAAACAGGTCAGCCATGTGTAAGGTAAGTGCCCTACCCTCTTGCTATTATTCTAGCCTAGAAGGGGGGGGGGTGTTTAAAACCTGAAATTTACTTATGTTCTCCCTTTTGCAAAAAATAAGATTACACCCCTCCAATGAAAATGTACAACATTTTTCTTTTTTTTTTTTTTTTTGGTTTTTGGGCCACACCCTGTGACGCTCAGGGGTTACTCCTGGCTATGCGCTCAGAAGTTGCTCCTGGCTTCTTGGGGGACCATATGGGACGCCGGGGGATCGAACCGCGGTCCGTGCGCAGGCAAGGCAGGCACCTTAGCTCCAGCGCCACCGCCCGGCCCCAAAATGTACAACATTTTAAAAAAGTATTCACCATGATGAGAAATTGAAATGGTGGAACCGAGCCCCTCTTTAGGCTAGAAGTGGCAGGTGACAGCACGGCTCAGGAGCACTCATCTGAAGAAGCAGGGGGACTTGCTCCGTATCTACCATCAGCTCCCCTCAGGACACGGCCCAGCTCCGCTCAAGTGCCCCTCACTCAAGTGAGTTCCAATGCCCCAGACCCCACTCCTGAACACTGGACTGAGTTTATACTGAAGGGGGCCATGTTATCACCCTCTGTCCTCCCCAGCAAGACTAAACCTCCTATCCACTGCAGCCTGAGAACCCAAGTAGGACTGACTTATGCAAACGTGGTCCTGAGCTGGGCTTCCCAGAAGCATTTGTAGAGTCCAGGGCCAGTGGTCCTCAAACTTTTTAAACAGGGGGCCAGTTCGCTGTCCCTCAGACCATTAGAGGGCCGGACTATAGTAAAAACATAAACTGTGAACAAATTCCTACACACACTGCATGTATCTTATTTTGAAGTGAAGAAACAAAATGGGAACAAATACAATATGTGGCCCTCGGGCCGTAGTTTGAGGACCACTGGTCCAGGCTCACCAAGCTTTTTGAGAAGGGGAAATTTTAGGTTTCTTGGGCAAGGTCTGGTCTGCCTCTTGTTCTCTGCTTACTTTTTCTTTGCCTTTTTTTTTTTTGGGGGGGGGGAGCACATTCAGTAGAGTCCCTGGTGGGCTTCAAGGACCATACAGGATGTCAGGTTTGAAGCTGGCCTCCCCACTGTCCTATCACTGGGGCCCATTCTCTACTTATTTTTAGGGCCCTTTAAAAACCTGCACTCTGAGCTCCAACATGCAGCATCTTCACTAGCCGTCCTCAGCACCTGTTTTCCTGCATACTTGCCCTTCATGGGCTTTGGTATGGATAGGCAGACGCCCTCCCTGCCACCTGCTCAGTGCTGCCATGCCTCAGTGCTGCTGTGAGCCTTTGAAGTGGGTGTGTGCATGTCTTCAGTGGGCTGCATCACAGGCAGCTGCAAGCTTGTTCTGGGAAAGCAGGTTACTAACGAGCTTCTGGAACACACAGACTGGCTAAAGAGAGAAGTGGCCTTTCTCCATTCCATTTCAATTAAAGAAACATCTAAGGGGCCAGAGCAATAACACAGAGGTAAGTCATTTGTCCTGCATGCGGCCATCCCGGGATGGACCCAGGTTCAATTCCCAGGATCCCATATGGTCCCCCAGCCTTCCAGGAGCGATTTCAGAGTGCAGAGCCAGCAGTAACCCTTGAGCACTGCTGGGTGTGTCCCAAAAACAAAACAAAACAGAAACATCTAAGACAAATCAAGGTTTTCCTTCCAAACAGCTATTCCTGAGAAAGCACAACAGTACTGGGTTAAATTGCCTGTTCTACATGCAACAAGGCCAGGTTGATGAGGGTCCCATAGCTGGGGCTGCCAGGAGTGACAGTCTTTACCACTCAATCCTGGAAGAGCTCTGACTGTAAAACTCCAAAGCAGTGGTCCTCAAACTATGGCCCGTGGGCCACATATTGTATTTGTATCTGTTTTGTTTCTTCATTGCAAAATAAGATATATGCAGTGTGCATAAGAATTTGTTTATAAGTTTTGTTTTTACTATAGTCAGACCCTCCAATGGTCTGAGGAACAGTGAACTGACCCCCTGTTTAAAGTCTGAGGACCCCTGCTCCAAAGCAATCCTCACACATACACTCACCACCCCCACCTCACACCTTCCAGACCATGGGCAAGCTGATCTTTGGACCACCAAGTCCAGAGCTTCTGCACGAAGATGAAGCCTGGAACCTGGGTAGATGAGCAACCGCAGACGTTGGTTCTGGGTCTGTGAACTGGCTTGTGGCCAAGACCTAGCCTGGCAGTGCAGACACTCTGGGTCACCAACACCTGTCTTAAATGTTTCCTTCCAGCATCTCCTCTGGGCCCCAGGAGCTCACTAACCACCCAGACCTGTTGTGTTCATTTTCCACAGAGAAGCCTATGGCAAAGAAAGGACAAAAGGGGCCATCGTTACCCGTTTCCCTCACCCTGCTACTTGTTCAGTCCTGAACCCCAAGTGTGCACTCCATTTGAACCCACAGACACACTGGCTCAGATACGCACTGGTTTCAGGCTGCGCTCCTGCCTCAAAGCACTGATGCCCAGAGACACGCTGATAAACCAAATTTGTCTGTAGCTCCTTCACAGACCCAAGTGACATAGACTACCTTAGCAGGAACTGGGAAAATGAGATGCAACACACCTCCTGGGGTCAGAGCCCTCCTCCACACACACACCCTGACTAACACTATACACATTTATTGCTATACACACACTGCCAGTATACACACATAACACATACCTAGTGCTATACACGCTTGACAGTAGACGCACATGCTGACTTAATGCTATGCACACCCTGATAATATACTCTGACAATGCCATACAGACAATAGACACACAAGTTGACTTACTGAGGCTGACACTGAGGTAATACTACACATACTGACAATACACACTAACTTCATACCACCCACAGGTAAGACTCCACACATTGATATTAACACACACACACACACACACACACACATTGACTTAAGACTCTGAAAGGTGGAGCCGAAGTGGTGGTGCAAGCGGTAGGGTGTTTGCCTTGTACATGCTAACCTAGGATGAACAGCCATTCAATCCCCCAGTGTCCCATACGGTCCCCCCCCAAGGCAGGAGCGATTTCTGAGTGCACAGCCAGGAGTAATCCCTGAGTGTGTAATCACTGGGTGTGGCCCAAAAACCAAAAAAAAAAAGACTGAAAGGTGAGAAAAAATAACTGCCAAAAATCCCCTATGCAAAAGCCCCAGTGGGTGCCTCTGTGAATCACGCCCTTGGCCACCTCCTGGAGCCCACAGTCAGGTGGGGCAGAGGGCCATAGGGCGGAACAGGATGCCCATCCAGGAACAGAGGCCCACAGGGAGGCCAGAGCCTGCAAAGAGCCTGGATGTCTTAGATTTTGGGGGAGTGGAGAGGGTCTGGGCCCCTGGTAGCTGTGGAGAAAATGTGGAGAAACTGGGCAGTGGGGAGAACAGGATGTAGGGCTGGGTGCCAGGACCACTGAGGAAGAGGACCGGGTCTGGGAGGGCAGCGGCGGCAGATGTTGGGCCTCAGTCCCCTCAGGCTCCCACTCACAACACCCCAAGCCTGCAGGCTGCCCTGTGAGCAGCTGGAGATCACTGCAGGGGCTTATGCTGACACTCAAAGCTTGGAACAACGGCATAGATTTGAGGAACTTGGAATCAAGCTAGAAAAATCACTTTATTTTTCTGATGATACCTACTTAGAAACTCCCATTCTGCCAACCACTTTCAATGTAAGGGCATCTCAAGAAGAACTGGCCCAGTCTCTCCCCATCATGTGTACCTCTGAACCTTACTCTAGCACAGGCAAAGCTTCACCTTCAGCTCACATCTCAGCACCAGAATGGCCATGGGCGCCAGCAACTCCCCTTACACAGATGCAGAGTCAGGAAAAGCACAGCCCTGGGCTGGTGACCTGGACTCCATCCTGATACTCCCCAGGGCCCTGTCACCCTCCACCCCGCCAGGAGTGATCACTGAACACAGCCAGGTGTGGTCGGAATGTCCAAAGAGGGAAAAGTAAAAGCATGAGGGAAGCTCTGGCTGACATTGGGAGTTGCATTCATGGGGTCGGTGCCTTGGCTGTACCACCCACCACAGCAAGTTTCCATATGACAAGGGACCCTCTAGAGAACCCTCCTCCTCCGGGGAAGTGACAAGGGACCTTCTAGAGAACCCTCCTTCAGGGAAGTGAAGTCCTGGGCCAGGACCACAAGGGAGTAAAGCACAGCCCACTCCAGCAGGGGCCCAGGAAACAGTGACTCTGCAGGGCCCATACCAAGGGAATCCTTGGGACCTTGGAAAAACAACAAAACAAGACCAGCTGATTCTCCGTATTACTAAACCACAAGGTCAAATTCATCCAATCTGGAAAGGCCACAGGAAGAACAGGGCACCCTATGAACAAAGAAGCAAGGTGGAGCCCCGAGTCCCTGCACCCCCATTCCCAACCCCACCGGCCCTCCATTAGCTCAGAGGACCACCAGGGCCTCCGCCCACATATGAAGGCCACTCTGCCTGCCCACACCCCCAGACCTGCCTCACCCTGGCCCGCAACCAAACCCACAACACCCAGACCCTGCTGGCCTGCCCACACCAGACCCATCCATACCCAAGCCTGCCATCCCACTATGCCCTGCTCTGCTGAGAGTGTCTCAGCGAATGAGTACAGCCTTCCTTGCTTCAGAACAAACTTATAGGAGCCAGAGCACAGCAGGTAGGGTATTTGCCTTGAGTGAGGCTGACCCAGGTTTGATCCCCAGCGTCCCATATGGGTCCCCCAAGACTGCCAGGAGTGATTTCTGAGTGCAGAGCCAGGAGTAACCCCTGAGTGTCACTGGTATGGCCCCAAAACAAAACACAAACAAAAAGGACAAACTTTTTCCCTGGAAGGGCCACACCTGTGGCAGCTCCAGGGGCTTTTCTCTGCTGAGTGCTGGAGGACAGGCAGTGCTAAAAATCCAGCTGAAACCTCATGGGCCCAAGGCAAGAGCTCAATCACTGAGTCATAAGCCCTGAAGAAACAAACACTGAAAGAAAATATGGAAACAGAAAGTTTTATGTGGTAAAGAATATTTCATTCAGCAAGCAGTGACCTGGAAGGAAACGCCGGGCATAAATGAACATTCGGAGAACCTGTGTCTGGACGTGGCAGGGCCAGGAGACGACAGCACCTGGCGAGGATATGAGCTTAGCACACACCTGATCTGGATTCGATTCCTGAATCTCTGGAGGCCCCCAGCACCACATCCTGGGCCCCTTGCATTAAAATGCACCTGGTGGCCAAGAAGATCAGAGGGCCCAGCCTGGCAGAGCAGTGCCTGGGAGATCACCCCAACAAAAGAAACCGGCAGGTACCTGAAACCCAACCATGCAGGGTGAGACCAGGAAAGGCCCCTCTCAGGCTAAAGTGCCTGCATGGGGTCCCCTTCCCTCCTCCACATGGCTGCCTGGCACCTCTTGAAAGAGGTACAGGGAAAAGTGTTAACATGCAGTGTTGGTGGGATTTGGGGGAGTGGCTTTTGGTTTTAGGGTCATGCCCAGTGGTGCTCAGGAGACATGGCAGTGCCAGATATCACTCCACCTCCATCTTCTGCATAACCTTATCTGATGGTAAGACTAGCCCATTTCTGGGAGGGGTCTTTGGGAGGTAACAAAACGATTGCCTTAGGGGCAGGAAGAGGAATTGATTGAGGATTCAGCAAGAGAGGAGGATTCTGGGAGGATGGAGAGGGAGATTCAGGGAGAAGCAGGAGAGCTGGCAGGATGGAGAGAGAAGAAACAATGTTAAGATGGCAAGGCAGCTGGAATAGGCTGCTTAAAAGGTTAGCCCAGGTGGCTAGGGCCTTGAATAAAGCTTCATGTCTCCTGAAACCTGACTGTCTATGAGTCTTTTCCTCACCACCACCAGCAGACCCGCCAGCTGAAAGGAGTTGCAGGTGCTTGGCCTGGGCCAGCAGAGAAAGGCCTGTCCATCCATCTCACCATCATACACCTCCATCCAGGACTCCATAATTAATATCTTAAACACCAGAGTTGGAAGCTAGGCATCCTGAACACACCATGCTCAGCCCTAATAGCTGTTGCCCAGAAAATGATGCACTCAATGCAAGCGAGTTTTCCTGGGAAGCCCATCAAAGCCGCTATGGCCATTGGAGGAAATCAAAGCTTCCCAGCATTTCAGCGAGAAATCTAGGTGCCTGGTACTGGGTGCTGGGGCAGGCACTTCCTCACAGCCCCTTTCCAACCAAAGGCCACGTAAAGAAAAAGCCAGAACCGATTCTCCAGAGGGCTGCACCCAGGCCCAAGAAGGCTCTCCACGCGTCCCTGAATGAGCCTAGGACCTCAGATAAATGTCACCAGCTCCTCAACTGAAAACAGCCCAGCTATTTCCCACAGTCAGACATGGACCAAAGAAATCCTGAAGAACATTCCAGAGAGCCCCAAAATACCAACTCTCCCTAGAAAGGGTCCTGCATGGGGCCTGATGGGGCCCAGTCTCCATTCATTTTAGCCAATCTCAGGAGCACGTGTTGTGGGGACACCCAGTGCTGTAATACACAGTGAAGCCACCAGGCCCTGCGGCAGCCCTCAGGCAGCTCAGGCACTAAACCCCCAGCTCCTCCCCTGAATAAGCTCTGTCTGGGAACCTCCCAAGCAATGTTCAGGAAATCTAGGGGCCCCACCAGCAATTCTCAACCAATTAGATCATGCAAGGGCCCAAGAACACATTGCAGGTCAACTGTCCAGCCGGGATATCCAGGCCAGCCTAGCAATGCTCTGGGCCTCAAAGCCCCTCGGGGCTGTATCTGGGGAAGGAGTGGAGGTAGAGATGTTGAGAACCAGCCTCCAGGGCAGACACCTGCCAGGCACCTGCCCTAACTGTGGTCCTATGTCCTATAGCCCCAAATAGGTTCTTTTCTCCGTTTTCCACAGGTTCTTCCTTTCTGGAAGCAGTTTGTAAACCCTCTCCTGATGGAGATATACACCCCCGTATGTCCCCACCTGCTCCCCTGGGCCACCTGGTCAAGACAGCACAGGGCAGGTGACAGAAGCCCACCTCAAGTGACCTGCAGAAAACACCCAGCTCCTAAAGAGTGAATGTGATGGGAGGGTCTTTGGATTGGGACACGGGGACCCCAGATCCCTGGGCTGTGTCTGTGGGGGCCTGCCACCTGACTACAATTTTCTGTTTTGGGGTGCTCGGGAGCTAAGCCGGCTTCACTGCTCTCTCTTGACAGTGCTCAAGGACCAGGTGGTGAGGGTCACAGCCAGGCCTGCACAGTCTGCCCACCCACACTGACTCAGCTAAGCACTGCATCTGTGCTGCCTCTGGCCCTCAAAGCGACTCTCCCAGCCCAGAGAAAAGTGCGTGCCTGAGGATGTTCACGTTTCAGAAGGGAGTACTGGAGCAGAACCACACTGCCCAAATACTCCCAGAACACTCCATGGCAGAGGGTAGGGGGAGGCAAGACCATGGGCAGGGGTGGGTGAGACCACAGACATGCCAACAGCTCAGTCAGGTGAGAGGTGAAACACAAAGAAAACTAAGAAATAAAAGGCACAAGGGGCCGGGCGGTGGCGCTGGAGGTAAGGTGCCTACCTTGCCTTCGCTAGTCTAGGACGGACCTCGGTTCGATCCCCCGGTGTCCCATATGGTCCCCCAAGAAGCCAGGAGCAACTTCTGAGCGCATAGCCAGGAGTAACCCCTGAGCGTCACAGGGTGTGGCCCAAAAATCAAAAAAAAAAAAATAAAGAAATAAAAGAAATAAAAGGCACCTCCTTAACATAATAAAGGGTGGGACCAGAGACATAGCACAGCAGGGAGAGCACTTGCCTCACATTCGGCCAACCTAGGTAACCCCTGAGCACTGCTGGGTGTGGCCCAAAGACTAATAAAAATTGTAACAAAGGGCATTTATCAGGAATGTATAACCCACACCAAACTTTACAATCAATGGCCAAAAACTAAAATCAATAAGGACAGAAACATCTGCTTATCTAGACACCACTGTAGTAGCCATAGAAACATGTCAAGAAAAAATAATACACAGTATCAGACTGGAAAGTAAGAGATAAAATGTCTTTAAGTTGAAAAAAGTCCAGAGTGCGTGGGCGGGCACACACACACACACACACACACATACACACACACACACACACACACACACACACACACACACACACACACACACACGCTGTCATAAAATTCAAAAAAGTTACAAAGCTTTGGATCATATGAAAATTGGTTGATGGGCCCGGAGAGATAGCACAGCGGCATTTGCCTTGCAAGCAGCCGATCCAGGACCAAAGGTGGTTGGTTCGAATCCCGGTGTCCCATATGGTTCCCCGTGCCTGCCAGGAGCTATTTCTGAGCAGACAGCCAGGAGTAACCCCTGAGCACCGCCGGGTGGGACCCAGAAACAAAAAAAAAAAAAGAAAATCGGTTGAATTTTTATCTGCCAGTTATGAACAGTCTGAAAAGAAAACAAACCGAGACTGGAGAGATGCTCAAAAGATCAAGCACTCACTTTGCCTGCAGCGGGATGACCAGGATCCCCAGCACAGCCAGAAACAATTCCTAAGCACAGATAATTCCCCAGGTAAGCCAGTCCCCAGTCCCAAAGAAAAACAAAGGGGTACCAAGCAAAGTAATAAAATATTTAGGATTCAACTTAACCAAGGAGCAGCCACAAAGCTCAGAGTCAAGTAGTGAGGCTGGAGTGGGAGCCCAGCAACCACCTGTTGTGTCCAGGTGCAGCCCAGAGTTCAGAGCAGTTCAGAGTTCTGCAGTTCAGAGCCCTGATTCCACAACAAGGTGGGCAGTCTGCCCAGCCATAGGTCTCTGGGCCAAGAACTCCGGAGCCTTCCTAGGATGGGGCTGGTAGAGTCCCCACCCTGCTAAAGGACCAATGCCCCATCCACACCTGACCTCCTTGGCACAGAAAAGAAAGAGCAGTTCCACAGCTGCATGACTAATCTCAAACATCAAGCCGCTGAATTGTCCCAATTCATGAATGTGGCCATGCAACACCTCCAAATTTTACAGTAATGACAGCCCAGTAAGAGCACAGCAACTTAGATGGGAAAGTTGCATAGAAACCCACTAAGCGGGGCCGGAGAGATAGCATGGAGTTAAGGCGTTTGCCTTTCCTGCAGAAGGACTGTGGTTCGAATCCCGGCATCCCATATGTTCCCCCCAAGCTCGCCAGGAGCGACTTCTGAGTGCAGAGCCAGGAGTAACTCGAGCACCGCCAGGTATTACCCAAAACCCAAAATATATGTTCTATAATATTATATATATATAAATAATGTTGTGCTTGCTAAGGGGGCTGAGTGGCTGGGATGGGTGTAAAACTGCGAACAGTGGTGGACAGGTCACACTGATGGTGGGATTAGTTCCTAGACACTGAATGCTAGAAACAAATATATTACGAACACCTTTGTTTGTAAGATTGCACCCAGCTATTAACCTAAAACAAAGGCATTTCCCCCCTTCCTCTTTCCCTTAAACCTCTTCCTTTGATATGTAAAAGCCCACTTGGATCATTCTACCTTGTCCCTCTCCATTTGGTTCTGGAATGGGGCCTGAGCGGTGGTGCAAGAGGTAAGGCATCTATGCCTTGCCACTGCTAGCCTAGGATGGACTGTGGTTCGATCCCCCCACCCCACCACCAGCATCCGATATGGTCTCCCAAGCCAGGAGTGATTTCTGAGCACACATAACCAGGAATAACCCCTGAGCATCACTGGGTGTGGCCCAAAAACAAACAAACAAAAGAAAAGTAAGAAAACATTTGGTTCTGGAAGCAAATATATCACAAGGCGAAAAGCAAACCGACTCCATTGATTCTTTCCTGACTGGCTTGGTTTATAATTCTTCAGCTACCCTGTATGCATCAGACCCATCAACCTGGGGTTGGAAATAAGGAATGTGGGGTGATTTCTCAATGTGGGATTTATTTTACACTTTTTTTTTTTTTTTTTTGCTTTTTGGGCCACACTAAGTGATGGTCAGGGGTTACTAACCATATGGGACTCAGGGGATCGAACTGCAATCTGTCCTAGGTTAGCCATGTGCAAGGCAAACACCCTACCACTTGCGCCACCACTCCAGCCCCTTTATTTTACACTTTCTAAATCACAGTGTTTAAATAAAACATTAAGAAGTAATTCAGGGCGCCGGAGAGATAGCATGGAGGTAGGGCGTTTGTTTGCCTTGCGTGCAGAAGGATGGTGGTTCAAATCCCGGCATCCCATATGGTCCCCTGTGCCTGCCAGGGGCGATTTCTGAGCATAGATCCAGGAGTAACCCCTGAGCACTGCCGGTGTGACCCCCAATAAAAATTTAAAAAAAGGAGGGGCCAGAACTAACAGTACAGTGGGTAGGGAAAGTGTTTGCCTTGCACAAGAGCACCATCAGATTGATCCCTGAGCACAGAACCAGTAAAAAGTCCTGAATATTGCCAGGTGTGGCCTTAAAAAAGAAAAAGAGGGGCCGGAGTGAAAGCAGTAGTACGTAACACTGTTGCACACAAACAACCCAGGACAGACCCAGATTAGAGCCCCGCATGCCATATAGTCCCCCGAGCCTGCCAGGAGTTGCTTCTGAGTGCAGAGCCAGGAATAACCCCTGAGTGCCACTGGATGTGGGAGGGAGGGAGGGAGGGAGTGAGGGAGGGAGGGAGGGAGGAAAGAGAGAGAGAAGGAAGGAAGGAAGGAAGGAAGGAAGGAAGGAAGGAAGGAAGGAAGGAAGGAAGGAAGGAAGGAAGGAAGGAAGGAAGGGAGGGAGGGAGGGAGGGAGGGAGGGAGGGAGGGAGGGAGGGAGGAAAGAGAGAGAGAATAGGAAGGAAGGAAGGAAGGAAGGAAGGGAGGGAGGGAGGGAGGGAGGGAGGGAGGGAGGGAGGGAGGGAGGGAGGGAGGGAGGGAGGGAGGGAGGGAGGAAGGAAGGAAGGAAGGAAGGAAGGAAGGAAGGAAGGAAGGAAGGAAGGAAGGAAGGAAGGAAGGAAGGAAGGAAGGAAGGAAGTCCAATATGTGTGCCAAAGAGTCTTCTATGAACAGTGCTAGGATAGTTGGATAAACTCCATGCAAAACAAGAAAGGGAGACCCCAAACATCAACATTCATTCAGAAAAGACCAAAGATCTAAAACTATAAAGCAAAGGGGGCAGGAGATACAGTTCAGGGGTAGGCTCTTAAACCACGGATGGTCCTTCAAGCATTGCCATGTATGATCCCCTAAAGACAGAGCCAAAAGTAAGTTCTGAGAACCAGCACCAAATTTAGCCAAACGCACCCCAATAAATTACAAAGTAAACTTTGAAACAAATTCATCTCAATTCAGTAATGTTTTTATATTTAACACCAAAAACACAGTAACAGAAGGGAAAAAATTAGCTAAAGGGATTTCACACAAAGGCCTTGAGCACGGCCAATCCAGGTGGACCCAGGTTCTATTCCTGGTATCCCCGAGCCTACCGGGTGCGATTTCTTTCTTTTTTTTTTTTTTTTTTTGTTTTTTGTTTTTTGGGTCACACCCAGCAGCACTCAGGGGCCACTCCTGGCTCTGTGCTCAGAAATCTGCTCCCGGGCCGGAGATATAGCACTGAGGTAAGGCGTTTGCCTCTCATGCAGGTCAGTGGTTCAAATCCCGGAGTCCCATATGGTCCCCTGAGCCTGCCAGGTGTGTCCCCTGAGCATAGAGCCAGGAGTAACCCCTGAGCACTGCCGGGTGTGACCCAAAAACCAAAAAAAGAAAGAAAAAAGAAATCTGCTCCCAGTATGCTCAGGGGACCATATGGGATGCTGGGATTCAAACCACTGTCCTTCTGCATGCAAAGCAAATGCCCTACCTCCATGCTATCTCTCCGGTCCCCGATCAGGAGAGATTTGAGCACAGAGCCAGAATTAATCACACACACCCCCAAAATAAAGAATAGGAAAATGGGACTGAAGTGATAGTACAGTGGGTAGGGCTTTGATCACCAACATCCCATATGGTCTGCCGTGCCATGCTGAAGTAATTTCTGACTGTAGAGCCAGGAATAACCTCTCAGACCTACTGAATGTGAGAACCCACAAAAAAAAAAAAAAAAAATAGGAGTAGAGGCCTGTTGATTAAATATAAAATATAGAGTCCTAGGGTTAGTGGTAAGGCCTCCCTCGGCTCGGCTCGGCCCGGTGCCTGTAGTCCTTCGGTCAGGGCAGAGTGTCTGTAGGTTGCAGGTTAACGGTGGAGAAATGATCTACACTACAGGCAGTCAGCTGAAGTTTCAGGAGATATCCAGCTTTAATAAAAGGCCCTAACTGCCCTAACTGCCCTATGCATTCTAAGACATTCTAAGCTAAGCTTTATTAAGCAGCCTCCTTCAGTAGCCTTCCATCCATCCTAGCTAAGTCTGCCTCTCTCCCCTCCGGCCAGGCAACACCTTAATTACCAACCATGGACCCCTCCCAGCTGTGGGTGGGTCTGCACATGCAGGTATTAGCAAATGGAATTGGGGGAGGGGTGAGAGAGAGAAGCCAGTCTCAGGTCCTCTCTCCAGAGACACCCTAGAGTTTCCTGAAAGGGGGGTGTCCGAGGCTGAAAACCTGCATGCCCAGAAAGACCAGGGATTGGGGGCTGGAGTGACAGCACAGCAGTGGAGGGTGTTTGCCTTGCATGCAGTCAACCCAGGCCCTATCCCCAGCATCCCATATGGTCCCCCAGCACTGCCAGGAGTAATTGTGAATCGCGGAGCCAGAGCTTCACAGCCTGAGTGCCACCAAGTGTGGCCCAAATTAAATAAAAAAAGGAATAAACCACCTACAGAATGGAAGAAAATACTCAAGTCATCTATTTGATAAAAGCTTATTATCCAACTCTTACCATTCAACAACGAAGACAAACACTCCAATTAAAACATAGGCAAAGAGTTTGAACAGGCATTGTCCCAAGAGATGTGTACACAATGAAAAGATGCATTACTAGTGACTAAAGAAATAATATCACAAACCACAATTATACCACTTTACATCCATTAGCAGAGCCTTAATTAATAAATATAAGGGAGGGGGGCTAGAGCGATAGCACTGCGGGGTGGGCTTTGACATGCATGTGGCTGAATCAGGTTTGATTTCTGACATCCCATTGGTTCCCCCAAGCACTGCCAATGTGACTCCATAACCAAAAATAAATAAATAAATAATGGAGCCGGAGAGATAGCACAGTGGTAGGGCGTTTTGCCTTGCATGCAGCTGATCCCAGACAGATGGTGGTTCGAATCCCGGCATCCCGTATGAGTGATTTCTGAGTGCATCAGAGCCAAGAGTAACTCCTGAGTGCCACTGGGTGTCACCCACAAAAAAAACCAACCAACCAAAGAAACAAACAAATAAATAAAAGGGCAGAGAGTTGCAACAGGCATTAGGGCAATTGTCTTACATGTGGCTGACCATAGTGCCCGGAATACCACTGGGAGTAAGCCCCATGGTAACTCTTCGAAACTGCCAAGTCTGACACAAAGTATATTTATATATTTATATAGATATATATAGATATATCTATATAAATATATTTTAACATATAGTACCCCAGGGGCCAGAACAATAGCCTAGCAGCAGGGTGTTTGCCTTGCAAGTGGCCAACTCCAGACTGACCAGGGTTTGGTTCCCGACTCCCATATGGTCCCCCAAGCATGCCAGAAGCGATTTCTGAGTGTAGTGCCAGGAGTAACCAGAGTACCACCAGGTCTGACCCAAAAACAAGTAATTAAAAAATTTTAAAAATAAAAAATAAATGTAGGGTCTGGGGCCCGGTGAGATAGCACAGCGGTGTTTGCCTTGCAAGCAGCCAATCCAGGACCTAAGGTGGTTGGTTCGAATCCCGGTGTCCCACATGGTCCCCCGAGCCTGCCAGGAGCTATTTCTGAGCAAACATCCAGGAGTAACCCCTGAGCATCGCCGGGTGTGGCCCAAAAAAAAAAAAAAATGTATAGGGTCTGGAGAGATAGCACAGTGAAATGGCATTCACCTTGAGGGGTCAACCCAGGATAGACCTGGGTTTGATTCCCGGCATCCCATATGGTTCCCTGAGCCTGCCAGGAGTGACTTCTGAGCACAAAGCCAGGAGAAACCCCCAAGTGTCACTGGGTGAGGCCCAAAAACAAAAACAAAAACAAAAACAAAAGAAAAGAAAAAAAAAAAAAAAGGATATATTTAATAGATTTAAAAGTACAAGTAGGGGGCCAGAGACATATCAGTGAGGTGCTTGTCTTGCACATAGCTGACCTAGATTCAATCCCTGACGATACATTCAGAGCCCCAAGTCCTTCCGGGAGTAATTCCTAAGTATAAAGCCGGAATAAGCCCTGAGCACCACTGAGGTGTGGCGAAAATCTATGAATAAACACTGGTAAAGATATACAGAAATGGGGGCCGAAAAGATAGCATAGCAGTAGGGCATCTGCCTTGCACACGGCCAACCTAGGACTGAGCCTGGTTCAATTCCTGACATCCCATATGGTCCCCTGAGCCTGTCAGGAGCAATTTCTGAGCAAAGAGCCAGGAGTAATCCCCGAACGCCACAGGTGTGGCCCAAAAACAAAAATAACAACAACAGGGGCCGGGCGGTGGCGCTAAAGGTAAGGTGCCTGCCTTGCCTGCGCTAGCCTTGGACGGACCGCGGTTCGATCCCCCGGTGTCCCATATGGTCCCCCAAGCCAGGAGCAACTTCTGAGCACATAGCCAGGAGTAACCCCTGAGCGTTACCGGGTGTGGCCCAAAAACCAAAAAAAAAAAAAATAACAACAACAATAAAAAGATAACAGAAATAGAAACACTGCTGGTGGGGTAAGCTCAACACAGAATTACCCAAAGGCCCAGCAACTGCATTCTAAGTAACAGTGCTCAAGAGAAATGAGACATATTAGTGCCCATTATTGCCGAGGGTAAAAACAGCCCTAAAGCCCATCAGTGGATGAGTGAATAAACAAACTGATGCAAAACATTTCAGAAAAGAGAACAAAATACTGGTATCTGCTTGAACATGGCCAAAGCCTTAAGCTAAATGAAAGACACAAAAGGTAACTTATGAGTCTCCAGGGTTGGAGCCACAGCACAGCATGGAGGGCTTTTGCCGTGCAGGGGGCCAACCCAGGTTCAATCCTCGGAATCCATAGGGTCCTTGAGCACTGCCAGGAGTGATACCTGAGTGCCACTGGGTATGGCCCTAAAACAAGAACTAAAAAAAAGTTTGAGTCCTCTTTCATGCCACATACAGAAGAACACATGCAGAAGGGCAGGGGTGGGAGCAGAGTGCCTGGAGGATGGTCACTAAGTAGGAACTCTGCATTTCGGGGGTGAAGGCAGGGATGTGGAGACCACAGCACTTGATGCAAAACCTGACAGCAACTGCACTGCACTTTATTCCACGTATCATGAACCTCCTCTCAGGAACAGAAAATGTGGCCATGTGAAAGCTCCCAAGCCCACTCACACCTGAGCACACTGGTGTTCCCGGTGTAGGGGTGAAGGCACTGGACAAACTAAGGGTGCTCCCAACCAGACACTGGCCACTCACAGTGTAGGCAGCCAAGTGGAGCGACACTTCAGTGCCACCAGGCACTAGTGGGGCCTGGGCATGCCAGGATGGGCCACTTAGCGGACAAGGCCAGCAGGGCCTTGACCAGTGGTGCCCGGGGGGTCCGCTGGCACACTTAGGGCTGTCACACACTATCTCCCACCTCTGCCATTACAAATCTCTTTCTTTTCACATCTTGGGAAATCTGCAGGTGTTCCCTAGGCAACACGGTGCCAGGGATCAAAGGGGGATCAGCCACGTCTCATGCAAGTGCCTTACCTGTGGCCTGCAGATCCCAACTGCTTGATGTTTTTGTGAATGGCTCCAAGACCCAGGGGAGAGACAGTTACTACTGTGATTCCCAGGCCTGATGCCTTCACATGCCTGATGTCCACCAGCACCTCCTGTCTGCACCTAACCCCCTGAATTCCCAGGTACACAGGTAATGAATTTCCAGTCACACCACAGGTATGAGCACCCCATCGAAGGGGATGACCTGGCAAACACCACAACCCAAAAAGAAAGATGTGTGAACACTGAGAAGGGGGTACGGTATCCCTCTCCTGCCCTCTGCCCTCCCCCCCCCCCATGTCATTACATCCCCAGCACCAAGGGAAGGGACAGTGAAACCATGAACAATAGGAGCAGAGTCAGACTCGAAAGCCAGGCCTAGAGCTGAGGATGTCTCCCAGGAGACACCAGGTAAGCAGTGTACACTATTCTGAGAGAAAGAAAATCTGGAATTTATTAGAAAACAGTAAATAGGGGCCGGAGAGATAGCATGGAGGTAAGGCGTTTGCCTTTCATGCAGGAGGTCATCGGTTCGAATCCCGGTGCCCCATATGGTCCCCTGTGCCTGCCAGGAGCAATTTCTGAGCCTGGAGCCAGGAATAACCCCTGAGCACTGCCAGGTGTGACCCAAAAACAAACAAACAAAAAAAAAAAGAAAACAGTAAATAATGCTTTTCAAAACCAATGGGGCCCATCCCAGTGTAAGACAGCCCTTCTGCAAATATATGGCCTTTTTTTTTTTTTTTTTTTTTTTTTGGTTTTTGGGCCACACCCAATGATACTCAGGGGTTACTCTTGGCTATGTGCTCAGAAATCCTTCCTGGCACATAAGGGATGCCGGGGATCAAACCCAGGTCCGTCCTGGGTCAGCCGTGTGAAAGGCAAATGTCCTACCCACTGTGCTATCACTCCAGCCCCAATATATGGCCTTTTTATTTGTAACATCAGAAAAAAGTTTAAGGGTCCGGAGAGATAGCATGGAGGTAAGGCATTTGCCTTTCATGCAGAAGATCACTGATTCGAATCCCGAATCCTGGCATCCCATATGGTCCCCTGAGCCTGCCAGGAGCGATTTCTGAGCATAGAGCCAGGAGTAACTGAGCACTGCTGGGTGTGGCCCAAAAACCAAAAAAGAAAAGAAAAGAAAAGAAAAGAAAAGAAAAGAAAAGAAAAGAAAAGAAAAGAAAAGAAAAGAAAAGAAAAGAAAAGAAAAGAAAAGAAAAGAAAAGAAAAGAAAAGAAAAGAAAAGAAAAGAAAAATGAAGCCAGAGCGGGTGGGTAGGATGTTTGTTTGCCTTGCATGTGGTTGACCCGGTTCAATCCCTGGCATCCCATATAGTCCCAGAGTCTATCAGGAGTAATTTCTTTTTATTTCCTTTCTTTCTTGTTTTATTTTTTTTGGTGGGGAGCCACACCCGATGTAGGGCGTTTGCCTTGCACACTACCAACCTGGGACCAACCCGGGTTCAATACCCAGCATCTCATATGGTTCCCCAAGCCTGCCAGGAGCAATTTCTGAGCACAGAGCCAGGAGTCGCCCCTGAGCACCGCCAACTGTGTCCCCAAAACAAACCCAAAAACAAAAAAAAGTAAGTAAAAATTAGGAATGAGGGAGAGGAAAGAAAGCACAGGGGTTTTTCAGACTAATCAAGAGCCTCATATTCCTTTCACTCAAAACAGTCAATCTTGGCTGGGGTGCAACAAACGAAAAAAGGATTCCTAGAACACACACAAACACCCACTAGAATCTGCTTACACACTGTGTCCCAAGCACCACCCCGCTCCATTTCCAGCTGGGCCACTAAAGGAGCACATGAGTCTGTTGTGAGGTTGGGTGTCGGCTCAGGAAACAAGGCCTCAAGGGCTGCCAAGGCATCAATAAGATCAAACAATAAGATCTCACAAGTGAGAAGGGTTCTGGGGTTCCTTCTCTTCATGTTTTTGCTTGCATGCCTTGCACGGAGCTGACCCAGGTTTGATCCCCTGGCACCCCATAGTTCCTGAGAAACTCCTGAGTGCAGAGCCAGGAGTAACCCCTGAGCTCTGCTGGCTGTGCACACACACACACACACACACACACACACACACACACACACACACACACCCAAAGAAATTAATAAAAGGGGCCGGAGAGATAGCATGGAGGTAAGGCGTTCACCTTGCATTCAGAAAGTTGGTGGTTAGAATCCCAGCATCCCATTTGGTCCCCTGAGCCTGCCAGGAGCAACCCCTGAGCACCGCCGGGTGTGGCCCAAAAACCAAAAAGAAAAGAAAAGAAAAGAAAAGAAAACCCACAAAACCTTTTCACTGTTCTAGCATAAGAATCACATAAAATTGTTGCTCAAATAGCCAACTTAGTTACCTGCTTTAAAGACACGGAACCTTTACCTCCCATTCCCAGGGTGATCTGCAGGCACCGGAATTCAATTCAGGATAGTGGTAGTCAGGGACTGGCCTCTAACCATTATGTTCTACAACATAGCCAGGTCTGCAGGGCGGATTCACCAGTAACAGCTTAATGTTTGTAAAGTCCTGTAAAGATGCCGTGACTAAATACTATCATTATTACTCAACTACCGGCTCACATGTAAATGAAAAGCAAGCACCAGAGAGAAAAATCTGTTGGTCAGGTAGGGAAGGGCTACACTGCAGGCAACAGGTGACTTAAAGCCACAGGCGGCCTGAGCATCTGAAGCGAATCTGCTGGAGGGTGTGGAACATGGGGCTGGCATTGTGGAACCGTGGGTCCCCAGAAGGACAGGTGGAGAAAGTGGGTGTTTTAGGCCAAATGATGTTTGGGGGAACAGAAAGGCCACTTGGAACACATGCAGGAAAAAAAAAAAAAAACTATGTTCTTTACAGAGCATGATGGAGCACTAGAGCAGCTCTAGAATATGAAAGCAAAACTAACAAGTCAGCAACACGACCTGAATCCAAAGCTAGATGGCGGTTCCATTTACAACAACCACTGAGCAGAGAGGATATGATGAGCCTGGAGTCTGTGAGCCTTCACAGTCCTCATCTGTAAAATGGGTGCATTATGCCCCCCCCACCCCGGTAATCTCCCCTCTCTGCTAGCTGGCTGTGCGTCTACCCTGGAAAACCCCTCGTAGGCCTGGGCCAAGTGGCAAGGCGGCCCCACGCTCCACAACACCCCACTCTGTGCCAAGCCCTACCTCATCCAACACGTATTCCCTGCAGCCTAGGATCACTCACATTCCACCTAATGTAGGCTTGGGCTCAGCACAGCTCCTGAGAAGTTCTCAAAAACCAGGCACTGAGTTCATAGTCTTCAACTAGCCCAAGTGGAGCTCACAGGCCAATTAAGCCCCTGGGGAAGGCCTGTAATAAAAAAATGCAGGTGATTCCCACCCCCAGTCCTGGCTGTACCACCTTCCAAGGCCAGGGCCAACTAGCAGGTGCAGCAAAATGGCAGGTCTGCTCAAGGGTGCAGCGGTGGCATGAGAGCCTGTGGGCATGACACTCGGCAGTGGCACGTGCAAGGCCGGGCCCCCTCGGAGGACAGCTGCCACCCTAGGCACCTGCTCGGCAGATGGTCAATATGTTACAGGACAGGTGACACTGGGGATGGGGTGGGGTTCCTGTGGGTTCCAAGAGAAGCTGGGATGAATGTGTGTTGTTCACAGAATCAAATCTACTAAAATCCAGGTGTGGGAGGTGGGGGACCAGGAACTGTGCACATGACCCTAAGAACCCGTAGAAGCCAAGCACAGACCCAAGAGCCCTTCTGGAGTTTAGGAAGGACTGACGGCCAAGAATGCCCACTCAGTGCTAGCCATGTCCCTGCCCCTGCAGCAAAGCCTGGGAAAGCCGAGCACTTAATTTACTCATAACAACATTTCCAACACAGGCCATATTAATCCAAAAGGACAGAATTTAATTTCTAGAGTGAGCTATGACTTCTGGGCATTTCTGGGCACAGAAAAGCTCAGGGAATGAATTTCTCTGTTGTTCCCTTTTAATGCATTAGAGAAAAGTTAGACTGTCCAAAAGAGACTCCCCTTATGCCAGCGCCCCCCCAACAAAGCATGGGGCACAAAGTGCCAAGGGAGAGTTGGCCACACTTTGCCGCACTGCAGTCTCGAGTGGCCACTTCAAGGGGCTCCATCTCCCTACTTGCTCTCTCAAAAGCAAGCTGACTGGGGCCTCAAGCGACAGCACAGCGGGAGGGTGTTTGCCTTGCATGCAGCCGACCCAGGATTGATCCCAGGCATCCCATAGGGTCCCGAGCCTGCCAGGAGCTATTTCTGAACTCAGAACAATCCCTGATTGTGCTGGGTGTGGCAAGAACAGGCAGACTGAGACAAACACAGGCAGGAGGTCTCCTGGGGAGACCCGACTCTTTTCCCCCAATGCACCCTTCACCTCCCCAGAACAAAGTTGCTTACAGAGCCTCCTAGCTGCCATTTGTCACCCCACTGGCCCATCTAGCTTCTCTCAGCTTCAATCCAGGTTCCCAGCAAACATACTTTTAGGTCTGGCCATAGAATCTGTGTTTATACTGAGAAGAAAATCAGAAATACCATCATAGCAGGTATTATAAATATAGCTCTAGTAAAAAATATATATAAACAAATACACAAGTTCAGAGGGGCCGTAGAGAGTACAATGAGTAGGGCACTTGGACACTTGTTTTATAAGAGGTTAACACAAGTTTGATTCCTGGCATCCCCTATGAGCCCCACCAGGAGTAAGCCCTGATAATCAGCAGGGAGCACACCACACTACTGGGTTCTATCTTACCAAGTGCGGGGCCCAGGGCACTGCCTCCTAGACTCTGGTGTGCTGACTCTACTCCCAGAGCCCGCAATTGGGGCTGGCAATTGGCTCGCAGCCCTGACTGTCCTCTGTCAGGCCCCAGGGCACATCCAGGCTTCCCTCAACACAGCACACAAAAGAGGCTGGAGACCACTGAGCTCTAGCCTGGGTTCTAACTGCAGCCCATGACCTAGGCCAATGGTGGAGACAGGCTGAAGCCCAATGTTTTACACAAGTGCTAATTTGGGGTAGAGAAAATCAGAGGGGGGTCTTTCCCAAACCTCAGGGGTCCTCTTCACCCACCCACCTACCCAACTCATGCTGCCTCAGACATTGAGGGACCCTGGGATGGGTGAGAAAGAAGCCCCAGCCTTCCACAGATCGCACCTCGAAATGCAGGTGCGGATCTCGCCCCTCCTAGTGCTCTAACGAGACTGTTCTGGGAATGTGCAGTGCGTTAATTGAACATTAAATTAAACGAGAAAGACTCCCCAGTCCCAGTAATGATCCACTTGCCCTACGGAAGGCAAAGTTCCAAGATGCCAGCCCAACTTGAGAGGTGGCAGAAAGCAGCGGTCAGTGGCTTATCACCTGCCAACCTTGGCCCACAGTGTCACAGAGACGCAGCTTGGCAAGCAGGGTGCTGGGGCTCCCACGCATGCCAGCCTGCATAGGGCAATGTGGACACCCCAGTACTTGGTGAGGCCACTCAGCACTCCTGGGATACTGACACAGACTTTGTCCTGTTTCTCCTTTTCTCTTCCGGCTGGGGTGCAGGCTGGTCCCCCCCACTATTCTCACTACCCGCCTGGTTCGGGCTCTGGCCTGTCTCCACTCCAAATAGGTCTCAGCATCATCTCCATGTCTGGCCCAAGCCTTCTCTCTCTGGCCTCCCCCTTCCTCATTCGCTCTCCTCCCAGTTTCTCTCCAAAGCTGGGAACTGGGAATTAGGGACGGGGGGAAGGGGGGGCACCTAATTCTCCTCCTTCTGCCATGAACTCTGCAAAGAGCCCATGTGTTGGGGTCTGCAGCCTCAACACATGAAAGGGGTTCAGGCCTCTAAGGTTTCCTACAGCTGTCAGATTCTAATTAAGCACCATGAGTCCACCAGTGCCTACTTTGGCAGGTTAGAGCCCTCAGCTATCTGGACGGCCATGCTACATAGGAATGAGACAATGAAGATGAAGACACTTAATGCAATTTCCTCTGTGGCCTGATCTAGCCCAGACTTGCAACATCACAGCGACAGCAGCAACTCATAGAAAAGGGACTTTAGGGACTGATAAGTCATCGCCTCCTTCAGCTCATTAGCATCCTGTCCTGACAGTACCCCGAAAGGTCCTTCTAGCCTGGCACAGTGAAAAATCAAGAGGGCTGCCAGCAGGCGTGATGACAGAGCCACCATCCAAAACCAGGCTGGTGGAGAGGAAGGGTTGGGGTATAGGACAGCAAGAACAGCCCCTCGGACACAAGCTGACGGTGTGCAGGAGTCAGACCGCTGCTGCTGCTGCCCTTGCCTGCTCTCCCTGGAATGTCTACAGCTGCCTGGCAGCTTCCAGAATGAATGGACAGCTTCCAGGAGACAGGCTAGGCAGCACACACACACACACACACACACACACACACACACACACACACACACACTGGAAGGTCTTTCTGCTGCGCTGGACCGTCCCTGCCAGCTCCCGGCCTTGCCGGTGACAGCTGAGAGGGACAGTGTCTGGGGGGGATCGCGTCCTCCAGAAAGGGCTGCCCTCAGCCAGAGATGCTGAGGCTTGTGTGGCAGGATTCCTGCCACCAGCACCTGCTGTGGGGATCCCAGTGTGCCCTGCAGGGGCCCCTTCCCCAGCAACGTTGCGGTGCCATTGCGCTGTGGCCGAGGGATTTTTCATCACGAAGTTATGCATGGGCACACTGCAGCGTTGCCACGGGCGTCAAAGACTTGCTTGGGGTGGAAGAGGCGATGCGGGGTGGCCGGTGCCGCTGCAGTCTGGGGGACGGGCGTCTGCCAACGCGAGGCCTTAGCCAAAGAGCTCGCGCGGGAGCCCGGTGTCCATCGGGGCGGTGGGTTTCAGACACGCATGTCCGAGAGAGAGCGGGGTGCGTGCGGGGAGGCGGGAGCTGGCTCCCCCGGCGGCGGTGTGCCGTGAATGTCAATGAAGCGGTGGGGGGCCTGTATGACTCCTCAAAAACAGGCCGACGGGCGCGGAAGCGGCCGCACACACTCACTCACACACTCACTCACTCACACACACACACACACACACACACAGACGCACGCGCACACACACACACACACACACACACACACACACACACACACACACACACACACACACACACACACACACACACACACACGTCCGCACGCGCGCGCGCACCTGGCCGGCCCGGAAAGGCGAAGGCGAAGCGAGATGCTCCGGGCCCGAAGGCCAAGGCCGAGCCCGGGCCCGCCCGCGCCCCGCGCCCCGCGCCCCGCGCCCCCCGCCGGCCCGACCTTCGCGCGGGGGCCCGGCCGTGACTCAGGCGCGACTCGGGCGCCGCCTCCAGCCTCGGCGCGGCCGGGGGTCGGGGTCGTGTCCCACGCGGCCTGCGCGGCCCGGCTCGGGGCAAAGTTTCCCGGAGTTGCGGCGCCGGGTCGGGCCGGGCCGGGTCGGGTCGGGCCTCTCCCGCCTCCCGCCGCCCGCCGCCCGCCGCCCGCGGCCTGCGCCCCGCCGAGCGCCCCCGGCCCGCCGCCCGCCCGCCCTTGCGCCTTACCCGCCGGCCGCCGCCGCCGCCGCCTCAGGGGCGCCGGGCGCATCCTCCGCCGCCGGCCGCCGCCGCGTCCTGCTCCCCGGGCGGCCCCATGGCGGGGGGCGGGGAAGGGCCGGCGGCCGCCGCCGCCGCCGCCGCCGCCTGGAAAGTCCCGGCTGCGCCGACGCCGGCTCGCGCACGCGGCGGCCGCGCTCGCTCCCTCCCGCCCGCCCGCCCGCCCTCACTCCCCGCCCGCCCCGCACGCCCGCGCTCCCTCCCTCCCTCCCTCCCTCCCTCCCGCCGCCCGCCGCCGCGCGCGCGCTCCCCCTGCCTGGAAATCCCCGCCGCCGCCGAGCGCGCGCCCCGGCCCGGCCCGGCCCGCCCCGTCGCCACGGCCCGCCCTCCCCGCCGCCCGCCTTGGCCACGCCGCGCGCGCGCGCACGGACGGACGCGGGACTCGGGGAGACCGGGACAGAGGGACAGAGGACGGCCGCCGCGCCCCACCTGCCCCGCCGAGGCCCCGCGGGCGACGCCACGGCCCGGCCTCCTCCTCCTCCTCCTCCTCCTCCTCCTCCTCCTCGCGGGCTCCGAGGCCGATGGCGTCAGGCAGCGGCTCGCCCGGCCCCGCTCGCGCCCGCGCCCGCGCCGGCTCGCTCCCTCGCACCTGCTCGCGCGCGCACGGCCGTGGACCCACTCGCACCGGCACACGGCCGCCCGGTCGGGCTCACGCTCTCAGGCACCCGCCGTCCGTCTCTCGCAAGGCACCCTCAGCCTCACACACACACACACACAGTCTCACACACACACACACACAGGCACCCACCGTCCGTCTCTCACAAGGCACCCTCAGTCTCACACACACACACACACACACACACACACATCCACTCAGCCACACAAGGGCACACTCACACAATGTGGCACTCACAGCTCTTACACGACCCCACTCTCACACACACACACACACATAGTCACACAGTCGCGCATAGGCTCCTACCCAGGCCACACTGTCACACACAGGCTCACACACAACCAAATTGTTGTCATACACGACCCCACTAGGCCCACACACACTCTCACACACATCCACTCAGTCTCACAAGGGCACACTCACACAATGTCGCACTCACGACTCTTACACGACCCCACTCACACACACACACACATAGTCACACAGTCACGCATAGTCTCAAACCCAGGCCACACTGTCACACACACAACCAAATTGTTGTCATACACGACCCCGCTAGGCCCACACACACTCTCACACACTATCTTTCTTTCAGGAGCCACACCCAGCAGTGCTCACAGGTTACCCCTGGTTCTGCACTTTGAAATTACTCCTGGAAGGTTCAGGGGATGCTGAGGATGTTTGAACCTGCACCAACCGTGTGTAAGGCAAATGCCTTCCCCTCTGTGCTAGCTCTCTGCCCCCCCCCATCTGCCTTACACAATAGTTTCATACAAAGCCAGTCACACAGACTGCCACACTCTCACAGCCACACAGTCTCATGGAGCACACACTATCCCACACACACATTCTTACACAGCCCCACTGGTGTCACAGTCTCACGCACTGTTTCACAGTGTCCTCACAGCCACACCGTCACATTATAGCACACACCACCAAAGTTTCACAGATAGCCACAGCCTCTACATACATACATATAATCAACACACAATTGTACTTTTACACACTGTCATCACCCTCACTCTTACAGCCACATGGTCACCCTGTATCACACACAACCACAAAGTCTCATAGCACAGTCTCGCACATCACACATACAAATATACGCACATGGTCACACCGTCATGTACAGCCACACCGTTACACAGCCATACTGTCTCACACAATCACACTGTCGTCACACCCACTCTCACATCCACTGTCATCACAAATAGTCTCTTTTACATACAACAACACTTCCATCACAGTCTCGGACAAAGCCACACTGTCACACACACTGTCTCAGTCACAACCACGCTGTGGTCACACACAGCCACACTGACACATACACTGACTCACCCACAACCACAAAGTCTTACAGTCACACTCAGTCTCTCTCACGTGCAAATAACCTCACAGCCACAGTGCCACCGTCTCGGACACAATGGGAAGTCCCACACTGTCACATACAACCACACTCAGTCTCTCAAACACACTCGGTCTCGTGTGGTCTCGTTCACAGTCCCTCAGTCTCACCCAGTTTCACAATCACACTCAGCGCCTCACACGTTCACATACATACACTTGCCACAGATATTCCTCCACACTAACATTCAGATTCTCACACACACTTGCAGGCATATACGTGTGTCTACTCACACTCGCACCAATGTCCATCTACACTCGCACCCTGCCTACAGCCTACACAGCCACACAGATTTGTCACAGGCACCCTCCCCGTCCCACACAGGCACCAGCTCCTCCCTGCAAGCTGAGGGCAGCAGGACTGAAGGTGACTCAGGCCCTCAGTTCCCTTCCCTGCACCCTGGAGTTCGCTCTCCCTCCTCCCAGCCCTCTCACACTCAGGAAGTGAACAAGGTGGCCATTTGCTGAAGCTCCTTGCCTGCGCACCTGCCTGCGAGCCTCACATAGAGGTTCTGCTGCCACACCATTCATTCTCTGGTCTTCTGGGAGTTGTGGCGCCTCCAGAACAGGGACACCCACTTCTGCAGAAGCCCCCTTGCCCCCACCCCAAGTTCCCAGGGTCCCCTGACGGTGCTTCAGCCCATGAAGAGCCTGGCCCTTGCTGCACAGTTCAGAACCTAACTCTGAAGGACGCCGGACTTTCCCTTTTTTCTCTACTCAGGAAGAAAAGAGACCAGAGCTAAGACCAAGAAAACCAGTTTAAGTCACCCATTTTCTCCAGTGCAGACAGGAAGTGGCTTTTCTCCTGGAATGTTCCAGAACTCTCCAGTCTGACCAGTCTACTGGAGACCAAGCTGATGCTAGTAGGCCCAGTGGCTACTTAACAAGCTACAGTACTTCTGGTTCAGACTAGAGAAGTTCAGGTGCGGGGCCCGGAGAGATAGCACGGCGGCGTTTGCCTTGCAAGCAGCCGATCCAGGACCAAAGGTGGTTGGTTCGAATCCCGGTGTCCCATAGGGTCCCCCGTGCCTGCCAGGAGCTATTTCTGAGCAGACAGCCAGGAGTGACCCCTGAGCACTGCCGGGTGTGGCCCAAAAACAAAAACAAAACAGAAGTTCAGATGCTACTGCCCTACCAGCTCAGCCAAATTCAGGGTAACCACCCTCCCTCCCAGGCATCCGTGCCTGCCTGCTTGTTAGAATGGTGCTAATTTCACCGAGAACCTGGGTCCCCACTACTTCTCCTTAGTCGGGCTCCACCAAGTCCTCTGCAGTCTACTGGGCCAGCCCAGGACACCCTCTGCAGGGGCCCAGTCCCACCTATCACCTTCCTCTATGCTACAACGGGTCTTCTGAAAACTTGCCCAAAAATATTCTAGACCCAACTACTTTCATTTCCTTTAAAATAAGTAGCAAGGTAGAGGTTTCAGAACTGTCAGGGGTGTTTTTCTACCGTTCCATCTTTCCCTACCAAAGCACCAGGAATTTCCCAAAGGAACATGCAACTCTGCCTGGCTGAGCCCGGTGCTGGTGAGGCCCTTTCCCTCTTACCCTCTTCCTCTTCCTCTTCTTTCCCAACACTAGCAGAGCTGACCTCCTGTTAGGAGGACACGTGGGGGAACACACACGCACACACACACACAAAAAAAACCTTGCCCCACACTGGGCAACCTCTTGAGGGCGGTGTTCTGTAGGTGCAGACACAAGCCCAGGCAGCCCACACGGGCAGCAAGAGCCCCTTATCACTCTCCCAGAGGTGCATTTTTCACTGCCTCCATTCCCCACAGCAACGTGGAGCAACACCATCTGCAAACAGATGTTTCTCACAGGAACTTCTGCAGCAGCCTGTGTTCTGCTGCATTTTCAGAGACAGTGCACGTCACATGTGACGCCTAAGAACATAATTCTGGAAGCGCATCATGATTGGCCCACAGCAGTGTGGGGACTTCTGGTATTGGGAAGGAGCAACCATAGGCCTCTGGCTCTACGGTATAATGAGGCCTCAAGGGAACCATCTTACACCAAGGCACAAGAAGCATATAGATGCTTGAAGCTTCTCCCTCTACAACATTAAAACTTGGGCTGGCGCAATAGCACCTCAGTAGGGCGTTTACCTTGCACACAGCTGACCCAGGACGGACCTTGGTTTGATCCCTGGTGACCCAAATGGTCCCCCAAGCCAGGAGCAATTTCTGAGCACACATATAAACTCCTCAGAGGACTTCCATCCACAATGAACTGAGATAGACCCATTGCCTGGCCGCTGGCCTCACCTGGGGCCAGGCCAGCTCAGCCTTGACACTCCCTCCGCCCTGACGGTCGCTCTTCTGCTCTGTGCTCTGTCATGCTGCTAGCCGGGATGTGCCACAACAGGTTTGGGACCAGGAGTTTGAAAACACCCGTGTAGACCCAAAAGGCTGCCAGATGGTGGAGATTATGTGGGGCAGAAAAGCACCCAACTTCTGCCCCTTGCACAGTGCACAGTGTGCTCCGCAATCCCCTAGGCCTGCAAAGCCAGTTTTGGGGGACCCACGCAAAAAGCCAAGGGGCATCCAAGGACTGAGAAGCCACAGGTTGGGAAGGAGACAGTGGTTTGGATACAAATTTCACAAAGCTTTGAGATTCTCCCGAGTAGACTACTGGGACGAGGCAAGTGAGGAACACCTGTGGCAGGGGACTGACTGCAGGGTGACCACATGCTGTCATCTCACTCCCTCTCCCAGTCCTCCAGAACCAGGCCCGCCCTCATCCTCACCACTGTCTGAAACACAAACAGGTATATGGAGCATTTCCAAAAGAGGTCAAGGAACTCAGGAGTGGGGACGTGTGAGCACCCACCATGGTCCTGCATCAGCCTGGATCTCAGGTCTCAGCCACTCACCCTCTCCTCCAGCCTGTAGAAGGACAGAACCCTGTCTTTCCCCCACCCTGAATCCAGCTGACTCACTTAACAATCAAGCACAATCAAGCCCCCTCCCCATGCAAGACCAGTGGGCCCCTCTCACCCCACACTTGCAGCACCCCAGAAAGGTAATCCCTTAAAATGAGAAGGGAATTCGGGGCTTCAGGGCAAGTTTGTGGGTTGTTTGTCTTTGCCACACCTGGTGGTGCTCAGGAGTTACTCCTGGCTCTACACACAGGAATCATTTTTGGCAGGCTTAGGGAACCATAAGGGATGCTGGGGATTGAACCCAGTTCAATTACGTGCAAGGCAAATGCCCTCCCCACTGTGTTATCACTCCAGCCCCATCAGGGCAAGTCTTGGACTAAGGCAGTTACTTTCTGTCATGCCCCCCTAGGAAGATGAAAACTTTTTTCTTGCCCCTCCTCCCCCAGCAACTGTAAATAGTATCTTTTCTTGTTTTTGTTTTTGTTTTTCGGGCCACACCCATTTTGATGCTCAGGGGTTACTCCTGGCTAAGCGCTCAGAAATTGCCCCTGGCTTGGGGGGACCATATGGGATGCCGGAGGATCGAACCGCAGTTCGATCACTGTGCACTGAGCAAGGGGCAGGAGTTGGGTGCTTTTCTGCCCCACATCGAATCGCAGTTGCGATCTTTCCTTGGCTAGCACTTGCAAGGCAGGCACCTTACCTCTAGTGCCACCTCGCCGGCCCCGTAAATAGTATCTTTATTAAAAAAAAAAAAAATCGGGGCCTGGCGGTGGTGCTGGAGGTAAGGTGCCTGCCTTGCCTGCGCTAGCCTAGGACGGACCGAGGTTCGATCCCCCGGCGTCCCATATGGTCCCCCAAGAAGCCAGGAGCAACTTCTGAGCGCATAGCCAGGAGTAACCCCTGAGCGTCACAGGGTGTGGCCCAAAAACCAAAAAAAAAAAAAAAAAAAAAAAATCTTTCGGGGCTGGAGAGATAGCTCAGCGGTAGGGTGTTTGCCTTAGGTGCCGAAGGATGGTAGTTCAAATCCCAGCATCCCATATGGTCCCCCATGCCTGCCAGGAGAGATTTCTGAGCATAGAGCCAGGAGTAACCCCTGAGCACTGCTGGGTGTGACCCCCCCCAAATAAAAACCACAAACAAACAAACAAAAAAAACAACTTTAACCTGCAAAACAAAAATATATAAAATAATTTGAGCTGTTTTTTGTTTGTTTGTTTTTGGGTCACACCTGACAGCGCTCAGGGGTTCCTCCTGGCTCTACGCTCAGAAATCTCTCCTGGCAGGCTCAGGGGACCATAAAGGATGCCAGGATTTGAACCACCGTCCTTCTGCATGCAAAGCAAATGCCTTTACCTCCATGCTATCATGCTATCTCTTTGGACCTTGAGCTGATTTTTTTAATCAGAGGTGATGTCCGACATAATGGCTACAATGAGCATGTTTTGCAATGCAGAGCTTTTCAAAGCAGGGTTTGAAGCAGGACACAGCAACTCTCAGCTCCAGAGACATACAGAGACATAAACACGAGGCTTAGCTCTGAGAGGGAGCCTGCAGTTTTAAGGAGGCAGCCCAGAGTCTGTGTCAACTCTGCCTCTGTTTGATCTTCCTTCCCGTCCCCATGCCAACCAGCAGCCAGGGAGCCAGGTCATGTTGCGTGATGGAAGGGCCGTAGTCCAGGACAATCAGCTCCTGACACCCTCTGTTGGTTGGTAGCCAACCCACAGGCCTGCACAGAACCAGGGCTCTCTCCCAAGAAATGCCATCAAGAAAACACCTCTGTGAAAGGGAAGGAAGATGCAAAACTTCCATATCCAGGATCCCAAATACAGCCATGCGCAGACCCCAGAGCAACAGAGCCATTGGCTCCTACACACTGTCCCTACAGAGGGGCCCTTTCCATGGGACATGGCTGGCCCTGCAGTTCCTCTCCACCCACAGAGACCCAGGGCCAGGCCCTGCTGAGCCCAGTATGAGACTCTACTCACGACCAGTAGATGGATGCCAGGGCAGATGGGAGCACCAGGATGCATCACATCCACACCCACCTCCAAGGGGACCCCTGTCTAACAAATGAGAGGTTATGAGGCTGAGCCAGAGTCTAGAAGGCAGCATGCTTGCTGCCAACTCAAGCCTTGAATACTGCTAGGTGGTATCCCAAGCAGCCAACTCAAGCTCAATTCCTGGCCCCCAGGTTGTCACCCAAGTCCTGCTAGGAGGAATCCTTAAGCACAGGGCCAAGAGTAAGCCATGAGCCCTGCCAAGTATGGCCCCAAACAAACAAAAAACCATGTGATAGGGGCCAGAGAGATATCACAGCGGTAGGGCATTTGCTTTGCACACAGATGACCTGGATGGACCCAGTTTGATCCCTGACATCCCCTTGCCAGGAGTGATTTCTGAGCACAGAGCTGGGAGTAACCCCTGAGCACTGATCCATAAACAAAACAAAAGACCAAGGGAAGCCCCTCAGCTCATCCCAACCAACAGGACTCTCAAGTATGGTGATAATGAGGCCCTTGGGAAAGGCGAACAGACAAGGAATCTACTGAGGCAGGAGAATTCTCAAACAGGAGTCAGAAAAGCAGAACTTGGCTCCTGACTGACTGGCTCCCTGTGCCTGGGGTTCCCCTTCTGTGGAACAGAAATGACTGCTAGACCGACCCCCAGGGGCTACGAGGCTGCAGGTGAGGCCAGTGGGGTTGTCTGAGAGGCCCCCAAGAGGGCAGAGTATGGGGTGTCATGTGCTGTTGCTATTCTTACATCGGAAGGGGGCCTGACTGCAGGGCAGGAGGATCAGTTTCCATTCTAGGCACCCCTGACCAATGGTCTCGGGTAAAAACTCCCAGTGCTGGGCCAGAGAGGTAGCACAGTAGGTGGTGTGCACCAACGCAGGTTCAATCCTCAGTATCCTGTCTGATCACAGAGCCAAGAGGAAGCCTTGAGCACTGCTAGGTGGTATCCCAAAACCAAACCAAACCATAGATGCTCCATGGTACAAGGACTACCAAACCCAGGGCTTTCTGAGCACAGTTTCCAGAGGGGTAAACCCTTGGCATATGCTTTGGTGTTGAGTTACACCTTATTTTACCTAAAATAAAGTTTATCCCTGGTTTCTTTTTTTTTTATTTTTTAATTTCTTTAATTTTGGGGAGGAAGGGGTCACACCCAGCAGCGCTCAGGGGTTACTCCTGGCTCTATGCTCAGAAATCACTCCTGGCAGACTCAGGGGACCAAATGGGATGCCGGGGATTTGAACCACCATCCTTTTGTATGCAAGGCAAACCGCCCTATCTCTCTGGCCCCATTTCTGGTTTCTTTGTATCTGTTTGTTTACGACTTGGTTTCACCCAAAACAAAGATTGTCTTACTTGTAAACCTAGGTGAATTTACTTCCCCACCCAGGGGTAATCTCTGTACTCAATAAAATGGTAGTTCGAGCTCCATACTAGGGAGAAGACTGCCAGATTACATGTGTTTCACCCTTCGCCTGGTTTGAATTATTTCATGTGCACCTTGATTCAGACTTGTTCACCTGAGGCTGGAGATACAGTGCATGGGGTGATTTTACACTTTGGGAGCATTTTCTGGTGTCTGGGCACACCACTGCAGATCTGAGCACTAGCCGGCCTGTGGTCAGGGATGTAGTTTCCAGGAGCAGCTTCCAGGAGCAGGAATCTGCGTGGATCAGCCTGAAGTCTTTTCAAAAAACAATAGAAAAAAAGTCAGGACAGAAAACTGTACAACAGGGGCCGATCCAGGACCAAAGGTGGTTGGTTCGAATCCCGGTGTCCCATATGGTCCCCCGTGCCTGCCAGGAGCTATTTCTGAGCAGACAGCCAGGAGTAACCCCTGAACAACCCCGGGTGTGACCCAAAAACAGAAAAGTGTACAACAGACCACACCACAGAAGGGCCCATTGGTGGGCCGGAGTGGTGGCTCATGGGGTAAGGCGTCTGTCTGCCATTCCCGAGCTAGCCTAGGATGGACCGTGGTTTGATCCCCCGGCATCCCATATGGTCCCCCAAGCCAGGAGTAACCCCTGAGCGTCACCGAATAATGTGACCCAAAAAAACAAAAAAAAAAGAAGGGCCATTGGCATGTGTGCTGGTCTCTGGGGCCCTCTGTGTATGCTCTGTGCACAAATGGGTTCCCTTCACATAAGTGAAGAAGAATGAAAGGGCTTGAGGCCCCAACCAGCATGGCTGCAGGTGGTAGTTCAAGTCCCAGCTTCTGCTGACATACTCTGGGATGTGTGTGTGTGTGTGTGTGTGTGTGTGTGTGTGTGTGTGTGTGTGCGCGCGCGCGCGCACTTGCATACACAATCACCCAGGAAGAGTCTGAGGCTAGCTGGCTGCTCTCCGCCAAGTCCAGGCCTGCTCCAAGGAGCCCATGCACTGGCTCCCCAGTACCTCATTGCCAGGAGTTTGGAGCAACCTAGTCACCACCCTCTCTCCAAGGCAGCTCATATCTGGTGATGGGATGGCAGTTGTTTATCCCCCTTTGGAAAGCCCTGGACACCACTTAATTTGACTAAGAGAAAGGAAGTGTGAATAAATGGATGATCCTTTAGCCCCAGCCAAGTCCTTCCTCCCCACTTCCTACACCACATTTCATTTCATCCAAACAGCTCCCCACACAGGCATAGGTGGAGCTGGGCTCAGAGTGGGGAAGTGCTAGTGTCTGCCCTGATCAGAGAACCTGTCCTCATTGCCAGAACAATCATGATTCTCAAACCTATGGATTTGGAGACCAGAACCAGAGCATAGCGGGGAGGATGCTTGCCTTGCATGTGGCTGACCCAAGTTCTATGTCCAGAATGCCATAGGTTCACTCAAGCCTCAACAGAAGTGAGCTCTGAATGGAGAACTGAAGATAAGACTCAAGCACCACCAAGTGTGGCCCCCAAAACAAACAGCCTGTGTCCCAGGGGGGTCCTGCACACCAGCTTTGACTGCCTTTCTGCTCAGGGCATGTGCAGTGCAGCTCCAGATATCCCTGTGTCCAGTTCTTCCTTGAAGCGCATGAGCTGTGATGAATAAAACAACTGCAGGGGCTGGAACAATAACACAGTGAGGAGCTCATTTGTTTGTTTGTTTGTTTGTTTGTGCTTTGTTTTGTGTCACACCTGGCAGCGTTCAGGGGTTATTCCTGGCTCTACGCTCAGAAATTGCTCCTGGCAGGCTCGGGGGACCGTATGGGATGCCAGGATCCAAGCCACCGTCCTTCTGCAGGCAAGGCAAACGCCCTACCTTCATGCTATCTCTCCAGCCCCAAAGATGCTCATTTCCATGAACGATTTGCAAGCAGAGTTTGAATTTTGAATGTGAATCCACCTGTGTTCTCTGATGAGAACTTCGAAGCTCACCCACTCTGGGGTCATGTGTTATGGTCTGCAGGCTTCTTTCTGAGAAGCATGTATCATTCATTAACAGATTGCCTAAGCTACCCTGACTCCTCCATCTAGCTAGCACGCACTCCCAACACTGTACTGCATTGCTGAGGGGCCATGGAGATGGCAGAAAGACCTGGATCATGCAACTAACAGGGCTGAGGCTGGAGCTGATGCCCAGGACCCACTCTTGGGTGATGTATGTTCCTCTTCTGGGAGACAGCATCCGGGCTCACAGACCCTGCCATCTAGTGTCCATGGCAGGAGTTGGGGGTACCCAAGCACCCCAAAGCTCTCTCACAGGAAATGTCTTTCCTCCCAGTCTGTTTCTCTTTGAGTATGAGACAAACTGCAGAATTTCCCCACAGACAGTGAAGGAACCAGAATAGGACACTCTAATTATTTGGGGATTTTGCTTGTCGGCTGGGGCATCTCATTCTGTGACTCTTAATGCAGAAATGGTTCTCCCAATACCTCAGGCTACTGGGCCTCAGAGCTGGCACTTCCAGGTCACCCCCAGAGGAACAAGGCCTCATGGTGGATGGGAAGTTCCAAGGCCTCTCAAAGATGGGAAAGGTGTTAGGGAGCATTAGTCCCTGTTCACTCAAAGTGTGATACCACTTTCCCTCCACTTTTTAGGAAAACTAAGATGGATTTTAGGGCTGAGGGCTCAGTGATAGAGCATCTGTCTCTCACAGGAGACATGAGTCCAATCCCCAGCTCTGCCCTGAATGCTGAGTGTGACCCCCAACAGATGGCCATGGGGACCCCAGTGTCACAACCAGTGTGTGAGCTCAAGTACAGCCCAATGTGACTAATAGAGCCACAACCGTCTTCTTAGTCAGATCACCACCCCGTAATACCCATTCCCCTCCATGGAATGGAAGGTGGCCATTCCAGGCCCCCCACTTCAATCTCCCTTACCCATCCCTCTGTCTTCCATCACCCTTACAGTTTTACCCTCTTCTGGGAGTCCATCTTTCATCCCCATACTCTTTTTTTTGGGGGGGGGGGCACAGCCTTTTGATGCTCAGGGGTTACTCCTGGCTAAGTGCTCAGAAATTGCCCCTGGCTTGGGGGGACCATATGGGACGCCGGGGGATCGAACCTTGGTCCTTCCTTGGCTAGCGCTTGCAAGGCAGACACCTTACCTCTAGCGCCACCTCGCCAGCCCTGAATCCCCATACTCTTGCAACCCTGGGAACCCCAGACATGGAAACAAGCCCATGCTTGTCAAACCCCAAAGAACCACACAGGAGAGAACTAAACCCCTTAGTCAACTGCCTTCATTTGCCACAAGTATGTGCAAAGCCATCCTGAGTTCTTGCAGAAAGCCACCCAGCTGAGCCCACCCCAGGGTTTGGGCTGCCACTCAGGGCCCAGGGGCGGCTCTGCCCCGCCCACTGTCCTCAGCTTGGACAGAGGATCCAGCAGACTCAGCCATACGCCCCGCAACCTGTCTGCTTTGAGGGGACAGCACCCACAAGACCTCTCAAGGCTACTGCTGGCCCCTAGATTGTTCTAGCACCCCGAGGCGGGGTAGTATCATCTACTTTGGGCAACTCTCAGATGGACCCCTGATCAGCTAGGCCACCCCACCGCATAAATGCAACCTTTGACCCAGTTAAGATGTAGAAGCTGAAGGATGCTGAAAGCAAAGGGACTAAATTCTTCAAGCAGTGTTCTCCATACCCCACTGCTTTTGATCCCAAGGATGCCTAACTGCTGGACCCTGGTTTCTGCAGCTGCCACAGACTCGGAGAGGAGGCAGGTCAGCAGATCATTGGGTGTGGACAGAAGAGCAGCTCTCTAGAATCGTGTATGAGTCTCTCAGATAAAGATTTCAATATTAAACACTAAGATTTTGCTATGATTCAATTCTCGCTGGGCATGGAGAAAGAGCTGTAACCACATTTCAATGTAGCCTCTGACGGGATTTAGTGATTTTTCATTAATTTTTTTTAAATGTCAAGGGTATATCTTTCTTTGAGGACTCAGCCGATGGCAAATTTTGGATTTAAAAAAGACCCAGCAGTGGACTTAAGGGACCAAGAAGGGGAGGAGAGAAAAATCTACAATTCAGAAATGATCAAACAGCTACCAAGTTTGCAGTTAATTCAAAATTCCATCTCAGTGGAAAATTTTGTAAGCTTTCCATGCATAATCAAAGAGATTTTGGAACTGCAACTAAAATGAGGCCTTGTAAGCCCTTGCTTTCTGGATAAAATGATCCAGCTCAGATTGAAGGCACTGGTGAGTGGAAGGGTGGGCGGAGCTCATCAAGGGACCCTAATGGAGGAAAGGCCAGGCTGGTGCCCACTGTGCAGGAAGGGAGGCCAGGCCACAGTGCCCTGGCCCCTCTTGCTAGCTCTGCCTCAAAGCCAACAAAGCTGCAGTAGGTGCTGCTGCCATTGTGTCGCAATGAGATTTGTAGTAAATATCTATTAGCCACTTAGAAAAACAATTAAATTTCTGGCTGAGCTTCGAACAGCTATTTCATTAGAATTAGTTAAGGCTTACTTCCCAACCTAAGTGGGTACTGCTGGTGCAGCAGTTTAATGCAGTGTAGACATTAATGTGCAAATGAAATATTGGTCCTGGGTCCAGGGAGGTGACTCAAAGGGCTAAGCTTGTGCTGAGGATGTGGGAGGCCCAAATCCAACCCCCCACAGAGCCACAGGGCTCCCCAAATATGTTCCCTACATCCCCCAAGGACAGAAGTAGGGGAATCCTCAAGCATCACCAGATGTACTTAACAAACAACAAACAAAACTGGTGCTGACAACAGGTCCCCTGGAGCAAAGCGATTGGCAAGGGAGCTACCCATGGCCTGGCCATAGTTGTGGCAGGGTAGCCAAAGCCTTCTCTTCCCAGCTGGGTCTGAAAAAGCCTGAACCCCTGGGCATAGGTGGTCCCCCTGGGGGCACATCCATTGCAGCACCCAGATGTCCCTAAGACCCTCCCAGAGGACTCTGGCTCAGCTACATGGGGACCACACACTCCTAACGCCCTCTCTGGTGGCCCGCACATACTCACTTGGAAATTACTTGTAAAAGGTTAGGGAGCAAGGGGGGAAAGGCTGATGTGCACAGAGGACCTGTCTGACCCGACCCATGCCACCAATACAACCTGGGCTACCCCCAGTGGTTTCCAGCACAACTGAGGAGCCCCACCCCAATAACTGTTCTCCTGAGTGTCCACCCTGGGTCTATGGCCCAGAAGAACAGAAACATGGTCCACACAGACACACACTCCACTGCTGATGGCAGCATCTCCTCTGAGACCCCAAGAGGGTCCTTCCAACTGGCCACAGATTGAGGGTGCCTGCAGAGTGTGCGCAGCCCCAAGAGCATCTAGAGCGAAAGGGCACGAGTGCCACTTCCAGCAACGGCAGAGCAGGACTTCCCATGACTGACAGTGCCAAGAGCCACTCATGGTGGGTGGGTCCTTGTAGCACCATCTTCCAGGACTGCAGGGTTGTGGAACCTGGGTGGCCGTCTAGGGGCGTGGACACCTCCAAGATTAATCAATTTTTTGAGAATGACTGTGTGACAGTGGTACCATCTGGAGAAGGAGCTGGGGATCATGACCTGCACCTCTAGACTGGTGGGCTCCATGACTGTGAATTTGGGGCAGTGAACAGGCCCTTTCTGGGGGGACCTGAAGTGTGCCCTGGGGTTCATTCCAGGTCCTCCGGGCAGTGGAAGCTGCAGGTTCAGGACTCACCTGTGTCTCTGTCCCTGCTCTGATGTGGTCACCAGATAACCTCTCCAAAGGGCACAAAAAGGGGACCCCCAGGTTTTGGGGACACCAAGCATGTTCTTGTCCCCATAAGGTCTAGAGAGGACACAAGACCTGCTTAGTACCTACGGAGGCACGACCTTGAAGCTTCAGGGCATGGCCACATGCAATGCCCTATCCTGGGTGCAAAGATTTCCTGCAGCTCCTAGAAGGTTCTGAAAAGTCAGTGTTCTTCTCCCTTATGAGCCTCAGTGAAACCAGTGCTTGGTGATATACAGGAACTTCTGAACTTTGGGCTATGACAAGTTATCAGGGGCTTTTTCGAGGGGAACTAGTGATAGGCGATGGGCTAGCCCCTCCTTGGGATTCACTTCTGATTGGTTGAGCCTATGGCTCTCCCCTAGCCAATAATTGGGTTAATAGGGGCACGTGGCAAATCTGAACCAATGGGATGGGCTTTTTTAAAAAGGCCCAGCTGGGGCCGGAGTGGTGGCGCTAGTGAAAAGGTGTCTGCCTTGCAAATGCTAGAATAAACTGTGGTTTGATCCCTTGGCGTCCCATATGGTCCCCCAAGCCAGGAGCGATTTCTTTTTTTTTTTTTTTTTGGTTTTTGGGCCACACCCGGCAGTGCTCAGGGGTTACTCCTGGCTGTCTGCTCAGAAATAGCTCCTGGCAGGCACGGGGGACCATATGGGACACCGGGATTCGAACCAACCACATTTGGTCCTTGATCGGCTGCTTGCAAGGCAAACGCCGCTGTGCTATCTCTCCGGGCCCCAGGAGCGATTTCTGAGTCCATAGCAGGAGTAACCCCTGAGTGTCACCAGGTGTGGCCAAAAAACAAAACAAAGCAAAAAAGGCCCAGCTATGTTGGGTTACTGATTCTACCCTAATCAATAATTGTACTCCACCCTAGGGTGTGATCTGGTGATAGTATATTGGATTATTCTGTAGAAATACACATTAGTTATAGTCCTGGATGAAGGTGGATGAAATTCTACATTACTCCTAACTTGGTATTTCTCCCACCTTAGGGTGAGACCTGACTCTTGTCGATAAAAGCAGGGATCTGAGAAGGCAGGGGCTCATTCTTCGGTCTTCCACTGAGCTGCGTTCCTTCTTAGGATCAGAAAGCTTGGGTGGTTTGAATTCCTTGCTTGAGCACTGGATTTCCTGAACCCATTCTTGTACCTCTTCACTGTGTGAATTATTTCCTGCAGATCTTTACAACTAGAACTGTTCCCCCTGTCCAATTATGGGACAATGGGAACTGCTGTTTCTGTCTGGGAGCTTGGTGGGAATCAAACCTCAACCAATTGCCTAGATAGAGAATGTGACCCTTCAACGGCGCTCGAACAGACTGCAACCCAACCTTCATCTAAAGTAAGTGAAATGCTGTTGGGTTACACCTTATTTTACATAAAACAAAGTTTATCCCTTGTTTCTTTTAGCTGTTTGTTTACAACTTGGTTTCACCCAAAACAAAGATTGTCTTACTTGTAAACCTGGGTGGGTTTACTGCTCAACCCAGGGGTGATCTCTGTACTCAATAAAAATGGTAGTTCTGGCAGGCAGTGAGCTCCATGCTAAGTCAAAGACTGTCAGACTACACATGTTTCACCCTCAGCCTGGTCTGGATTATTTCTTATGCGACCCTGATTCAGACTTGTTCACCTGGGGCTGGAGATACAGCCTGTGGGGTGATTTTACAAAATGGTTTCTTGGAAATCTCCCTCAGAAAATTTAAGATGGCCTATGTGGTTAATTACTTGGATTAGGGGTTGGAGAGATAGCATGAAGGTAAGGTGTTTGCCTTTCATGCAGGAGGTCATCGGTTCGAATCCTGGCGTCCCATAAGGTCCCCTGTGCCTGCCAGAAGCAATTTCTGAGCCTGGAGCCAGGAATAACCCCTGAACACTGCCTGGTGTATGGTCCACATTGCAAACGAAAGTATATAATTACATAATTACCTCTCCTGCCATGTATATATCCTTGATCATTTTTGGAGTTTCAATATTGGTAAATATCATCTTGCTGAGCTTATTGATTTGCTGGGTATTAAGGGACGAAAGGATAAAGAATAGTGAATCTTCTCCCACTACAGAAATAAGGGCCTTTATCTTATGCATACTCGGGCCCAAATGCAAACTGGTATATCATCCCCACTACAAAAAATAATGGCCTTTATCCTGCAAACACTCGGCTCAACACAAAGATTTAGAAACACACAACCCTACTCCTATACCAACCACTAGTGAACAACTGCCTGAACTAACTCCATAGGTGAACCTTGATTCTATTGATATAATTGACAGGCATACCGGTGCTGAATCAGAGGATGAATCACCACAAAGTCTTATTTGGAAAAATTTTGCCAACATGGGCTCAGCATCTTTACCTGGAGTAAATGTGTCATTATATAAACCTCTTGAGATGGAAGACATAAATTGGTTTAAAAAGTCATGTAGGGGCCGGGCGGTGGCGCTGGAGGTAAGGTAAGCCTTACCTGCGCTAGCCTAGGAGACAGACCGCGGTTCGATCCCCCGGCGTCCCATATGGTCCCCCAAGCCAGGAGCGACTTCTGAGCGCATAGCCAGGAGTAACCCCTGAGCGTTACCGGGTGTGGCCCAAAAACCAAAAAAAAAAAAAAAAAAGTCATGTAAAGATTACGATCGAGGAGCCAGAGCAATAGCACAGCAGTAATGTGTTTGCCTTGCATGTGACCAACACAGGAAAGATGGTGTTTTAAAGCCTGGCATCTCATATGGTCCCCTGTGCCTACCAGGGGGCAATTTCTGAGCATAGATCCAGGAGTAACCCCTGACCCAGAAACAAAAACAAACAAACAAAAAGATTATGATCCTACATCACCATATTATGTGGAGTTACTAAAATTTTGGGGTTGAAAATCAGTTTCGGGGGGCCGGAGGTAAGGCATTTTCCTTGCATGCGGAAGGTCGGTAGTAGTTCTTATCCCGGCATCCCATATGGTCCCCCAAGCCTATCAGGAGCAATTTCTGAATATAGAGCCAGGAGAAACCCCTGAGCGCTGCCAGGTATGACCCAAAAACAAAACAAAACAAAACAAAAAAAAATCAGTTTTGGTTCTGCATGATTTAAAAAAATAATAATTAAAATGTGTTTAACTGGGCCCGGAGAGATAGCACAGCGGCGTTTGCCTTGCAAGCAGCCGGTCCAGGACCAAAGGTGGTTGGTTCAAATCCTGGTGTCCCATATGGTCCCCCGTGCCTGCCAGGAGCTATTTCTTTCTTTTTTTTTTTTTTTATATTTATGCTCAGTATTTTTTAATTGAAATTTCTAGTGCTTTAGCTTTATATCTTTGGTACTAAATTCATATGATACTGATATAAACAAATAATATTTAAAATTAACATAAAGTGTCTGTGATCTTGTGAAAAAGTACAACCAGCTGAAATTAAAAAAATTATTATGCCTGTGGGTATCTTTCTAGTGGTCAATTCTAATCATAAACAAAACTTATTTATTTTAGTCCCAGATTACAGTTGGTAGAGGGCATGTATTTTTAATGAAAAGCTGCAATATACTGTTTTATATAAAAGCCTTTATATAAAATAAAATTTTGCTTCAAGAGGCAAGATAAAGTGCTTGCTTTCTTTCCATAGTTAGCAGCATATTTTTAAATAGCTATTTGAACTGTCTGAAGCTTATACACATTTGTAATGTCTATGAAATATTCAGATCTTTGAATGTGACAGGATATTATTTTTTGCCACAGTAAAATTTTATAACTATGTATTTTAGTTTAAGGAATATAGTTGTTCTTCTAGATTGACCATATCAATACATCCTGCTTATTGAGTGGTATTTTTTTAAGAAACAATAATGAAATTCTATTGTATTCTCTTGTAGTGCTAACACAATAAATAGAAATATGACTTTTAAAGTTATTGTGACCTATATCAATCTATTCATGTCTCTAATGACTATTGGTATGTTCTATGGACTTTTTTTATCCTCATATTCTCTTCTTAAGAAATATGACTCCGGGGGGCCGGGCGGTGGCGCTAAAGGTAAGGTGCCTGCCTTGCCTGCGCTAACCTTGGACGGACCGCGGTTCGATCCCCCGGTGTCCCATATGGTCCCCCAAGCCAGGAGCAACTTCTGAGCACATAGCCAGGAGTAACCCCTGAGCGTTACTGGGTGTGGCCCAAAAACCAAAAACCAAAAAAAAAAAAAAAAAAAAAAAAAAAAAAAAAAAGAAATATGACTCCGGGGCCGGAGAGATAGCATGGAGGTAAGGCGTTTGCCTCTCATGCAGGAGGTCATCGGTTCGAATCCCGGTGTCCCATATATGGTCCTCCCGTGCCTGCCAGGAGCAATTTCTGAGCCTGGAGCCAGGAATAACCCCTGAGCACTGCCGGGTGTGACCCAAAAAACCACAAAAAAAAAAAAAAAAAAAAAAAAAAAAAAGAAATATGACTCCCTATATAAATACAGGTCATAAGAGATAAATGCTGCATGAAAACACTATGATTAGTCTGAAAACCTGTGTTTAGAACCTCACTTATTTTGTTTCTTGAATATAACTATAAGTCCAAATTTAAAATGACTGGATGTTCTCTGGGTACCTTATGGAATACTAGGAATCAGCTGTCCTCAGTTGCATGCAAGGCAACACTCTCTGTAATAATGTCTCTATGAGACTTATATTTACAATTAGAGGTAACACTTTTATAAAATTAACATTTTTTCTATGACCTACTATCTATGTGTGTGCTCATTTTTCATATGACCCTATGATATTCTTTTTTTTTTTTTTTCATTTTTTTTATTTTTAATTATGAGAACAAGGGTGCAAAGAAAGAGGACAAGGTAAAGTTACAGTGGAAGGACAATCACCCATAACATAATTCTCAGAAGTCCCCTCGCTGATATCTTAACTTTGAAATTTCAGCCAAAGAACATTAAGATAAATAAGACAGAATCCATGTACAATTGCTTTGTCCCTCAAGTCCCCAGATTGTAACACATTATAATATTTCTTAACAGTACACAAAGCAATGTAAAGCCATAAAACTTACGTAACTCCTTAAACATTACAGGCATAGTATTTTCTTACATTTCCATATACATGCATATTAGCTTACGTTAACCTCAAATTTTAAGTGAGTTCTTTTTAAGGATTAGAGTCAAAGGAGCACAGTAAAAATGGTGTTAGAGTGGCAATTGTTGTTTGCATAGGCCCACCAAAATATGAGGGACATGGAAAGAAATAACCTTGGCCTAAGTACAAAGAGACCCGACCCCTGAAGTTTCCTGGCACAAGACCAAGTCTAGGCTTCAGGCAAGCTAGATCGTCCAATCCAATACATTGTCTGTAGTGCCAACACACTTTTATTTTTCACACTGTCTCTGTTGTTGGTATCATGTTTCTGTATTAAAGATCCTGGAATCTGCATATCTTACATTGAAGTCAGGATGTGGAGCATCCTCTCCTTTCACCTCACAATCAGAGGGCAATGCAGGGAGCCCTGTCCTGTAAGCAGGTCATTGTCATTGTTAAGTCTTCTCAATGTTAAGGGAAGTCTCTTTTGAGCAGGTCAAAGTCTGAGCAGTGTAGGTCTTCCGTGGTAGAGGATTGCTTCCAGGTGATGTTATAGACCAGCCTGGATGTTTCGTGGATGGCTTCCCTGGTTCAGGGGAGAATGGATTATGCCCTTTCTTCTGAGGTCTGTGCCAGGTCGTTATGTCAATGTTCAGGGTGTAAGGTCTCTCTGCACTACAAGATTTGTGTGTTCCAATTTCTATTAAATAGGATCTTATTTGTATGTATAGTATTTTCCCATTTTAATGTGCCTATGCAAATACAAAAGCAATGCCACGTGGTGTTATTGGCGCATATGGGGGCCATAAGAACAATTCCAATGATTCCCATGACATGGTTCAATCATAAGCATTAAACTGGGGGACTCTTCCACCAAAATTCCTTGTTAAACAGCTCAAAAAGAGAAGATAAAAAGTGGTTAGAATCATCACTGTATAAGACAAAATTTAGTAAGAATTATAGCTGTCCGAAAAAAACCACAAAATATTCTAAAGAAATACGTGTCCATTTTATGTATCTTGAAATAGTTTGGGGTTGTCACACACAATGGACAGCTTTGGACTGTGATTAGGATTGTACACTACTGAAGTTAAAAAGAGTAATGTAGGTTAGTGATGTTTGAGAGGGGGTTAGAGAGTTAAGGAGTAAAAAAGAGTTTTGTATGGGTGTGGGAAAGGGTAGAATACAAAGTGAACATTCTATATATGCAAAACATAACATAAGAATAAGAAATATTCTGAAAACATGAAGTATATGAAGTACGCGCGGGGGCATAAGCCCCCGCGCGGTTCTGAAGTTTTTGGATGCCTAGGGAGGAATTTCTGCCCCCCTCCCCCCAAGGCCCAATTAACCAGGTGTGGCCTTGAAGACCCACCAGGATTGGGGGGACCTTGGTCCCCTGGACTAGGTGTTCAGCCCAGGGGACCTGTGGCTAGCTGTCCTGCCCAGAGCCCCCAACATACCAGGCAAAGACACCCAGAAATCCTGGCATGCGGAGTACTCTGAGCCCAGCCGAGCCTCTGTAGTTTTTGGATGCCTAGGGAGGAATTTCTGCCCCCCTCCCCCCAGGGCCCAATTAACCAGGTGTGGCCTTGAAGCCCCACCAGGATTGGGGGGACCTTGGTCTCCTGGACTAGGTGTTCAGCCCAGGGGGCCTGTGGCTAGCTGTCGTGCCCAGAGCCCCCAACATACCAGGCAAAGACACCCAGAAATCCTGGCATGCGGAGTACTCTGAGCCCAGCCGAGCCTCTGTAGTTTTTGGATGCCTAGGGAGGAATTTCTGCCCCCCCTCCCCCCAGGGCCCAATTAACCAGGTGTGGCCTTGAAGACCCACCAGGATTGGGGGGACCTTGGTCCCCTGGACTAGGTGTTCAGCCCAGGGGGCCTGTGGCTAGCTGTCCTGCCCAGAGCCCCCAACATACCAGGCAAAGACACCCAGAAATCCTGGCATGCGGAGTACTCTGAGCCCAGCAGAGCCTCTGTAGTTTTTGGATGCCTAGGGAGGAATTTCTGCCCCCCTCCCCCCAGGGCCCAATTAACCAGGTGTGGCCTTGAAGCCCCACCAGGATTGGGGGGACCTTGGTCTCCTGGACTAGGTGTTCAGCCCAGGGGACCTGTGGCTAGCTGTCCTGCCCAGAGCCCCCAACATACCAGGCAAAGACACCCAGAAATCCTGGCATGCGGAGTACTCTGAGCCCAGCCGAGCCTCTGTAGTTTTTGGATGCCTAGGGAGGAATTTCTGCCCCCCTCCCCCCAGGGCCCAATTAACCAGGTGTGGCCTTGAAGACCCACCAGGATTGGGGGGACCTTGGTCTCCTGGACTAGGTGTTCAGCCCAGGGGGCCTGTGGCTAGCTGTCGTGCCCAGAGCCCCCAACATACCAGGCAAAGACACCCAGAAATCCTGGCATGCAGAGTACTCTGAGCCCAGCCGAGCCTCTGTAGTTTTTGGATGCCTAGGGAGGAATTTCTGCCCCCCTCCCCCCAGGGCCCAATTAACCAGGTGTGGCCTTGAAGACCCACCAGGATTGGGGGGACCTTGGTCCCCTGGACTAGGTGTTCAGCCCAGGGGGCCTGTGGCTAGCTGTCGTGCCCAGAGCCCCCAACATACCAGGCAAAGACACCCAGAAATCCTGGCATGCGGAGTACTCTGAGCCCAGCAGAGCCTCTGTAGTTTTTGGATGCCTAGGGAGGAATTTCTGCCCCCCTCCCCCCAGGGCCCAATTAACCAGGTGTGGCCTTGAAGACCCACCAGGATTGGGGGGACCTTGGTCCCCTGGACTAGGTGTTCAGCCCAGGGGGCCTGTGGCTAGCTGTCCTGCCCAGAGCCCCCAACATACCAGGCAAAGACACCCAGAAATCCTGGCATGCGGAGTACTCTGAGCCCAGCAGAGCCTCTGTAGTTTTTGGATGCCTAGGGAGGAATTTGGATGCATAGGGAGGAGCTATTTCTGAGCAGACAGCCAGGAGTAACCCCTGAGCAATGCTGGGTATGGCCCAAAAACCAAAAAAAAAAAAAAAAAAAATGTGTTTAACTTCATCTCAGCGGGTTCAATGGGACATGTTTTTTGTTTTTTGTTTTTTTTTGTGATTTTTTTTTTTGGGTCACACCCGGCAGTGCTCAGGGGTTACTCCTGGCTTCATGCTCAGAAATTGCTCCTGGCAGGCACGGGGGACCATATGGGACGCCGGGATTCGAACCGATGACCTTATGCATGTAAGGCAAACGCTTTACCTCCATGCTATCTCTCCGGCCCCAATGGGACATGTTTTACATGGAAGGAGTTAAAGCCAAACTCTTTAGCTGAGAATGAACTAAAAAAAATGGTTGGCAGGGTGACCCTATCTTAGGAACTATTGACTGAAAATCAATATTCAAATGTTCAAGTTCAAGCTGCTTTATCAAAGGAAATTTTGGATATAGTTAAGGAAATCATGTTATTCTCCTGGGAAAAGATTGATTCCACGGGAATATATTCAGAGAATTTTCTTGAAATTACACAGGGCATGGGGCCAGAGAGATAGCACATCGGTAGGGCTTTTGCCTTGCAAGCAGCAGACCCAGGACCAATGGTAATTTGAATCCTGGCATCCCATAAAGTCCCCTGAGCCTTCCAGGACCAATTTGAGTGCAGAGCCAGGAGGAACCCCTGGGCACCACCAGGTGTGACCCCAAAACAACAGCAACAAAAATTATACAGGGCAATATTGAATCACATATAAAGTTTGTGGGAAAAATCCAGGATTCACTTAAATTGCAAGTAAAAGACGAGGATATGAGAAAATTTCTTGAAAAGAAACTGGCTTACCACAATGATAATACAGCATGCAAATCAGTATAATTGCCTCTGATTGAAAAGGCTTATCTGAATGATTTTCTCATAGTCAGAATGTGCAAGATATAACCCAATCCCCATCTCACACAAATTCTGTAAAAACTTTTACAGTGACTAAGAGCATTACTGCTTCTCCCCAGAGGGGACAAAACACATTCAGGAAACAAGGTTTTTTTTGTTTTTGTTTTTTTTTTGTTTTTGGGCCACACCCAGTAACGCTCAGGGACTACTCCTGGCTATGCGCTCAGAGATTGCTCCTGGCTTGGGGGACCATTTTTACATTTTCCTGTGATGCGCTTATGCAAACAGCCGCTCTTTTATTAGTGACTAATTTTTCTTTTAATAATTGTAGACAATATTGTTTGTTTACTAAAAACAAAAGGGGGAATTGTTGTGTATGTAAATATTTTGGGGGATTACTATGTTGCTCACCCTAATCTGATTAGGTGATTGTGCCCTACCCTAGGGTGTGACCTGGCATTCTGCCCCCACCCTAGGGTAGGACCTGATTCTGCTTCCACCATTGGTTGGTATCTGATCCCACCATTGGGTGGGACCTGACTCTGGACTATAAGAGCAAGGGTCTGTGGAAGGCGAGGGCTTTTTGCTGGCTGGAACTGAATCTGAGTCTTTGGACTTCAGTTTTGTCCATCCGAATAAAGCAAATATTTCCACGAGCCTGATTGTCTGCGAGCTGTTTACCCGCCGTTTCACCTCAGAACCGGGGGCTAGACAGGGTGGCAGACGCGTGCTCCGAGCTGGAAGAAAAGGGCCTCATTCTCCATCCCTCCATCAGTCAACCTCTTCAGGGGCTGACCTGCTACATAATGGGACATATGGGACACCGGGGATCGAACCGCGGTCCGTCCAAGGCCAGCGCAGGCAAGGCAGGCACCTTACCTGTAGCGCCACCGTCCGGCCCCAGGAAACAAGGTTTTTAAAGGGTGTCATTGGGCATGAGACTGTGGTCCAAAAACTGCTTTGATAACAACCTGGAGAGAGGTTTGAATACGAATGCGAGGAGGCAAAGTAACTGCTTCTATTGTGGGAAGCCCGGGCATTTCAAAAGAGATTGCAGGGGCAAAACCCCTCGACCATAATGCAGCCCAAGGAAATTCTGCACTGTAAATTATCTGAATCCCGCAATCACAGGAAGTGGCAGCCTGGACATAATATGTCCAGAAGACTTTACTATCTATCCAGGACAAGGTCCTTATACGTTGAAAACAGGTATTATGAGCCCAATACCCCCAAATACAGTAGGTTTGATTTCTGGCAAGAGCAGCCTCAGTATCAAGTTAACGGCATCATTGATTCAAACTCAATGGGAGAAATAATTGTGATTATTAACGTACCTAGTACTTGGACTTTTAAGAAAGTTGAAGGGCTTACCCAGCTCTTGATAATTCCATATGTCATAACTGGGAAGTCAGATAAGAAAATAATTAGAAGTTTTGGAAGCACTGATCTGGGTGCATCTGCAAATCACTCATGGCTCTGGTAGCTAAAATGAAGGATGAAAATCCAATGTTGAAACTTCAATTTCAAGGGCAAACTTTTGAAGGGCTTCTGGATTCCAGGGCACAGGTTACCATAATATCTCAAAAAGACTGGCCAGAAAATTGGCCACTCTAGGAAATCCCATATTCTTTGGAGGGAGTGGGAGGATTAAGTCTCTTGAGAACAAAAGTTATGGCGTGCAAGGGCCCAGAAAATCAGAGAGCCATAATTAGATCACATGTGGGCCTGTTTTCATCATCTTTTGGGGTTGTGACCCACAAAGACAGTGGAAAGCAGAATTTCATATTCCATTAGCTCCAGAAGAACTTGAATCATCCTCTGATTCAAAAACTCAAATTTTTTTACTAGGGGCCACTGCCACTAAATATACACCACCAATAAAAATAGATTGGAAGTCTGGTGAACCAATATGAACAGGTCAGTGGTCCCTTAAAATTGATAAATTAAAAGGTGCTGAAGGAATTAGTGGATGAACAGTTGAAATTGGGACATATTGAGACTTCCTTTTCTTAGTGGAATTCGTCCATATTTACTATTAAAAAAAACCCCGTGAAATAGAGACTTTTTTTGGGGGGTGGTCACACCCGGCAGCGCTTAGGGGTTACTCCTGGCTCTATGCTCAGAAATCACTCCTGGCAGGTTCAGAGAAATGGATACATTTTTGTGTGTGTGGTTTTTGGATTACACCCGGCAGTGCTCAGGGGTTACTCCTGGCTCCATGCTCAGAAATTGCTCCTGGCAGGCACAGGGGACCATATGGGACACCAGGATTTGAACTGATGACCTTCTGCATGAAAGGCAAACGCCTTACCTCCATGCTATCTCTCCGACCCCGAAATGTATACTTTTAATAGATTTAAGAGCTGTAAATTTATCCGTGATCCCCAAGGGTAAACTGCAGACTGGTTTACCTTCACCTATTGCTATTCCAAAGGACTGGCCCTTGAAAAGAATAAATTAAAAGATTGCTTTTACCATATTCCCATACACCCAGATGATAGAAAGCGTTTTGCATTTTTTGTTCCCTCACAGAACAATATGCAACCAAATAAGCATTTTCAATGGAAGGTTTTACCTCAAGGGATGGCTAATTTCCCAACAATGTGCTAGTTTTTTGTGGATAGATTTTGAGCTCTGCTCATAAAAAATTCCCTCAGGCTATCATCTGTCATTACACTGATATTTTATTGACGATGAACAATGAGTCAGATTTACAGTATTTGCACTCTTTTTTTTTTTGGGGGGGGGGGGGTTTTCTGGGCCACACCCAGCGGTTCTCAGGGTTTACTCCTGGCTGTCTGCTCAGAAATAGCTCCTGGCAGGCACAGGGGACCATATGGGACTCTGGGATTCGAACCAACCACCTTTGGTCCTGGATCAGCTGCTTGCAAGGCAAATGCCACTGTGCTATCTCTCCGGGCCCAGAATTTGTACTCTTTTGTTACTGACTGTTTAAAAGTATCAGGATTAGGGTCCAAAGAGATAGCACAGCGGTGTTTGCCTTGCAAGCAGCCGATCCAGGACCAAAGGTAGTTGGTTCGAATCCCAGTGTCCCATATGGTCCCCCGTGCCTGCCAGGAGCTATTTCTGAGCAGACAGCCAGGAGGAACCCCTGAGCAATGCCAGGTGTGGCCCAAAAACCAAAAATAAATAAATAAATAAATAAATAGCGACAGAAAAAATTACAGACTATGCCACCTTATCAATATTTGGGCTTCATTTTAGACCGAACTTCTATATGCCCGCAAAAGATTTCCATTTATCAAAAAAACAAAAACAAAAACAAAACAAAACAAAACAAAAAAAAACCTCAGAACACTTAATGATTTCCAAAATCTTTTAGGTGATATTAATTGGGTTTATTCTGTGCTTGGAATTCCTAATTCAAAAATGACTACTCTCTTTTAAACTCTGGAGGGAGACCTCAACTTAAATAGCCCGAGGCATTTAACCCCTGCTGCCCAAAAGAATTGGACTTTTTCTTGGATAGACTTCAAAAATTCTATCTTTCTAGATTTGTACCTGGAGAAAAAGTGGTTCTTTTGATCTTTCCAATGAAAGAGTCCCCCACAGCTGCACTTACTCAACTATCAGGACCTTTGGAATGGATTTATTTATAGAATAAACCATATTAAAAAAAAAGAATAAATCATCTTTCTCAGTGGTGTCCTATTTAGAACTGATTTCAGAACTTTTATCAAATCAAGGCTCAGAACAGTTTTTCTGCTGGGTTTTGATCCAAACACAATAGTTTTACCTGTACCAAAAGAGGAGATTGAGTCCATCCTGCCTCTTAATTAATTTCTTCAAAGAGCTCTTTCTGACTTCTCAAGAGAAATCTCCTCTTATTATCCAGCAGGAAAGGCTTGGTACCTTGTTTGTTATTTCTTTAATTATTCAGTCTTTTCCTTTACCAGTGCTTAGGTGTTTTATATTGATGGATCTCAATGGGAAAGGAGGGATTTCTGAAGATTCAATAAAAAATAAAAACGGTCCACAACAATTTTAAGTCTGCCCAACAAGTGCAATTGGCAACCCTTACTTATTTGTTCTCCCATGTAATAGGACCATGTAACATTGTAAGTGTCTATGCTTACATGGTGGGTCTGTGCCCTGCCATAACCACAGCCTCCCTCAATGCCAATAACCTGATAATACAGAATTTACTTAAACAATTACAGCACATTATCCAGAAACGGACTAAGTCCATCTTCATCACTCATATTAGAGCTCACTCAGGATTACCAGGACTGATGGCTCAAGGGAATAAAACTGCTGGCCTATAAGGGATGACTATTTTTAAAACTCCCTTAGAAGAACATTCAGCTCTTCATACAAATTCATGCTGTTTACATGTGAATTATTAGATTCCATGGAGGCAGGCCAGAAAAAATGTAGAAAATTGCACCACCTGAGCACCATTAACAAAAATAATATCACGTTGCAGGAGCAAACCCTAGAGGTTTACAGACTAATGAACTTTTGCAGATGGATGTCACTTATACAGATTTCCCCCCCCAAAAAAACCTTAACTCCATATTATGGTGGACACATATTCCCGATTGATATGGGCAATACCTATGCCATCTCAAAGGGCTAAAGCACTCTCTGTAGTTTCCTTCTATAGTGTTTTTCTGTGATGCGAATACCATATTCCATAAAAATTGATAATGGCCCCCACCTACATTAATAAAACTTTTGAATTCTTTTGTAAGGAGAGGCAAATCAAACACATAAAAGAAATACCCCATGGTTAGCCCATCCCCCATTCTTCCTGTGTAACCTTACCTGCTAGCTAGACCTGCCCATTTCTGGGAGGGGTCTTTGGGAGGTATGAATAGGATTACCTGAGGGGCAGAAGGAGAGATGGATTGGGAGATGGGGAGAGATTGAGCAAGAAAGAAGCAGCAGGAGAGAGATAATTGAAAGAGGTTGATTGCAGGGCTGATTATGAATCTGGCTTGAAAGGTTATGATAGGCCAAACATATTGGCTAGGGCCTTGAATAAAGCTGATGTTTCCTGAAACCTGACTGCCTGTGAGTTTTCTCCCCACGGCTATCCTGAACCTGCAGACCCGCCCTTTGGAGAGGGTTGCAGACATGTGGTCCGAGTTGGAGGAGAAAGGCCTCTCCATCCACCACCATCCAGCCCCATCCAAGGTCTGTTATTCAACACTCTATACCTGTTGTGGACAGGCCATTGTAGAAAGGACTCACAGAACCTTAAAAACTCAATTACAGGGCCCGGAGAGATAGCACAGCGGTGTTTGCCTTGCAAGCAGCCGATCCAGGACCAAAGGTGGTTGGTTCGAATCCCGGTGTCCCATATGGTCCCCTGAGCCTGCCAGGAGCTATTTCTGAGCAGACAGCCAGGAGTAACCCCTGAGCACCGCCGGGTGTGACCCAAAAAACCAAAAAAAAAAAAAAAAAAAAAAAAAAAACTCAATTACAGGGCCAGAGAGATAGCATGGAGGTAAGGTGTTTGCCTTGCATGCAGAAGGTCAGTAGTGCTGCGGACTTTTATCATAATAAGATAAAAGTCCCTGAAGCAAAACTTAGTGGGTTTATTTTTCCACTGGGAATCAAGCGGATGCACGAGTGGACGAATAGGAAATATGAATTATGAAATATGAAATAAATGAAACCACACAGAATTACATGGTGAAAACAAGAGGGAGAGGCCAAAGAGAGGCTTTATTCCTTGAATTGGGCCTTAAATAGACGGATATTTGGGGCGTAGCCAGGGAGAAAGGAAAAGGGGATGAACCAATGAGATCAGAGCTAGAATTAGCATATGAAGAGACAGGTAAAGAGAAACCAGATACCTTTAAGGAAATGGGGGGGGTGGAGAGAGAGATCACAGGAGAGCTCAGCAGGAGACTTTTGGCGGGCTTTGATACTGACATTTCTTTGTAGGAGAGCTGAGGCTGGATTTCTATAGTGGCCAAATAGAGAAGGAAAATGTAATGTTACAGCCATGTTAGAGTTACCGCCAATAATCTACACAAAGGGTCAAATGATTGACTTCACTAAGCGGGCCTTTTGGCAAATAATTCTTTAAGAGGAAAGCCCTGCACCAGGGAAGGAAAAGACCACATCTGGTGTGTGCTTTCCTTGAGATAGGATGTAACACAGTGGTTCAAATCCTGGCATCCCATATGGTCCCCTGAGCCTGCCAGGAGCGATTTCTGAACGTAGAGCCAGAAGTAACCCCTGAGCTCTGCTAGTGTGACCCAAAATCAATTAAACAAACAAACAAAAAACTTAATTACAAATAATAAAACAGAAAAAGAGGTTTACCACCAACCAAACTTTTGTCATTGACTCTATTCACATTAAACTACTTGAATTTACCTCAAAGGGTATCTTACACTGCAGCCAAAAGACATTTTATTTTATTTTTATTTTTTTGTTTTTTGGCCACACCCAATGATACTCAGGGGTTACTCCAGGCTATACATTCAGAAATCGCTCCTGGCTTGGGGGACCATATGGGAGACTGGGAGATCAAACTGCATCACTGTCCTAGGCTAGCACAGGCAAAGCAGATGCTTTACCACTCCAATCCCCCAAAAGACACATTTTTCCTTTTTTGGTTTTTGGGTCTCACCCAGCAGCACTCAGGGGTTAATCCTGGCTCTATGTTCAGAAATCGCCCCCTGGCAGGCACGGGGGACCATATAGGATGCCGGGATTCGAACCACCATCCTTTTGCATGAAAGGCAAATGCCTTACCTCCATGCTATCTCTCCGGCCCCCCCAAAAGACATTTTAAAGAAGACATTCAGAAACAGGAAACAATTCATACCCCTGTGTCTGGATTAAGGTTAATAAAAATGAATAGCTTGATATCTCCTCTTTTTTTTTTTTTTTTTTTTTGGTTTTTGGGCCACACCCGGCAGTGCTCAGGGGTTACTCCTGGCTGTCTGCTCAGAAATAGCTCCTGGCAGGCATGGGAGACCATATGGGACACCGGGATTCGAACCAACCACCTTTGGTCCTGGATCGGCTGCTTGCGAGGCAAACGCTGCTGTGCTATCTCTCCGGGCCCGATATCTCCTCTTTATATGGAGAGGATATGCTTATGTTTCTACAGATGACCACCCTCCCAAGAAATTCATTTTTTTTTTTTTTGTGGTTTTTGGGCCACACCCAGCGGTGCTCAGGGGTTACTCCTGGCTGTCTGCTCAGAAATAGCTCCTGACAGGCACGGGGGACCATATGGGACACCGGGATTTGAACCAACCACCTTTGGTCCTGGATCGGCTGCTTGCAAGGCAAACACCACTGTGCTATTTCTCCGACCTCCCAAGAAATTCTAACCCATCACATCTTGTCAGAAACTGGGCAAGCACAAATAATCAGGTTCAGACTGCTGTGACTATAAATCCTCCTTCAGCTAAAACATAAAATACTGGAGAGACTGACAACAGTAACATTACTGAAACCTCTGCAACAGGTAACAAAGACTTAACACTCAAACTCCACAAATTGAGGGAGACTAATAATGGTGATCAACCCATACACACCCAGACACAACAGTAGAGACAGGAACCTGCCCTAACTGGTCTTCAAAATGTAGGAAATTCTTGCTACATGAACTCAATATTACATTGCCTGTATAATATTTCAGACCTGACACAGTATTTTTTATCAGGATTATTATAAAAAGGGAATTAACAGGAAAAATTCTATGGGACATAAAGGCAAATTAGCAGAAGAATTTGGTCAGATCATCAAAACCATGGGAAATGGATATCACAGATGTATTAACCCCAAAAGTTTCAAAATAGCTCTTGGTCTACTTAATGGCCAGTTTGCTGGACACAGTCAACAGGATATTCATGAACTACTGATGTTTCTCATAGATGACCTACACCAGGATTTGTTGAAAGAAAGTTCTGCGACAGACAAAGCTAATCACCATATGGGCACTGAAATTTCTAAACAATCTGGGCAGGAAGACAAACAGTTTTTGGGTCACACCCAGCAGCGCTCAGGAGTTACTTCTGGCTCTACGTTCAGAAATCACTCCTGACAGGCTCGGGGACCATAGGAATACCGGGATTTGGACCACCTTTGTTCTGCATACAAGGCAAATGCCCTACCTTCATGCTATGTCTCTGGCCCCTAATACCTTCCAATTTTAATGTGCCTATGCAAAAGAAACAGTGCCATGGGATACTATTGCAGCCTGTGGGGAAGATAATAAGCCAACAGATACTATTTTAGTTCTATCAAAAGCACAAAAAGACTTCATGGGTGTAACTGTGTGATATAAAAAAGTAGTGTATTGGGGCCCGGAGAGATAGCACAGCAGCGTTTGCCTTGCAAGCAGCCGATCCAGGACCAAAGGTGGTTGGTTCGAATCCCAGTGTCCCATATGGTCCCCCGTGCCTGCCAGGAGCTATTTCTGAGCACACAGCCAGGAGTCACCCCTGAGCACCGCCGGGTGTGGCCCAAAAACAAAAACAAAACAAAAAAAAAGAGAACGTGACCCTTCACAGCTATGAGGCTGGAGCCATAGAACAGCGTGGACGGCATCTTCCTTGCATGAGGCCAGCTCAAGTTTAATCTCCAGTGTCCCATATGGTTCCCTTGAGCACTCACCAGGCATTTCTGAGTGCTGAAGCAGGACTAAGCCCTGAGTATTGCCAGGTATGGCCTCCAAACAAACAAACAAAGAAGTCCAGCAGTAATTAAGACTTTTTCCCCCTTTCTTCTCTCTTCCTGTATACATAAAGCACTCAGGACTAAACAAACTAAACTGACTTCACCAGAGTGACACACGGCGAGACACTGACCCTTTGAGATGCCATCGAAGGACCAGTATCTTAGCCCAAAATTGACCTTCCTGAGGGAAGCCCCCATCTGGCCCACACTTGGGTAGGTGCTGCTGAGAACCCTAGTATCGCCACCACAATCTAATGAATGTCTCGTCAGAAGACCCACTGAGAAGCCTTCCCTCAGCATGGCTGCTGACCAAGACTTCTGATAGTGAAAGGTGATAATTCCTAATGCTTACTAAATATGAACCTTCCACTATTCAATTGAAATCTCGTCAACAGGCCCACTGAGAAGCCTTCCCTAGGATTTTTTTGTTCTTTTTTTGGTTTTTGGGCCACATCCAGTGATGCTCAGGGGTTATGCGTTCGGAAATCACTCCTGCTTGGAGGACAATATGGGACGCCGGGCATCTAACTGAGGTCCGTCCTGGGTCAGCTGTATGCATGGCAAACACCATACTGCTGCGCTATCGCTCTGGCCCCTGCCCTAGCAGTTTTTAACAGAAAGGAATGTTATGGGGCTGGAGAGACAGCACAGAGATAGGATAGGTGTTTGCCTTGCAAGCGGCCGACTTAATGACCGACATTCATTCGAATCCCAGCATCCCATATGGTCCCCCGAGCCTGCCAGGAACAATTTCTTTTTCTTTTTTTTTTTTTTTTGGTTTTTGGGCCACACCTGGCGATGCTCAGGGGTTACTCCTGGCTGTCTGCTCAGAAATAGCTCCTGGCAGGCACGGGGAACCATATGGGACACTGGGATTCGAACCAACCACCTTTGGTCCTGGATCGGCTGCTTGCAAGGCAAACGCCGCTGTGCTATCTCTCCGGGCCCCAGGAACAATTCCTAAGCACAGAGCCAGGAATCACCCCCTGAGTGCCACCAGGTGTGACCCAAAAACAAACAAAACAAAACAAAAAATCTCCAAAAGAAAGGAATGTTCTGCTTTAGGGAGATCTCTAAAACACCTTGAGTACTGGCTAACTATATTACATTCCATAAAGTTTTGGCCAGGATAGCACTGGGCTGTTGACTTTACATTTCTTTCATGTAAGTTTGTCTCTTTTATTGCCCCTTCCAAAAACCAGACCTTAGGAAGTTAGTTATTTGTAATAGCTCTAGATCAAAAAACCTGTTCGCTCAGGAAAAGGAAATTTGATAGGAAACTTGGCTTCTTGCGAATCCCTTAATTTACATCAATATGACACATAGCCAGAGAGGAACTGTTTTGAGGTGTTAAAACTTACCTTCCTTTCAACAAAAAAATAAAGAAAAATAAAAAACAGAAATCTTAAGGGGCTGGAGAGATAGCATGGAGGTAAGGCGTTTGCCTTTCATGCAGAAAGACGGTGGTTCAAATCCCGGTATCCCATATGGTCCCCCGTGCCTGCCAGGGGAGATTTCTGAGCCTAGAGTCAGAAGTAACCCCTGAGCACTGCCAGGTGTGACCCAAAAACAAACAAAAAATAAATAAAAATAAAAATTTACCTTCCTTTTATTCTCTGAGTTCTTAATTGAAATGATCTATTCAAAGGTCTGCAAACCACAAGCCTTGTCAATTGTTTTGAAGATCAAAGAGTACACACTGATAAGTTTCTGTTAATAGGAGATATGTTGTACTTTGCAAAGAAACAAAACGTGAGCATTCTTTTCAAACCTGTAACTGGCAATTTACCCCACTTGTATCCCTGATTTTTTTTTTTTTTTTTTGGTTTTTGGGCCACACCTGTTTGACGCTCAGGGGTTACTCCTGGCTATGTGCTCAGAAATCGCCCCTGGCTTGGAGGGACCATATGGGATGCCAGGGGATCGAACCGCGGTCCTTCCTTGGCTAGCGCTTGCAAGGCAGACACCTTACCTCCAGCGCCACCTACCCAGCCCCGTATCCCTGATTTTTGACATTAAAGAATCAGAATGCTGATCTCTCATGTAGCCTCGTGTAGTCACTCATTTCTTCATATTCTGTCACCGATCATGCATCCGCTCTCCTAGAGGGAACTCTAAACGTTATCTAATGCAACCGGACCAAAGCTAGCAACAATACCCTAGAGATCAGGGTTTGTTGCTATGGGAGAAATAACGAATGTCAGCTGAGGGATCAACTGGGGCTTATTTTCCAAATAAAGTTCTTTTTTTTTTTGTTTTTGTTTTTGGGTCACACACGGCAGTGCTCAGGGGTTACTCCTGGCTCTATGTTCAGAAATCGCTCCTGGCAGGCTCGGGGGACCATATGGGATGCCCGGATTCGAACCACCGACCTTCAGCATGCAAGGCAAACACCTTACATCTATGCTATCTCTCTAGTCACCCCCCCCCCACTATAGTTCTTAACAGGGGCCAGAGAGATAATACAGTGGGTAGTACACTTGTCAGACCTGGGGCTGACCTGAGTAATCAATCTCTGGCATCTTATAGGGTCCCCTGAGCCTGCCAGAAGTGATTCCTGAATGCAGTGCCAGGAGTAAGTCCTGAGCATTGCTGAGTATGGTCCCAAACAAAACAAATATAGTTTTTACCAAGTCATTGGGCCCTTTGGCCAGAAATGCAGCCTTCAGTCCTAAAGTGGGAGCAGGAAGAGCTTGAGCAAGATGAGCCCCTGTGTCCTCGCCTTCACCTGCATGCTATGGCCTCACCTTGAATCAGCACAAGGAGTGCTGGTAGCCCCACTTCTGCCAAGGGCTTTCTGGGGGCAGAGCTTCTGGACATGCAGAGGCCCTAGGCTCTAGCACAGCAAAGCATTTCCAGTCAGGCTGCAAGTGTACAGACTCTAACCTATGTACAAAGCAGGAAACCCTAGGCTGACTCCTCCTCTGACTCAGTCTCCCCATTCTTTTGTGTGTGTGTTTTGGTTTCTGGGTCACACCCGGCAGCACTCAAGGGTTATTCCTGGTTCTATGCTCAGAAATTGCTCCTGGCAGGCTCGGGGGACCATATGGGATGCCAGGATTTGAACCACCATCCTTCTGCATGCAAGGCAAATGCCCTACTTCCATGCTATCTCTCCGGCCCGTCTCCCCATTCTTGAATCATTGTCAGAATTGCCCCCACCCACAATTCACCCAAGGAGCTGCCCTCCCCCTTGAATTTGAGGTGCCAGATGGAAAAATGCAACCAGGACCTCTTGGCAACATCCCATTGCACATTCTTCCACCCCAACGTCCATAGCCTCAACACCTAGCCTTCTCATGCAGGGTCAGCGGGTCTTTAAAGATTCAGTAGCCACGGGCTGTCATGAGAGTTTGATTATGAAGATCTCACCTTTCTCTTAAAATTTCTCACGGCTGGTACCTGAGCCAAAGCACAGCGAGGAGGCATTGCATGTAGCGGACCCAGGTTCAATTCCTGGCATCAAATATGGTCCCTGGAGCCTTCGAGAAGAAATTTCTGAGTGCAAAACTGCGAGTAACCCCTGAGCACTGCCTGGTGTAGCCCAAAAGACAAAAACAAAATCCAAAACCTCAAAGAGTATTATTTGCTGAAATGAGCCAAACTAACTTCTGATCTACGGTGCCCTGGGGGAGCAGCCCAGCCCATGGCCAATAAGATGCACCAGCTCGGGCCAGGTCCTGGGTCACTGCTGCTCCCGCCATTACTCAGCTTCCCGATATACACCATCCCCTGAACTCCGACAGACACGCTGACATCAGATGTTGACAGCAGCAGGACAATCC